>NC_073308.1:50400501-51000501 GCF_027595985.1 Sorex araneus | reverse complement strand
TAATCAAAAAATAAGTAAATTTAATAATTTTTTTAAAAAAATTACATGCTCAAATGAAAAAAAAAAAACCCAAAACCTCTACATAAAAAAAAAAATGATGCTAAAATACAGTGTGCCAAGAAGATTTGTTAAAAGCATCCATTGCCCCTTGACGTAGGGTGAGGCGAATCAAAGCTCAGATGGGCTGAGTAAACGGTGGTAGATCAATATTGGTGAGGCAGCATACCCATAAAACTGTGAAACTCTACCCCTAAAAAGCACAGTCTGACAAATCAAATTACCTCCATAGTTTTAAAGTCACAGTACACATTTTGAGGTAGATTTAGAAGGATATAGGAAAGTACACTAAAAAATTTAGAAATCTTAATAATCTCCAGCAATAACCTCCGTTCCAGTGCAATTTTAAATAGTCTGAAAGAGAAAGCATTATTTTATATGAGAGTATGAATTCCAACTTTACCCATATTTAGAAAATACCTATGCCTGCCTGGTTCATTATTCTAATACCTAAAACCTAAAAACCGTATTTTCCAGGTTAGCTTTCTGGTTAAACAAATCTGTATGACACTGGCATACCATGACCTTTACGTGACCTCTAAACTTTAAGCCCTCACTCATTCTTCTGTCTGCTTCCTTTTGTACTTTTTACTCAGCATCTGTATGGGCCATACGTTCATTTTCTGTTCTGAAAATACTATTTGCATTTATATCATATTTTACATGCTCTATAATTACGAATTTATTTTATGAAAAACTCTTTAGATTATTGCACGGAATTCTTCCTTTCCTCACCTATATTCCTTAAGCCAATATATTACTTACTACTGAGTATCTGTAATGCCAAACGTATCTAAAGATAGGCAGTTTCTGACAGGTCAATGGCAATTAATTAAGTCATAGACATAAGTAGAGGCAAATATATAATTTCTATTTTCCAGAAAATTATGTGTGAAAGAACTCCACAAATCAAAGTAATCAATTTTTTCATTGGTCATAAAAGTAAATAGAATAGTAATGGTATGTTCCATCAGGCAGAAAATCTACTTAATGAAGCCAATGACATTTGGTTCCACTTCAACACATTCTGGAAAATTACATTATAGAACTGTCAAACACAAATCCCAACCAAAATGTCATGTTTGTACAAAAGCAACAATCTGAAGGACAAAGGGAATCTTGCCTTCCCCTCAAACCCTCAAGGCCCTGCTTCATGTTATTTAACTTTAGTACTTTAGGGATGGCTCCGTTTTCAAAGCGTATTTAACCTCCTCTGACACAAGTCTGAAACAAATACAAGTGCCATGTTATTGATACCTTGTAGAAAAAATGTTGTCATATTTTGCCATCTCTTATAATAATTGAAACTAAACTAAATCATCTTATCTTAAATAAAATAAGAAATTTTCTATAATAAAGTTTTAAAAGGTTGATTTCTAAGAAAAAATTGATTTTAATTTTACTTAAAGCCTGCCAAGTTGATTTGTCTCTTTGCTTCAATTATCCGAGAAACTTATTAGTAATATTTGCTTCACTCTGAATCAAATATACATTTAAGAAGAGTGAGATCTGAGCACAAGTTCTGTAGCATTTCTTAATTTCCGCCAGTTTGTTTTTCTCTATTTGTACAAAACTCATATCCCTTGTTTTTCTGCTCTATTATTGAGACATTTTGGAGACGAATCTTGTACTCTTTGTTTTTGATAGACTCCTATCTGCCCCTTTCTATAAAATTCCTTGTTCTGTAAATTTGGTTTAAATAAACTAAAACTTACTTATATGTTCAAATTCCAATAAGTAGTTTCTTATTGTATATAAACATGATTTTACAAAACATTAAAATTAAATAACTTTGTAGCACTTTAAAGTAAGAAATGTTTGTGTATTGTTTTCTTTCCATTTATCCACAATTATTTCTGAAATAATTTTTTAAATCTTCTATCTATATATTATTAATATCTATGATAATGAGTATTATCAAATATATTTTTTATATTATTTAGTACCATTATACCCAAGTTTTAACCTCAGTTACTTGGATATTTTATTTCATTTAACTTGTAGCATCACATCATCTGCTATAAACTTAGTAAAAGACAATTATTTTCTAAGGGTGAAATAGTATTAAAATTATGAAACAAATTAAAAACAAAAACATTGAATTTATAGCTTATAGTTAAAGGCAATGATAAAACCAAAATATAGTCTTGGCTAATGCTACTCTTTAGTGTATGTACTTCTAGGAAATTTAAATATATTTTCTTATTTACAGGAATTCTATTAGATGATTTATATTGGAAAATATATTTTTATTTGAACATAAACATAGTTCAATATAATATTATACAAACAGAAATAAATGTGAAGTTTTTAATAAATAATAAGATACTAATTTGTCTATAAGATATTTTCTTTATAAATTTTGATCCAAATGAGAAGGTGTTGTGTGCTATTGCCAAGAGTTCTTTGGGACCATGATCTGCTGCAATGGAATCTGGTGTCTCCAATGCAAAGAACGTGTTCCAACTTCTTAAGCTATATCCTTATATTAGAAGTATATGTTGACCAATTTTGGGGGCAATGTGGATTTTAACCATCTACATTTTCTATATAACTTGCAGCCTTGATGGACTATGATTTTTGAAAGAGGATTTTTTTCAAGGATAACACAAATAAAGGAAGCATGAGTTGAAGAAATAAACCTGGGAATTAAGTGCATCCTTTGCATGTGGTCAACCCCAATTTGATCTCCAGCAATATGGTCCCTCAAACACAAAAATTCATCTGTACATCACAGTGATTATCTAATTCACTGTCATTCCGTTGCTCATGGATTTGTTTGAGCGGGCACCAGTAACATCTCTCATTGAGAGACTTATTGCTATTGTTTTTGGCATATCCAATACACACGGGTAGCTTGCCAGGCTCTGCCTCGAGGGCTCAATACTCTTGGTAGCTTGCCGGGCTCTCTGAGAGGGGCGAAGGAATCAAACTCGGGTCAGCCATGTGAAAGGCGAATGCCCAACCACTGTGCTATCGCTCCAACTCTTAATTATTTAATAAAAAATTAAAAAAATATATGGTCCTTCAAGCAATTCCAGGAGTGATCACTCAGCATAGAGCCATGAGTACTGCCAAGTGCAACGTACTTTTTAAAGTTTTTTTAAAAAGGTGTCAATCGTTATAAAGACCTTACTTATGGGAAAACTGGCTCTACATAAAACACCACCACATTAGTGCAATTTTAAGTTTAAAATTAAAAAAAAACAATGTTTAAGACATATCGGATAATCTCTTAATGGTCCTCTGCTAGAGCCAGTGCTTTGCCTTAACCAGACAAATATTTATGCCAATAAACATAAGGCAGTAATATCTAATAGCAAATATAAATTGTAATGTGAGAAACTAGGTTAAAAATAAAAGAGAGCAATGGAAATTAGGAGCCCATTTAGGAAACTTGATGATTACAGAATAATATTGGTGTTGTGCTTGAAAATTTTAATAGAATCAGATATTAATATAAGGAAATGTGACTCTATTATATGATCTCTTGAGGGCAGTTATGATTCTACTGTTATAGAGAAGCAAATGACTCTTCTACACCAGTATATAAAATTATGTTTAAAATTTCTCTGTTTAGCATTGCTTTTTGTCTGAGGAAAGAAATAAAAATAAAATTAAACTTAAACATAAATAAGGAGGAGGCTTATAAGAATAGAATTGGCAGTAAGTTAGAGAAATTGAAAAGCAAGGCTTTCTGTATAAAATTTTAAATCATATGCTATATTGTTCAATGTCTCTGTGTTCTGTTTATAACAATAAGAAAGTATAAAGATCAGTAAATCAATTAAGTTAAAGATATCATGGGGATTCACATTACTTTGCACTTTATTTATTTACAATGGGTATATCACTCTATTTTCTCTGCCATTCAAGCTAATTTAATAATGACAATCCTATAATCAAATAATTATTTCTTAAAGGCATGTTAATACCTATTCTTAGAACTGATAGTTCAGGATTTTTTATACTTTCCTTCTTGTTACCTGGACTGGAGCAATGGCACAGTGGGTAGGGTGTTTGCCTTACACTCGGCCAAACAGGGTTCGATTCCTCCGTCCCTCTTGGAGAGCCTGACAAACTACCGAGAGTATCCCGCCCACCTGGCAGACCCTGGCAAGCTCCCCATGGCATATTCTATATGCTCAAAACAATAATAAGTCTCACAATGGAGACGTTACTGGTGCCCGCTTGAGCAAATCGGTGAACAACAGAACGACAGTGCTACAGTGCTACAGTTCTTGTTACCCAATAATGTTGATAATTGGCTCTCCACCCAGATGAGATCTGGAGCAGCCTCACACGACACGTCCCCTCTGCTCCTTAAAGACTATGATCCGGGAGATCTACTAACCCATTTTGGCACCCAGAGACATATAGAAATGCATTTAGACTGTGAGCTGAGCTATGACCCCATGCCGCCCGGGGAGGGGAAAGGATTTTCTCTCCCAACGCTTTCTTTCTATGGGGAAGATGGCAGTGGCAGCAGCAGCAGTGCCCATGTGGCGTCTGCCATTCTCTAGAACTCACAGCCCAGAGGTACAAGCTTGTAGTGACGTGGTGCACAAGAGATCATGGGATGGGGGTGTTACCGGCACGCTCTCCGCCCAGATGAGATCTGGAGCATCCTCGAATGGCCTGGCCCCTCTGCTCCTTAAAAACTATGATCCTGGAGGTCTACTAACTTATTTTGGCACCCAGAGACTTATAGAAATGCATCTAGACTGTAAACTGAGCTAAAACAACAGAAATCCAAAACCACGTGGCCGCTTTTGCGGCCGTGCGAGCTCCTATAATCTTCATTTTCAGCCATGAAAAACAAACTATCAAAGGGTGCCTTTTCAGCAGGTTTGATTGTTGGGGAGAAATTCCAAATAACAATAGTCAGTTCTTTGTTGAAATATTGAATGTATTCAAAGTATAGAGAGGATAAAGTGAAGTTGATTAGCCACTCAGGTGCGAGGGGGTATGGGAGGGGGGTATATTGGGGTTCGTGGAGGGGGAACTGGTGCACTGGTGAAGAGATGGGGGTTGGATCATTGTATGACTGAGACTTAAACCTGAAACTTTGTAACTTTTGTAACGGCGATTCAATAAAACAAAAATTAAAATAATAATAATAATAATAATAATGTTGATAATAACTGTTCAATACTTTGTTCTTTTTATTAGTTTAGTGTCAGTGTTCAGGGATTATGGCTGGTTCTGAGCATTGGTATATAAGGTGCTGTGGATTGAACCAGGTCCACATGTAACTTATCTCTCTAGTCCCCAAAGTCTAGAGATTTATAAAATCTATAGATTTATTAAATAATGTATGCAGCTCAATACCTCTAGGAACATTACACTTAAGCCTGTGTATCTGGAGAAATTTTGGGGAACTTACATTTCCAAATGGAAGATGAAAAGCTTCTCATACTCTAGGGATGATGCTATAATGGATTTCCAGGAGGGAGAATATAAGATGCTTGTCCAGTGTTCAGGGTCAAGCTCCTGATATCATTTTCTTTGTATATGCATAATGTCTTGATCAAATCACACAGAGAACTAGAAGTTTCTTCCCCATGTTTTCTTTTACTAGAATTTTCTGGTCAATTTCTGGTGACCTTGATTTCCCTGGTTTTCTTCCTCTGTTTTTTCTTCTAAAAATGCAACTATACTTTCTTTCTTTCTTTTTGTAAAATTTTATAGGCCAGAGGGAAATGAAATGAATAGAGAAATATCTTCTACCCAGTCATTTCAAACTGTGTAATACTGACCCAAAAGTTTAATTAGAAATGCAAGTATACTTTCTACAGGAATTTTATTCATCTATGTCTAAATAACAACAATAACAATACATATATAGTCTAATAATACATATATGTATTGCCCTGTTTTTATAATTATTATTTTGTGGTTCAAAAAATATGATATTTTAGATGTCAGAATAATATACATTTCATGGTTTTTTTCTACTCTTAAAACTTTTGTCATGGCTTAGGTAATATGTTTTTAACACTATTAAGGTTTCAGTTATCTACAACAATTATTATGTCTCATGGTCACCAAAGTGCTCATATTATTTTCTGTTGTTTGATTTTTATAGAAAAAGCATTGCTTCATGGCATTATTAGGCTCAATGTATATAGCATTATAGTTCATATCTTAAAATGCTACTACATGATCTCTGCCAATAGCTTAATATTTAGCTAAAACTATATAATTGTCCCTTTTGATAGCAATTTGACGATCCTCTTTCTTCTTTAATTTCAACTATTTCATAATTTAAGGTATTTTGGGCTCTTATTGTTCATTTACTTTGCTTTTTTATATTCTACATGTGGGTGAAATTGTACAGCAATTTTAAACAGAAATGTAATTTGAGAGAAATGTAACTTGAGAGTAATTGCATTTGAAAGAAGTGTAAATTGAGAGAAATCAATCTCTAACATCAATAACAGTTACTGAGCAATTAACATTTGTGTTTAATATTAGTGACCCCCAAAATATTCTCAATAACAAAATATAAGATATATCATCATGCTTTTTTGGCATAATTTTACTAAATTCACATGTAATTTTCATTTAACCTTGACCCATGTAAGATTATTTTTTATTCAAAAGTCAAGTAGTCTAGATACCCTCCCCTACACCCACCATTCCCCAGCTGTTCAGAAAAGAACTTCCCAGGATATGTCACTTTGGCTTGTGGATTTCAAGTTGAATTTTATAAAACACCCAAAGGAACACAAGTAATTTTCTCCACGTTTAGAAGAATGAAAATAGGAAGTACTATTCTCAGTCACCTTTTGCTTTTTTGTTTGGGGGCCATATTCAGCTGTGCTTGGAGCTTACAACTGACTGCACTTGGAATCACTCCTGGCAGGAACTCATGGGACTATCTGGCATGCTGGAATCGAATCTGGTCGGTTGCATGCCAAACAAGGACCCTGTCCACTGTACTATCTCTCCCACCTCTTGCTTATTATTTTTACCGGAAACAGTGTGTTAGAGAAACTACTTATGTGGCACAAGGAAAAAAAATCTAATAAAATAAAATCTAAAAAATCTAAGAGCATCTGGTCTGCATAGATAAGTCGATGTCCTTAAAAAGTGTTTTCCTTGTTCCATGAATTCTCAAATCCCTGAATCATCCCTTACGGGACATGTACCTCCATCCACCCTGGAACCCTCACTCCCACGTAAACTCCCTGAAAATATTTCATAAAATCTGTTGTATCCCCACCCCACCCAGCATGTGTGATAGTGAAGTTGATTGCTCAGCCAGCCTGAGAGGGAGAGAAGGTCCAGGGAAAGTTTTCTTTCCTTCCAACATAATTAAGAGCCTTCAGAGCTGTATATTAACATATAGCTTCAGCTCTAAGTTTGTTACAGCCTAATAATAAGTTCACACAAAATCATGCCAATATACGTTACCCAAGGTAATTCAGGTGTAATTTAAGCCATGCGCCTACTTTTGTTTTGAAACAACTTGTCATCTTGTGTCTAAGTACAGTATATTGTGAATAGTGCAAATTGCATACATTTTCAATGCAAGGCTTTATTTTGAAAGCTCACAAAAATATGAAGCAGCCTCCACTTTTCAGAGAGAGATTTCTCAGAATTATTCTAATATCTGCTTCTAAACATTACACTCATTTCCATAGTCTTTGACATATTATGGCAATCCTCAAATAGATTGCCTTTGCTAAATTCCTAGCTCAGTTCAGTATCTTTCAGTAAGAATACTAAATTTTCTTCCTAATTACTGAACCTGTAAACTAGCAGTCTCGCTGTCTAGCCTCCTAGCACCTGTTGGTAAAATCCAAATATTCACATGTTAGATGATGGGGTATTGTATCTGGGAGGTCTTCTCATCTTCTTATGGGGAGTGTTTTGCCCATGACTAGCTGTGCTTCTTTTTATGGCCTGGATAATGATATTCATGGGAAACTGTCTGCCTGAGAACTAGGCTGAACATTGCAGAGAATCTGCATCACAATGTACTGCCCTCTTTTTACTACTGTGAGATAGGAGTGGTGCTGTAAGGGCATCTTCTACAACCTTCACTGTGTAGTTCATGTAGAAAATTGGTTTGGCTTCTGATTATTCAGGAGGATATCTCACAAGAATATTAATCAAGTAACAGTATGCACAATTTGTAACATGATTTTTTAAAGCTCCCTTTCAATCCTCAGCTTTTATTCTTTTATAAGCAAAATATTTCCATTTTGAAAATTAAATGGAAGAAGCAGATCACCTGTAAAATAACTTTTATAGGAACATATGTTTCCATGATGAAATTAAGGGGCTGAAGCTGTGATTTTTATGATGAGGTAAAGTGAAAGAAGAGAAAATACCACTTGATTATATTCTGTGCTGGTAAAATTGCAGGAAAATAAGCTAATGATGATCATTTTGCAGAATATTTGGTAGTACACACAACTAATTTCAGAACCACAGTCACCAATTTTATGTATTATAGAGTAAGTACTGAAGAGATACCAAACAAGCAAAAACATTTTTCAAGAGAAATATTCATCAGTCAGCACATGCTTGATGATTCCAGCCCAAAACTTTAATGATGGCGAACACAGACACGATCCAAGACATATAAAATTAAAAGTCACATCTGATAAACAAAGAGCAATTAAATAATGCCAGGTGTAACATATGGCAATTACTACAAAAGAGAAGCACAATAAACTAGGTGGTCATATAACTGTTATGGTGGAGGTAAAAGGAAGAGGAAAGAGAGAGTCCAGGTGACTAAATAAATTTAATTGGTCATTTTCAATCTTGCCAACATGAGTAGTCAGTCAGATCAACAATGGAAATGGCTAAGGGATAGGAGGAAAAGAACTTTAAAGGGGAGCTCAGGGCAGGTAACAGCCCCTTGAATGTTTTCTTTGACTGAGAATGATTATAGCATCTCTTGAACCCAACATCTGGGCCCCAACAGGCACCAGGAAAAGCAACATGTGATCAGAGAGAAAAAAAAAAAGCCAAATGAGCAAAGAGACAAGCAAAGAGACAAGAGAAGAAAACCAAACCTTAAAGCATTAGTGAAGACCCAAGGTGAGAGTGGACTTTTAGGAACAAAATCAGTGGGAGATACACAAGAATCTGTGAGGAACCAGCATGCAGCCATGACATAAGACATCAGTGAATTCAAAACTACCTTCTTAAATCTGTTAACTAGATAACTTTGATATCATACGAATAAGAAGTTTTGTATACTGATTATACTTACAAAATCAAAGAACCTACTCAGCATTTAGTCAATGTTATTGTAGCATAATTAGAGATTAACTCTAGACTCTGGTTTCATGCAATTTTTTTGATTAAGTAATGAACTATGAACTGAGGACCAAAATAAGAATTTTTCTAGGGGCAAAGGCTAATATTGCTTTGAAGATATTTGAGGTAGAGAATTAAACAGTGTTAGAATACAAAGAGAAATGCCTGACTACTCTGGGTTTTAGAATGGACAAACAAAATCTAATAGGTGAGCTGAAAAAAATTAAGATAAGTATATAGAAAATTCCATGACTGTAAGTCTAAGAGTAAATAGGATTTAATATTCTGTGCTGAGAGGTCTAGGAACTCAAGGAGAGAGGAGGGATTCTTCCTTAATATTAGGAAATGATTTCATTTTATAAAACTGCCTCTAGATGTTCCCCTGTCTTCAAATAGATTTTTCAATAAAAATGGTTGTTTCTGGAACTATCCCTAAATCTAGGAAATTTGGAATCTTTAAGTAATGGTAGCCATTTCTACCAAAGTCCACAGGCCCGGTTCACATTAGTTACATAAATCAAGGTTAGTGGATCTATCCTCCTATGGACATCTTGGTAAAGTCTTATCTAAAAATTATGATGTACCAACCTGCAACAATTTTGTCAGTTTTTTGTTAGAGCCACATATGGCAGTATTCAGAGCTTACTCCTGGCTCTGTGCTCAGGAATTTCTCCTGGGGCTTAGGGGAAATGAAGAGATGCTGAGGAGGCAACCTGAGCTAGTCATGTGTAAGGTGAGCACCCTATCTTATGGAATATATCTCTGGCCCCTAATCTGCAACATTTTTATAAGAATATGAAATGACCTTGATCACAGCAGTTTTGAAGAATGTGGTGTGGTCTTGGTCACTAAAACAAAGAGAGCACATGGAAAAAGTGATATTAAATTGCTCATATGGCATAAACCATATTAGGCTTTGAAGTTTTACCCTATAAACAATAAAAATGCTAAACAATAAAAAAGCTTAGAGTGAAATAATAATTGATTTACTCATACTTACATTTTTCTGCAATTCCTGTGGCTTATAGAAATGTATTGACTATAGTGGATGAGACACATTTAGGTGAGGGGAAACTAGCTAAGACAACTCCCTTTGAAAAAACTATGCTGATGAAACCTTAGATAATAAGGAAAAGATGTTGATTCTGCAGCTGGAGATATAGGAAAGGCTCTTATTTGATTCCTGATGCCACTAGAATCCCTGAACACTACTGGGAATGGTCATGGGGGTCTCAGAGCTCCGTCTGAGCGGTCCTGGAAATCACTAGCACCAAGGGCCCAAGTAACATTGCACCCTTGGTCCCCCACATTCCTAGTCGCCTAAGAATCCCCTGGAAAAATTTGAGTCTACCAATCACTGCATAGGAAGTCTCACCCCAAATTAAAGAAAGATATTGACTGGTTGAGAAATTGTCAGTAAATCAGAGTGAAATTTGTCATCTAGTTCTCATTTTACAAGCAAACCATCATCAATATGAAGTTTCTGGATTGCGCAACACAGGTAGATTAGGGTTTTTTCTTAGAGCTGTGGAACCCTTCTCTTCTTTTTTTTTTTTTTTTTTTTTAATTTTTTTTTTTGTATTTTTTTTTTAATTTATTTATTTTTAATTAGAGAATCACCGTGAGGGTACAGTTACAGATTTATACACTTTTGTGCTTATACTTCCCTCATACAAAGTTTGGAACCCATCCCTTCACCAGTGCCCATTCTCCACCACCCGTAAACCCAGCGTCCCTCCCACCCTCCCCAATCCCATCTCCCCCCCACCCCACCCTGCCACTGTGGCAAGGCATTCCCTTCTGTTTTCTCTCTCTAATTAGCTGTTGTGGTTTGCAATAAAGGTGTTGAGTGGCCGCTGTGCTCAGTCTCTAGCCCTCATTCAGCCCGCAACTCCCTTCCCCCACATGGCCTTCGACTACAATGTAGTTGGTGATCGCTTCTCTGAGTTGACCTTTCCCCGGAACGTGAGGCCAGCCTCGAAGCCATGGAGTCAACCTCCTGGTACTTATTTCTACAGTTCTTGAGTGTTAGTCTCCCACTCTGTTATTCTATATACCATAGATGAGTGCAATCTTTCTATGTCTGTCTCTCTCTTTCTGACTCATTTCACTCAGCATGAAACTTTTCATGCCCATCCACTTGACTACAAAATTCTTGACCTCCTTTTTTCTAACAGCTGCATAGTATTCCATTGTATAGATGTACCAAAGTTTCCTCAACCAGTCATCCGTTCTGGGGCATTCGGGTTTTTTCCAGATTCTGGCTATTGTAAACAGTGCTGCGATGAACATACATGTGCAGATGTTGTTTCGATTGTACTTTTTTGCCTCTCTGGGATATATTCCCAGCAGTGGTATTGCTGGGTCAAATGGGAATTCAATATCTAATTTTTTGAGAGTCGTCCAAATTGTTTTCCAGAAGGGCTGAACCAGTCGGCATTCCCACCAGCAGTGAAGAAGGGTCCCTTTCTCCCCACATCCTCTCCAACAGCGGTTGCTTTTGTTCTTTTGGATGTGTGCTAGTCTCTGTGGTGTGAGGTGGTATCTCAAAGTTGTTTTGATCTGCATCTCTCTGATGATTAGTGATGCAGAGCACTTTTTCATGTGCCTTTTGGCCATTCGTATTTCTTCCTTGGTAAAGTTTCTGTTCATTTCTTCGCCCCATTTTTTGATGGGGTTGGATGTTTTCTTCTTGTAGAGTTCAACCAGTGCTTTATATACCATTGATATCAACCCCTTATCTGATGGGTATTGTGTAAATATCCTTTCCCATTCTGTGGATAGTCTTTGTATTCTGGTCACTGTATCTCTTGCGGTGCAGAAGCTTTTTAGTTTAATGTAGTCCCATTTGTTGATCTCTGTTTTTACTAGATTGCTTAGTTCCGTGTCACCTTTGAAGATACCTTTATCTTCAATATCGTGGAGGGTTTCGCCGACCTTGTCTTCAATGTACCTTATGGTTTGTGGTCTAATGTTGAGGTCTTTAATCCATTTTGATCTGACTTTTGTGCATGGTGTCAGGTCAAGGTCTAAACCCATTTTTTTGCATGTGGTTGACCAGTTGTGCCAGCACCATTTGTTAAAGAGGCTTTCCTTGCTCCACTTCACATCTCTTGCTCCCTTATCAAAGATTAGATGGTCATACATTTGGGGTTGTGTGTAGGGATATTCCACCCTGTTCCATTGGTCTACGGCTCTGCCTTTGTTCCAGTACCATGCTGTTTTAATTGTTACTGCTTTGTAGTAAAGTTTGAGGTTGGGGATGGTGATGCCTCCCATCATCTTTTTCCCAAGAATTGTTTTAGCTATCCTTGGACGTTTGTTATTCCATATGAATTTTAGGATTGCTTGATCCATTTCTTTGAAGAATGTCATGGAAACCCTTCTCTTCTTGATCCATGACTACGCTTTGGGCTACATAGGATGTGATGTAAGTGACCACTTGTGGTATAACTCAAAAGAGACAAAAAAACTTCAGAGCCATAATTTTAAGTTAATCTGTGTATAGGTAGTAAATAAAGCAAAGGGTAACCTTCCATGGACTGCTCAGACACATGTTCTGAAGATGAACAGATGATCAGACCTTAAAAGAAGGAAAAGAGGAACCACAAGACTAAAAAGTAAGTTCTCTGCTTCAGCAGAAGTCATGAGTATGGATGAAATATTTTTTACAGAAGTCTCAGATCTGAAACTAATTCTCGAAAGTTTTTGAAAAGAAACCAATAGTGACTGTAATTTATTGTAATTAGTGAATCCTATAACAAGACCTTTGTTTTCTAGTAACTATGTATAGGAATATGAAGACAGTAACATAAGAAATATTGAACTCAAAATAATTCTTCCCTTCAAATTTTTAATTTTACACAAAATAATATAAGCTACATACTGGATGCAGTATAAAATATATGTGATTTTATTATTTTATTCTCTTATGAAAAATGTTTGTTTTCAAACTATTGGTCACATTAAATTTTTACCTTTAAACTTTTAATTCTGAGTATTTTTCAAAGAATAAGTACTGGCAATTACAGCAAATAAAAACTTTAAATTGTTTTAGAGCCAGCTGTTAGAGCCTTAATTGCTCACAAACTTCTTTGTAGGGAACTTAGATATGAACTATATAGTTTAATAAATTTTGAAAACAATGATATATTTCCAAAATACGACTAGGATACTGCTCTTAAAAAAAAACTCAAGAAATAAGTGTAGTGGTGTTGTTTCTGTGAGGCCTAATATTAACAAATAGAAATGTCAAATTAGGTTAAAAAGTCTCATTGCACGTTACATTAAATATTTTACCCAAGACCAAATTATCATATTTTAAGAAACTGCAGGTGGTTAATGTACTGTCATATGTATCTATAATCCTAAACTGCCAAGTATGCTTTAATAGCAATATACAATTAATTTCAAGTGAATACTATTGTATTCAATTTCGCATGGGTGTGTCACAAAATTTGAGGAAAATTCAGTATCATCTAACTAGAGACATGAGTTTCCACCTTATCACAGACATAATTAAAGTTATTTGCATTTTATGAGAATATTAATATTAACTGTCGCACTGTAGTACTGTCGTCCCGTTGTTCATTGATTTGCTCGAGCAGGTACCAGTAACGTCTCCATTGTGAGACTTGTTACTGTTTTTGGCATATCAAATATGCCATGGGTAGCTTGCCAGGCTCTGCTGTGCAGGTGGGATACTTTAGTAAGTTGCTGGGCTCTCCAAGAGGGATGGAGGTAATAGAACCCAGGTAGGCTGCATGCAAGGCAAACACCCTACCCACTGTGCTATCACTCCAGCCTATTAATATTAATATAAATAAAAAATAATTTGATAGATATATGCAGATGGGGCATGGATAGATAGTATAGTGGTCAGGGCACTTGCCTTGCGCATGACATAGGTCAGTTGTCCCGGCCAGGTTACACTCCAGGTGGTCACGTGAGTCCACCAGGTGTAAGTCATTCCTGAACGCAGAGCAATGGGTAAGCCCTGAGTATCACTGGAGGAAGCCCCCAAAATACAAAAACAAACCAAAAAAAAACTGTAGACAATTATATCTAAACAGTTTTATGTATCTCGTATTTGAATGTGGTTTATGTCTTTGCAACAAGACATGTACTTCCTTGGAATTTATATTTAATGCATTTTAAACAACTTTTTAACAAAAAGAAAAATGTCGAGATCCTACTTTCATTGCTGTTGCAAGCAGCCGTAGTAATAGTATATCATAAATTGATTAATGACAATGTTAAGCTAAAACAGTAGTTTGTATATTGAATGCTAGAATATAAGTCATTATAAAATCAGACATTTAAAATAAAATTGTTAGTCTTTCCTGGGAGGTTGGGTATGCACAATTCTGTAAAGTGACAATCTTGAAAAGGTAAGAGGCAGGATTTTAATCTGTTCAGCTTGTTCCTCTGAAGGGAGTGAAATATGTAGCTCAGTTATTTTTTTAAATTTTATATCACAAAATAAAACCTATCTAGAAAGTCACTCTCAAATCTACTCATAGACATTAATAAATAATATGAAGATTAAATAAATAAATAAATAAATAAATAAATAGGTAAAATACTGATGCTAAAGCACCTCTAGAGTACTTTGGGGAATATTTGAATTCAGGGGCTGAATTCCAATTAGGACTTGACATACTAAATAGGCTTCTAAATTACAAGTTGAACATTTGCACCATTGAATGCTCATACTAGTAACTATAAATATGCTTTGTACGATCATATCAACTTTTAACAATTGCATTCAACCTTTCTATTAGTTCATTAATTAGTTTTATTCTAAAGATCACAGAAAGGTAGAATTATAAACTTGGAATAAAATTATGTGATAAGTGAATAAATAAATTACTAAATATTATATATATTGACACTCATTATCTTCACCAAAAGGTTACCACTATTCACATTATACACAAATTAATTGGCAGAAAATCTAAGCACATTTTAAGAATTCAATTTGCACTGAAATATGATACCAAAAGTTTGAAAATAAATATGGGATATGACACATGAAATCAGATAAAAGGTACAGTTTGATTCATTTTATTAATATTTTTAGTTTACTGTAGAAATTGCACTGGTAGTCCTAGATTATGAATATAATTAATGTATAATTATGCTTAGATATTAAAATATATTTATCACAAATAAATAATTTTCCTCCAAGTAAAAAATAATTTTGTCAGGTAAACATTTCACACTTACCAAATTGTTAAGTGCTTATTATATAAAAACGTGAAAGCATACAAAATAAGGTATGGTAAATTTTTCTTTGCTAAGCTGATATTCCTTTATAATTTGGGCATTTTTTCAAATTTAGGTAGGTAGGTCAAATATAGACAGATAAAATTTGATTCTGAAAATAACATGGAGGGGTCAGAGCAATAGTACAGAGTGCTTGCCTTCCACATGGCCAACCTGGGTTTGATCTACAGCATCCCCCAAGCACTGCCAGGGTAATTCCTAAGCACAGATACAAGTCCCTGAACACTCCCAAGTATGCCCTCCCCCCAAAAAATATATATATATAGCAGAAACACCAACAATAGCTATTCCCTTTTGGGTTTCTTTTTTCCGTTATGACATTTAAAAATATTATGTTACATAGTAATATTTAATTTCAAGTAATGAACAACTCTGACAGATAAAACACAGTAGAATCAGATAGATAACACCTATCATTTAAGACACCAAGCACTTAAAAACAAACAAACAAACAAACATGTTGTGGAATACCATGCAACTCAGAATTTAAAATGATGGAACCATGCAGTTTGCTGCAAATTAGATGGGACTAGAGAGCACCATACAGAGGACTATTATCCAGATGGAGAAAGAGGGGTGCTAGTTTATCTCAGTCCCCTGTGGCATATAGATAACAAAACAAGAAATAGATAGCATTCATTGATAACAAACAGGGTAGTAGAGTACAGACTGAGGAAATTAGATTAGGGAGAAGGTAGGTAGTACATGGGGTATAGCACAGGATTATGGGATGAGTGAGTTATAAACACTTTGGTGGTGTTAAGAGGAGGAAAGTGTATACACCCAGACCATTAATATCAACACCATTGCATATTACTTAAACCAGAATGATTTAATATCAACACCATTGCATATTACTTAAACCAGAATGAATTAATATCAACACCATTGCATATTACTTAAACCAGAATGAATTTGGTGCATATATTTAGGTCACACTAAGCAGTGACCTGGGATTACTACTTGTTCTGTACTCAGAGATCGCTCCTGACAGGGCTATGGGGATGTGGTGCCAAGAATCAAACTTTGGCTAGCCACATATGCGAGGCAAGTATCCTAAGTATTACACTATCTTTCAGGTTCCTTTGATAATAATTAAAAAATAACATTGACTGCTGGGTATTATCATTAAGAGAAAAACAATTTTTTTTAATGCACTAAAGTTGGAATCATTAGGATGCGGCAATAGATATGTAAATTGTGTAAACTATATTTTTAAATTACAAAGGCTAGTAAATTCTCTAATAATCACAATTGGTCAATGAAAGAAATGAAGACTACGCAATTGAAGTCCTAGAACCAGTCCTAATTTTTTGATAGAATTTTTCTCTAGGGTTTTATGATATAGCTTTATATCATATCTAGTAAGGTAAAAATAGGAAAAGAACATACTTATAGATGAGCAAACAGATATATAGAGATTATGAGACATCTTTGTGCATACTTATTGCAAATGAATGTATTGAAAATGAAAAGCGTATGAGGGATTTTATTTAATTCAATGTTGCAGACACATGTTACTCAGGTAGAAGAAAAATCAGTGATTAACCTTCAATGATGGTATTGAGGATATCATATGTATAGACACCTAGATACATATATGAATATAGATTTTACAAAATCTAAAATAATTATACTGAGAACATGCACACACATCCAAGCATAGCAGGAGTTGCACTGTATCTGTCCATCTATGAATCAAGTTCTGTTTACAAAAAGTCACAACTGGGGGGGCTGGAGCGATAGCACAGCGGGTAGGGCGTTTGCCTTGCACATGGCCAACCAGGGCTAGAATCCCAGCATCCCATATGGTCCCCTGAGCACCGCCAGGAGTAATACCTGGGTGCATGAGCCAGGAGTAACCCCTGTGCATTGCTGGGTGTGACCCAAAAAGCAAAAAAAAAGTCACAACTGGGGGTCAGAAAGATGAGACAGTGGGTAAGGCATTTGTCTTGCATGTGATAAATCATGTTTGGTCCCTGACAACCCCTATGGTTTTCTGAGCCCACCAGGAGAGTTTCCTGTGCAAGAAGTAAGACCTGAGAACCTCCAGGTCTGTGTGGCTCCAAAGAAACCATGTAAATATGAGGTATATAAACCTGAACAAGAGCTAAGGTGAGAAGTAGTGAAGCATTCAGAAATATGTAAAGTTAAAATAGCTTAAAGTTAAAATTGTTAAAAAGCAACACCAGAAAACAACTCAATTTTATAAATATGAATTTTATAAATATGCTTTTAGAATTGTTTTTTTAAATAAAGCAAGAGGTAAATCATAGCACTGCACTGCCCTGTTGTCCCGTTGTTAATAGATTTGCTCGAGGGGGCACTAGTAATGCCTCCATTGTGAGACTTGTTGTTACCGTTTTTGGCATATTGAATACACCAGGGTTAGCTTGCCAGCCTCTCCCGTGCGGGCTGGATACTCTACGTAGCTTGCTGGGCTTTCCGAGAGGGGCGGAGGAATCGAACCCAGGTCAGCTGCATGCAAGGAAAACACCTGACCCCCTGTGCTATAAAATTTAAAAATATATGTTTTTTTAGCTCAATCTTCAAGAAAAAATCAAATATAAAATAGTGCACACTGAAATTTGAGAATATTCATTCAGTAAGTCAAATACAGTTTCATTTGACTTACTATTAACCATATGCCTAGACTGATAAAATATCAAAGAAGTAGTTTTCAAATTGTTTTTACAATTGTGTTGCTTAGTTAGAATTTGAGTACGGAAAATATTGATTAATACCGTTGTATTTCGGATGAGCCAAAGGTCGATGATGTGAGAGGTACAGAGAGAAATATTTATTCTCAAACATCCCTCATTCATCACAGATTATTTGGTAGTAGAAACAACTATTAAAGCTAGACTATCTCTAGAACAATCTGCTGGATCCAGTTTCAGGTGAGTAAAATTCATTTAACATGTATATTTTAAGGTGTGAATGAGTGAACTTGATGAAAAATGAAAGCTATACATTAGAGTGCAAAGTTTTTGAACCTTATAACATCAAAAAGTTCTTTCTTACAATTTTTTGACTAGACATAATAAAATTTGTCTATTCATTATTAAAGGAGTTTGGGAATTTCAAAGAATTAGGGTTCTTCCCCAACTGTACAGTTGCACACTAAAAATGTGATAAGTTTTATGTATCCACAGAGCACATAGCCAAATTCAGAATCAATTTTATATTTCCTTTGCCCGCCATCT
Source organism: Sorex araneus (assembly GCF_027595985.1). NCBI lineage: Eukaryota > Metazoa > Chordata > Mammalia > Eulipotyphla > Soricidae > Sorex > Sorex araneus. The sequence goes on along the minus strand of NC_073308.1, from coordinate 50,981,668 downwards.
ATCTTTATGTCTTATTTCTTCTTGTTATGTTTTAAGACTTCACTTTTTTACTGTCTCTGATTTTCATGAACATATGAAAAGAAAGCATATGGGAAATGCAGTTAAATTAAGTTCCCTGCTACCTTGCACAAACTAAGACTCAAATTTATTGTAGCAGACCAGAGTCATCACAAGAATTATATATGTTAGAAATAAGATGAATATGCAATAATCAGAGCTTCAAATAAAACAGTCCTATTTTACTGCAAAGTGAATCACGTATTATGACCCTAGATCATTCTGTCTTTGAGCATTCCCTAAAAAACAATAAAAAACAAAATATCACTCCTGGGTACACATAACACAACTAATTTAAAAATTCTGTAAAATATTTAAACCTAAATATATTCAACAGCACACGAGTTGTACATGCTTAGATATAGCATATATATCTAAAGCTCAAACTTACAGCCTTCCTTTCCAAAAACCCACTAATTTTACATAGCTTTTAGAATAGAATTTCACTTATACTATTTAGAATATGAGGAAATTATACATTTGAAATTTTATAATGTTAATCTCCCTAAGTTATCTAACATAATTATAAAAAATATAAAATAACCTCTGTGTTTCAAGAATTTTAAACCATCATATTTGTCCAATTCACAAATACTCCTGTGAAACTGGCTTCTTGGAAGATGGTTGTATTTTTACTTCACAACCAATATTTGTTTCAGATATTTATTTTTATAGTTCGGGTGTAAATAAATAGTTTTCTAATTTTATAATCAGGGCATTTTACATTTTAGGCAACACTTTTTCAATCGATTAGTTGCTCAAAATAATATCAAAATATAGGGAGATACCACAGGAATTAGTCTGTGTGTTGCAGATGTCTGCACCAGGCTGACCAAGTGGTATCACTTGGAACCCATCATGGTTGAAGCACATAATTTCTATCGGGGGCCTTGCATATCCCGAGCACCACAGAACTTAAGCAACACCACATTTTTGAACTTTGCACTGACCATCAATCCAGTTGGCCCAACATTATGGGACAGTGGCCACCCAACCCTTTAAGCACTGATTGGGAAGCCAACTCCAAAATAATATGATATTATATTGAGGTGTAGGGGTTCAAAATAAGGCGTTATCTTTATAAATAATAAAATTACTTTAAACAGAGTAAATAAAATAAGTACAAAGAGTATTAGTAAAATTGATCATTTAAAAAAAATTTTCTTGGTCAAGGGTTGGGACTTAAATAGTTTTTAATATATCAATGTATATCAATATATATGTCATTATCTTTGATAATGATATATCAATGTATGCCAATAATTCTTGCCTAGTCTGTAAAATATTCTGTAAAATACAGGATGCATGCTTTGCTTGAACTGAGAGCAGAGTCTCCGCTCAAACTCTGCAGCACAAGACCCTACTCCCAATCCAGTGTCATTTGGTGTAGCCCTAAAAGTCTCCAAACACCACAGAAGTGGCCCTGGTGGTCCTCAGCACTGTACAACCTGATCAGATCTCTGTACCTAGTTCTGAAATGCTCACCATGCTTGGCTAAATGCTCTAGTGTGCCCCAGGCACCTGGGCACTGCTTGTGAACCGCTCCTTCTTAAAAAGAATTTCAAGATAAAGTCTTTAAAGCATTGGAATTGATGTGGAGCCCCTTTGAGAGTAGAATCCCCCCCTTTTTTTTTTGCTTTTTTGGGTCACAGCCAGCGATGCTCAGGGGTTACTCCTGGCTCTGCACTCAATAATTACTCCTGGCTCTGCATTCAGTAATTTCTCCTGGCAGTGCTTGGGGGACCATATGGGATGCTGGTAATCGAACCTGGGTTGGCTGCGTGCAAGGCAAACGCCCTACCCACTGTGCTATCGCTCCAGCCCCAGATGGGTGGAACCCTTGAGACTGATAATGCAGGTTATGTGAATAAGAAGTTACGCTGAGATCTAGACATATTTTGACTCTCAAATCAGCTACTGATTTAAGAACTTTTTTGATAATTTATTCATCTTAAACATTAAAGTAACATCAATATTTGAGTGCAAATATTTACATGTTTTAGAGGTACAATGTTACTACATCACAGCCAGCATTGGATGTCCATCCTTATAACAAACTCAGAGGCCTTGTTCCTTCCACACACACATACATCCTCCCCAGAGTGGTACATAACCTTAATTCTATAATCAACCCAGGATGACGACAACATGGGGTACTGTTTATTTTATTTTATTTTATTTTTAAAGAATGTTTTAAAAGATTATGTCATTTATTAGATAATTGGAAAGGTGAACAATTTAACATTGCATGACTATTCATTGATATTTAGAATCTATTAAATTACTTTGGGTACAAAAGGGATCAGGGTTATATCAAAAACAATCCTATCTTTTAGGAGTCTGTTAAGAGTATATCAGGGGATGCTAGGCATGAACCAAACCACACGCAGATACCACACGGACTCCAGAGCACCTCTGGGTGAAGCTCTGGAGGTCCCTGCACAACTTCAGTAGCCCAGTGACCCTAAAGTACCATTAATTTTATTTGTATAACACATATGAGTTCACAGACAAGTAAGATTATTCAGTATTTCTCTTTCTCTTATTTATGTCGCCGAGCATGGCAATTTCCAATTCATCTTTGGAACAAAAAGCAAGATTTTATCTTTGCAACTTTATTTGTTGTTTACTATTTGTGTTGTTTTTGGGAGCAACACTGGCTATACTCAAAGCTTACTCCTGGTCCTGCAATTAGGGCTTACTCCTGGCTGTGCTCAGGGGACCGTATGTAGTACCAGGAATCAAACTTGGGCTGGCCAGGTACAAGACAAGTCCTAGCTCAGGACTCATTTTTTAAAGGTATATGAAAAAGTTTATCTGGATAATTGGATGAAATGAAAATGTGTCAATTTGCCTAAAATCTCATGGGAAATATAACCAGCCCTAGGGAAAAAAAGTATTTTTTTCAGGAAATGAAGGCAGGTAGGATGTGTTTGACATTCTCTTTAGTGGCACAAAATGTATGCAATGTTTATAAACAGTCAACAAAGTACCTTTGAAGTATCGCTGCATTTGGGGGCCATTTTACCTACGGAACTATAGAGAAAGACAAGATCGATGGCAATTGCAACACATGTGAAAATTTTGAATCTTTAAAGGCAGAGTTTACTAACAAATGCGTTTGCATATTTAAATAGTTATAATAATACCAACAAGACACCAATAAAATGTGGTTACCTCTGGGGTTTTGATCTTGTTTCATCTCCCATTTTAAGCAGAGATCTCAAAGAGACCTGATCAAACATTCATCCTATTTTCTTTTTGTTTTTTTTTCATTCATTCACCCTATTTTCGCATGTCAAATATTCTTATAAAACTTGGTCAGTTCTATTAAGAGAGGTGACAATTGAAGTTTGTTGTGAAAAATGACATATATTTGAATAGTTTTGCTAAAAATTAAATAAAAACATAAAAGAAGATCAGGTTTTCTCTGAGACACGCATGCAAAGAAACATCACAGATGAAGCATTTTTCAGGTATGAGTACTAGCAAAAAATATATTATTGAACAATGAATAAAAGCTCTCATTCAAGTATTTTCCCCACTTTTGGTCGAGAATCAATGAAATTTAAATCCACTCTAGTACAAACTATATGGATTTAATGAATGTCAAAGGCATATAAATGGTAAAGTACTACCTAATTTACAGTGTCCAATTCACTGTGAAATTTACTTGAAGGCTAACTCAGTTTGAGGATTATCTTAGAAATACTTAGTTTCAGATGCATCAGAAAAATTTTGCAAAGCAACTTGTTAGACACAGCGTGTGACTATTCACATTGCATACGTCAGTCAACATTTTGTATTATTTCATCTGACATTGTTAAAATGGATATTAATTACAACTATTTCTTGGACTGGAAAGAGAGTAGATTTGTGGGATGGGGCAGAGTATTCTAGTTGTATCTAGAGTATGGTGGCAGGTCCCATTCCACACATCCTTCTCTTTTTCCTGGTTTTCAGTCCTGTCTTTGGACCTTTCCTGGACTGTACCCCAATGTACCCCAATGTACCTTTTCCTTAAGTCTCCAGCCTGTTGCCGGGTCCTTGGGGTGAGATCCCTGTACTCTTTACCTGTTGTTGAGTCTCTCTCAAGTGTGCCACCGAAGTTTCTGTCGCCCCGTCCTGACTTTCTAATGTTTGCCCATGGACATGGCGCACACAAGTGAGACTCCCGTGTTCAGTAGCTTTCCCTGACCGATTAGGCCATATCTATGGGTGCAAGAGCTCTACCTAACCTCGCAGTGGGCCCGGGCATATGCAGAAAGAGAGAGCAAAGGGCTGCTGGTCTCCTTTTCTCTGATGCCACCTCCCACCCCAGCCATCCTATTATCTACTGGTTACATTGTGATTGCACACCAGCTGACTTGGGTTGGATTCTTCTTTCCCTCTGGGAGAGCATGGCAAGCTCCCCAAAATGAACGTTCTGCCTGCTCGGCAGAGCCTGGCAAGCTACCCGTGGCATATTCGATATGCCCAAATCAGTAACAAGTGTCATAATGGAGACAATACTGGTGCCCGCTTGATCAAATTGATGAACAATGGGACGACAGTGCTACAGTGCTACATGTTTCCTGGGTGAGATTTAAAGTGACCTATTAAATTCGCCTGGCACTCCACTCTTTCACTTGCGCTATATCACTAGGACACCTTTATGGACTTCATTATCAGCCGAGAATATATGTTAGAAATATGTTGATTTCTAACATATATCTATCATTCAAAGGCCATGGATTTTGAAGACTAGATGATGACAAGGCAAAAATTAAATATGTCTTTGCATTGTAATCTGATAATGTCCAACATCATTATGGTAACATTCTGCAAATAAATTTTCTTATAATTTCTTTGATTTACTTTTATATTACTATAAATATAGTAATAGGTTGCATAATTTTCTAAGTAACTGTTTCAAGCATATACATATCTTTATGCTTATCAAACATTAACTTTTCATCTTGATTAAAAAATCTTATTAAATAAATAAAGATATTGAAAACAGACTTTGTCTATGATACTGGCAGCCATGCAGCTACTTTTAATTTTAACTTTTCCTTCTTGCATTTAAATTATACTGCTTTTTAAAAAATATATTGTTTTGTGCTGTATTTTTAGTCTTTAAGAAAATAATTTTAAAGCACAATAACGCTGTCACTGTCATTCCATTGTTCATCAATTCACTCAAGTGGGTGCCAGTAATGTCTCCATTTATCCCAGTTCTGAGATTTTTAGCAGCCTTCGATATCAGTTTCATTAATGGGTTAAATATTACACTGATTTAATATTGTAAGGAAGTAGTTTAATATCAGCTAAGACACTCTCCCTCTCATTTTTCTATACATATACATTAGGATGTATTAGTTCTATTTCACAAGTTTTCCAAACTATTTTGATAGAGTCTCTTCATGCTTACCTTACTGTCACGGTCACTGTTATCCCATTGATCATTGATTTGCTCGAGCGGGCACCAGTACTGTCTCCATTGTGATACTTGTTGTTACTATTTTTTGCATATTGAATACGCTACGGGTAGTTTACCGGGCTCTGCCATGGGGACTAGATACTCTCAGTAGCTTGCCAGGCTTTCTGAGAGGTGCGGAGGAATCGAACCTGAGTTGGCCATATGCAAAGAAAATGCCCTACCCCCTGTGCTATCGCTCCAGCCCAGCTTATGTATAAAAGATAAAAAAAAATAATAAATTCAATGAAACATGTTTTTGGCCAGGTTGATTGAAAAATTCTACTTATGCCACTCAATATTAAAGCAATGTAAATTCTTCCCATGTTGATTTCTAACATATTTCTATCAGTAAAAGTGCATTACTTTAGAGATAAATACATGAACATGATAGATATTTATAAGTTGAAATGGTTATTATATTTTTAAAAAATCATGAAGAGGTATGTAGGGATAAAATCTAATTGTAATGAAACATTTGGAAATAGCTCTGAAGTCTAATCACATACGACAATAAATCATCTCAAGCAATGCAATACTAATTATAAAAATCTCAGTGTTAAACTTGGCCAAGTACCTGGAATTAATTTTTATAATTTTTCCCCAGTCATTAGATATTATACTTGAAACAAGATACTATCAGTTGAGACACTGTTCCCCTCTAAGGACGAATTAAAAATTTTCAGAGTGAAATTACTACTGGAGATAAATTATCAGGTAAGGAGTCAGATGTCTAGAGAATTTAAGTGACTTTCCCAAGGGCACAATACTATTTAAATGCTTAACATTGAGTTGAAACCAATTGCCTTCATTTGGGTGCAATTTCTATTGCACTTCCCAGGCCTTTCTACTCGATCTTTTATATTACTTTTTTTTTTCACTAGTTCTATAGCAGCCATGCTGAGAATAAGTATTTTTCTCACAAAGATAATTCAGATTAGTTGGGCAACGAAAGGAGAATCATATGTGATTAAATGCCTCAAGTACTATGAGAGTGTATTATAATTGCTGGCTAGATATTAAAACATTTCCCAGTGAAAAATAGAACTTTGGGGAATGAGATGCCCAATCTTAAAGATGGCTGATGAATCCTCTGGAGGAGTAGATTAAGAAGTCATCCCAGTGGACTCATATATCAATACCTGAATTCTTTTCAAATAGGTCTCCAGCATGTTTAAAATAATCTGTTTTCATCATTTCTACTTTAAATGAAATGAAATTTATTATGTAAGTTTTTGAAAATTCTTTGTAGATTTATGGATTATGCTTTGAAAATACTTAATGATATCAGTGATTATTAAAAAAACTTAGATCAATGAAGTTACATTAAGATCTTATTTTCTAAGCACTCACATATTTGTATGTTTCTTGATAAACTCAGGAACATATGATAGAATAACCTTGGTAAATCCTAGGCATTTTCTTATGGAGCTCATTTAATGTTTACAGAGGTATATAATTAGTATGTATTTGCATAAGAAAAAAATTAAAGAACAATTCCTTATATGAGTCACAACAGAACTTCAATACTACTTTGAAAGTACTTTGTACTTGAATACTATTTTACTGGGAAAGTTTTTATAAATTTCATATATTCTACTATTTAAGGAAAATTTATCTTTTTTCCAATGGCATTTTTATTTGTCTAGGTAAATCTGTTAAGGCTTCACTATATCACTGTATCACTGTCATCTCGTTGTTCATCGATTTAATCGAGCAGGCACCAGTAACATCTCCACTCAGCCCTGAAATTTTTTTTTATTTTATTGAATCACCTTGAATAAAAATACAAAGCTTTCATGTTTAAGTGTCAGTCTTATAATTATTAAACTCCCATCCCTTCACCAGTGCAAATGTTCCACCACTAAGAACCCCAATATACCCTCCTCCCACCCCCCCACCTGAGTAGCTAATGATCTTCACTTTATTCTCTCTATACTTTGAATACATTCAATATTTCAATAGAGAACTCACTATATTGTCTGGAATTTTCCTCCAACAATCAGGCCTGCTGAAAAGGCATCATTTAATAATTTGTTTTCCATTGCTGAGAATGAAGACTTATGAGACTTTTGGTTTTGGATTTCTGATATTTTAGCTCAGTCCACAGTCTAGATGCATTTCTGTAAGAAGCCGATCTGGGTGCCAAAATGGGTTAGAAGACCTCTCAGATCATAGTCTTTAGGAGCAGAGGGTCTGTTTCGAGGGCTTGAGGCAGCTCCAGATCTTATCTGGGTGAAGAGCATGCTGGTAACGCCCCCCTCCCATAATCGCCTATGAGCCACATCACTGCAAACTCATACCTCTGGGTTGGGAGTCTTAGGAGGTGGCTCTCGCCACGTGGGTGTTGCCACCGCCGCCATCTTCTGAGCAGAAAGACAGGGCAGAGAGAGAAAATCCCTCCCTGTCAGCCCTGAGATTTTAGCAGCTTCTCCTTACTCACTTTTCCCAACGATTGTAGGCTCTTTTCTGGGTCAGGGGAATGAGACCTGCTATTGTTAATGTATTTGGCATATTAAATATGCCACGGGGAGCTTGCCAGGCTCTTCCATGCAATGACAAATACAAATACAAATACTACCAAGGGAAATACTTAGTAGATACAGTAGAAAAGTATCAGAGTTCAAAAGTCCGGTAGTATAGACCTAATGCTTAATAATCACCTGGATATTATATATATATTTATTTTAGTAGTTACTAGTCCAAATTCACTGATAGATGTTAATCCCCTATAATAAATTGAAAATAGTAAGAAAATAGATTCAGTTAATATTAGTAAAATGAGCTGAATTAAGCAACAGTTTAAGGGGTTGGAGCAATAATACAACGGGTATGCGATTTGCCTTGCACACGGCTGACCTAGGTTCGATTCCCAGCATCCCATATGGTACCCTGAGCACTGCCAGGAGTAATTCCTAAGTGCAGAGCCAGGAGTAACCCCTGTGCAACACTGGGTATGACTCAAAAAAAAAAGAGACAGTTTAAGACTAAATAGCAAATTCTTTACAAAGGTACAATTTCTGCACTTGTTTGATAAAAATCTTTATAGTTTCAATTTAAACTGCCTGAAATGTTGGAAATAATTTTATTTTTAAAAGAATATGTATGGAATGCAACAGCCAGTTAGTGCATAATAATCACAGTAATCAGTAGACCTTAAATCAATGCATTTATTAATAAGTAAATAGAAAATATGTCAGATAACCCAGTGCTCTTGCAAACTTCTGGAAAGTTTAATTTATATTCATGTATATTAACATAATCCAGAAAGTAATTCTTCTAAGTAAAATAATTGCTTCCATGCTGTATCAATCTCATGCGATTTGGGGGATAATTAAATAAGGCAATGCATATAAATTGCTTATCAGAGTGCCTAGCACATAAGGCTTGAACTCAATCTATTAGGCTAATTGTAGTGTTATCATTATTACTATTATCCGTGTGTGTCAGTAGTCCTCAAACTGGTCTTTTCAAAGCTATAATTGTCTTAATTTTTTCACTTTTATATTAAATTTATGGGTAAAATAAATCATGTAAGATAGACTTTATCAAAATACTTTACTTAGCCCACCATATTTTCATTCTTCAATATAATTTTCTCTGTGTTTTGTTTTACTTTTGTTATATTTTTCCTGTGTTTTTCTTTCCACTCCTTGATATTTTAAATATTCTTAAGAGAAACCCAAGATGGAAAAAGAAAAATCAAAAAAACACTCTCCATCAATGCAGAATATTTTCTGAAATAAGAAAGTTTAAATAATCTCAAGAGTATCAAAAGTTGAACAAGGATATAAACTCAATTATATAATATTTATTTTAATGCTTTACCCGCTTACCACAAATTATCCTTTGTCATTTTCAATACTTCATAGATAAACATCCTCCCAACCTAAACTTGTTTCAAGAAGTGTATCCAGGGCCGGAGCGATAGCACAGCGGGTAGGGCGTTTGCCTTGCACGCGGCCGACCCGGGTTGATTCCCAGCATCCCATATGGTCCCCCAAGCACCGCCAGGAGTAATTCCTGAGTGTAAAGCCAGGAGTAACCCCTGAGCATCGCTGGGTTGTGACCCAAAAAGCAAAAAAAAAAAAAAAGAAGTGTATCCAGATACATCCCCTTAAATCCTACCATATGACACACAAGGATGTCTAAGAGAGAATGCATTTTTTTAAGATCATAGTTTTCTGTCGCTATTTTAAGACATGTCCTCAAACTTTTGACCCTATTTTTAGCAGGAGGTGGAACTTAACACGGCATCTTTCACTTGAACACTGATTCAGTAATTGACTTTTGTTGCATAAAACTTCATTTCAGAAATGAAATCATGATGAAAATACATGTGCAGATGTTGTTTCGATTGTACTTTTTTGCCTCTCTGGGATATATTCCCAGCAGTGGTATTGCTGGGTCAAATGGGAATTCAATATCTAATTTTTTGAGAGTCGTCCAAATTGTTTTCCAGAAGGGCTGAACCAGTCGGCATTCCCACCAGCAGTGAAGAAGGGTCCCTTTCTCCCCACATCCTCTCCAACAGCGGTTGCTTTTGTTCTTTTGGATGTGTGCTAGTCTCTGTGGTGTGAGGTGGTATCTCAAAGTTGTTTTGATCTGCATCTCTCTGATGATTAGTGATGCAGAGCACTTTTTCATGTGCCTTTTGGCCATTCGTATTTCTTCCTTGGTAAAGTTTCTGTTCATTTCTTCGCCCCATTTTTTGATGGGGTTGGATGTTTTCTTCTTGTAGAGTTCAACCAGTGCTTTATATACCATTGATATCAACCCCTTATCTGATGGGTATTGTGTAAATATCCTTTCCCATTCTGTGGATAGTCTTTGGATTCTGGTCACTGTATCTCTTGCGGTGCAGAAGCTTTTTAGTTTAATGTAGTCCCATTTGTTGATCTCTGTTTTTACTAGATTGCTTAGTTCCGTGTCACCTTTGAAGATACCTTTATCTTCAATATCGTGGAGGGTTTCGCCGACCTTGTCTTCAATGTACCTTATGGTTTGTGGTCTAATGTTGAGGTCTTTAATCCATTTTGATCTGACTTTTGTGCATGGTGTCAGGTCAAGGTCTAAACCCATTTTTTTGCATGTGGTTGTCCAGTTGTGCCAGCACCATTTGTTAAAGAGGCTTTCCTTGCTCCACTTCACATCTCTTGCTCCCTTATCAAAGATTAGATGGTCATACATTTGGGGTTGTGTATAGGGATCTGCACATGTATTTTCATCGCAGCACTGTTTACAATAGCCAGAATCTGGAAAAAACCCGAATGCCCCAGAACGGATGACTGGTTGAGGAAACTTTGGTACATCTATACAATGGAATACTATGCAGCTGTTAGAAAAAAGGAGGTCAAGAATTTTGTAGTCAAGTGGATGGGCATGAAAAGTTTCATGCTGAGTGAAATGAGTCAGAAAGAGAGAGACAGACATAGAAAGATTGCACTCATCTATGGTATATAGAATAACAGAGTGGGAGACTAACACCCAAGAACTGTAGAAATAAGTACCAGGAGGTTGACTCCATGGCTTCGAGGCTGGCCTCACGTTCCGGGGAAAGGTCAACTCAGAGAAGCGATCACCAACTACATTGTAGTCGAAGGCCATGTGGGGGAAGGGAGTTGCGGGCTGAATGAGGGCTAGAGACTGACCACAGCGGCCACTCAACACCTTTATTGCAAACCACAACAGCTAATTAGAGAGAGAAAACAGAAGGGAATGCCTTGCCACAGTGGCAGGGTGGGGTGGGGGGGAGATGGGATTGGGGAGGGTGGGAGGGACACTGGGTTTACGGGTGGTGGAGAATGGGCACTGGTGAAGGGATGGGTTCCCAAACTTTGTATGAGGGAAGTATAAGCACAAAAGTGTATAAATCTGTAACTGTACCCTCACGGTGATTCTCTAATTAAAAATAAATAAATTTAAAAAATAAAAAAAAAATAAAAAAATAAAAAAAAAGAAATGAAATCATGAAAACATTGTAAGCTAAATTTCTTGGCGTAAGATTTACACTAGGGGGTGCTGGAGCGATAGCACAGCGGGTAGGGCATTTGCCTTGCACTCGGAGGACCCAGGTTCAATTCCCAGCATCCCATATGATCCCCTCAGCACCTCTAGGAGTGATTCTTGAGTGCAGAGCCAGGAGTAACCCCCGTGCATCGCTGGGTGTGACCCAAAGAGCAAAAAAAAAAAAAAAAAAAAAAGATTTACACTAGGGACTGGAGCAATAGTACAGCAGGTATGGAATTTGTCTTGCATGCGGCTGACCCAGGTTCGATTCTCAGCATCCCATATGGTCCCTGAGAACCACCAGGAATAATTCCTGAGTGCAAAGTCAGGAGTAACCCCTGTGCATCGCCGGGTGTGACCCAAAAAGAAAAAAAAAAAGATTAACAATAGTGAGTGGTCTGATTGCATAGGACCAATAAGAAACCAATTTCTATGATCAGGTACCGTGAGAACAGGCTTGAGAGAAATCCCTCCTGTTGGGTCTATGTTTCAGATGAACTGCAGCTCTGGTCGCTATCTTAACTCCGATAGGATTTGAGATGCTGAGTCTAAAAGTCACCTAAAACTCTCTTAAAATTCTTGTGAAATTTGACTGGCAGAAAGTTAAAATTTAAAACAATCAGTGTCTTCTATCATAAGACACTGTGTTAAGACAATTGTTTTCACTGGCATAAAAACTAACGACCACTGTTGGTATTGAGTGGTGTTATGGTAGAATGAAAAGACCCTAAAATGTTGGAGGGATTTATAAGCTAAAATGGTTTGGAATGCTTTTTGTGAAAAAATCAAGATCCCCACTGAAGAAACTGTAAAATTTTATGAATATCTACAAGTTGGCAAGTGAGGGCTATAGGAAAGTATCAAATGTTATATTGGAATCTAGAGAGAGACTCTTGCGTGGTAATAAAATATTTAGCAACCGTCTCATCTGTAGTAATGCAGAAATAGAAAAGAAACTTAACCCTGTGAGGATTTGTAGGAAAGATATTAAAGAACTGCTTGACTTTGTCTTTTTTGTGGAGGCCTGGCTTACTCCTGGCTCGGTGCTTAGGAATCCCTCCTGGCAGGGCTCCATATGTTTTTTTTTTTTCTTTTTGGGTCATACCCAGCGATACTCAGGGGTTACTCCTGGCTTTGTACTCAGGAATTACTCCTGGCAGTGCTTGGGGGACCATATGGGATGCCGGGGATCGAACCCGGGTTGGCCGCATGCAAGGCAAACGCCCTACCCACTGTGCTATCGCTCCGGCCCCTCCATATGGTTTTTCTATTCAGGAAGGAATGATCATTGAGCATGGAGTGAGGAGGAGTAAGAGTAAGGAGCAGGAGTAAGCCTTGAGCACTGCCCAAACAAGTGTGATGCCAAAACAAACAAACAAAATTTTAAAAATTATTGCATTAAGACAAGTATCATTTTTTCCCTTAAAAAAGGGAGCAATATTTCAACAAAAAAAATTTCAACAAAATTCAAAAAAATATTGAATGTAATCAAAGAAAAGTGAAAGTAAATTGAAATTTACCAGTTACACATGCGGGGTGGGGGGCTGGGGGGTTGGGGAGATGGGGGGAAGCGGGGAGGTATACCGTGATCCTTGGTGGTGGAATATGTGCACTGGTGAAGGGATGGGTGTTTGAGCATTGTATAACTGAGACTTAAACCTGAAACTTTGGTAACTTTCCTTCCACAAGGTGATTCAATAAAAAAATTAAATTAAAAAAAAAAGGAGCAAGGTTAGAGAGACAGTGCTGCAGTTAGGGCACTTGTCTTGCACACAGATGACCCCCGCTTAATCCCTGACATCTCAAAGATTCACCTGAGCCTGTTCAGTAAGGAACTCTAAGCACAGAGCCAGAAGTAAACCCTGAGTAGTTAAGAGTTTGGTCATGGGAAATTTTGAACCTTAGTGCAGTACCGAGAAACCTATGTTGACGTAATATCTCTCCTTTCTGTTTGATAATTATTATATTCACAGAAAAGCTGCCTTCTCCATAAACTGCATAGTCCAGTGGGTAAGATGCTTGTTTTGCCTGCGAAAGAGCCAGATCCAATTCCTAGCACTGCTTATAGGCTGCAGAAGCCCACAAGAAGTCATCTCTGAACTCAGAATTAGGAGAAAGACCTCAACTAGAGTTGAATGAATGAAGAAGAAAATAATGATCTAGCAATTCCTCGGTCACATTTGACCCCAGAGTATAGGGAGAAGGAAAGATACCAGGTGGGGGTAGGGGGAGAATACTTTTATTATATTTTTAATTACTTAAATATATTTATTAATTAATTATTCAAAAAGAATATTTGCATTTGTAACAATTTCTTTCAACACCTTACTTTTTAGAACAGTATATCCTGGGGTTGAGTGATTTATTTTTTGGTAACAGTTAATTTTTACATTACAAGGAGCAGATATCAAAATATTAGAAGCTTTTCTTATTAATTCTGAAAATAAAATCTTTAACTAAAATTTTTCATCAGTACTATATTGTTTTAAAAATTTTAATTACCACTAGATGAGTATTATAATCATATTATGTGTAGTCCTCCATTCTTATTAATTCTATGTATTTCATTTAAAACATTCTGAGTTAATGAACATTATTATGTGAAAACTACAGACTGCCAAAAAATCAGCTAAATTGAAATTGAAACAGTTCATCATAGTATCCCTATTATTATCAATTAAATTCCATTTTTGCTTTCAAAATTTCCCCCAAAACTTATAGCCCCAATTTATTATAATGGAAAATCCTACCAAATGTATTTGAGAAAAATAACAATTATGAACAATCTTCCAGAAAATTGAGAAAAGAGAAATCTTTAACAACTCATTATATGTTAACTACATTACTCTTATATTAAAATCAAAGACATCACAAGAAAAGGAAGACAAAGTCCAACCTCTGTTATGAATATAGGCATATAAATCTTCAGCAACATTGTAACTAGTCAGCCCAAATCATCAACATACAGAAAAGGTTATATTCAGTGGATGAAGTGAGATTTATGTCAACAGGCACGCTGATCCAGCACCCTCCGATCAAAACTGCAATAATTCCTATCAGCATGTTCAGAAAAAAAAAACAAAACTGTGATTAGATCAGTTACCACAGAAAATTATTTTACAAAATTCATTGTATGATCATCATACAAACAGTCTAGACGAGGGGGGCTGCTGCCCACCCCAACTCCAAGAAGACCAGAGATTTCTTAGCCTGGGTACTGAGGTACCTGACATTATCCAGTTTGGTGTCTCTGCAGAGAATATGTGTCGATGGGGGCGGTACTGGCACGCCCTTGGCCCAGATAAGATCCAGAGCTGCTGCTCACGATATGATCCAAGAGGTCTTCTAACCCATTTTGGCACCCAGAGTGGATTCTTACAGAAATGCATCTAGATTTGAACTGACCTAAAATATCAGAAATCCAAAACTCCCAGAGCTCATAGAGTCTTCTTTAGTCTCAGCAATGAAAAGAAATTATTAAATGATGCCGTTTCAGCAGGCCTGATTGTTGGGGGAAAATTCCAAACAATAATAGTGAGTTCTCTATTGAAATATTGAATGTATTCAAAGTACAGAGAGAATAAAGTGAAGATCATTAGCTACTCAGGTGGGGGGGTGGGAGGAGGGTATATTGGGGTTCTTGGTGGTGGAACATGTGCACTGGTGAAGGGTGGGGGTTTAATTATTATATGACTGAGACTTAAACCTGAAAGCTTTGTATTTTTTTCACAGTGATTCAATAAAATAAAAATTTAAAAAATAAACAAAAAAATAAATAAAATTACTGCCTTTACTTCGATCACTACAGAAATTTGAAAAAAAAAACAAATATTATTTACACTTTAACCTTCAACTGAGTTTTAATTTTTGATGGCATTTGTTGTATGGTGTACAAGCAAATAATAAACAAATTCAGTCATAGAAAGTTGAGTTAAATTTATTCTACTAAATATAGCACGGCAGAGGCTGGCAAGCTACCCATGGCATATTCGATATGCCAAAAACAATAGCAACAAGTCTCATAATGGAGATGTTACTGGTGCCCGCTAGAGCAAATTGGTGAGTAACCGGATGACAGGGACAGTGATAGAAATATAGTTAAAAGATTACCAGAAAACAATGTTTTTAAAAAAACAAACACATGATCCAGTGGCCAGGGAGAGTTGAAAGGCTTACAGTACATGCCTTATTTGCATGAAGCCCCAGTTCATCCAAGAGAAGAAAATGACCCCTTACCTTCAAGACTGAACAGCACACCTAAAATAAAATTTTAAATGATGATTTAACATAGCAAAAAAAAGCATTAATATATCATTAAGTAACTCAGTTTTAATGTCATTGACTCTTACTCAATATTAATGCCAACTTTTAGAATTTTATACCAAAAAATATTCTTTCAGTTCTCCATGTGAAAGGAAGAATTATTTGTTCTTATTAAACTTCTGTTGTTAAGACAGAATTATTCATAGCACATTATTATAAGGCACCTCGGGGCATCTCTGACATATAAGCAGCAGAATAAACTTATTTTGCTTGCTTCTGGCTGCTCTGTTATGTTTCCACAGAAGCAAATAAAAAGCTTTCAAATTACTTGTTTTTCAGAATTCATTCAGTCTATTTTCATAAATCTCAAGTAAGAGAGCAGACACTTTTAAACTTTGAAGGAAAGCCTTTCACAGGTTTACATAGGGCCCAGAAGAGGGGCAATCTATTTGTGCCCTGAGTGAACATTTGTTTTATTCCTTTCACATAACTCACTTCTTATAATCATGATGTTCAGTAAGCTATAGAACTAAATGGAGGTTGGAGTCAATTCCATACATATTGAAGTGCTACATTTGCTCCATGTAACCTCAATAAAAGAAATCTCTAGGAGAAAGCAATAGGGCTTTCTTGTTCAGTGGGCAAGCTTTGAAGGTAGAATTCTTGATACCTATCTACTCCCCACTACTAACTGGGTTGAGTTTCTTAAGGAAGTCTTTCATCCTTTCAAGCTTAATCTATATTTCTGTAGAGCAGACAAAATAATTACCCCTATGTAAGAAGTTGTGAGATTATGAGACAACTTGAGAAATAAACAACAAATTCTTATTAATTGACCGCTGATGTGAAAGAGAAGTGGTATTGAGGAATATAAAATGTTAATTGAATCACCTAGAGCTCTCTTGTCTATTCTTTTCATTCTCTTGAGTTCTTTGTTTAGATAATCATATCACATCTCAAAAGTATCTTCCTTCCCAATCCTCAGGTTTATATATTTCCTTAGAGCTTTATCCATCCATTTCATGTTAAATTTTGAAGTAACAATAATATTAATAACACACTAGATTAACTATGTTAATAGAAATTTTCCAAAATTCTCTTTAGTGTCTTATTTGCTATTTCCTAGTGATGTTTTCCATAAACTTAAAAAGACATTATATATTCCAATATTAACAGTATGTAAGTTAAATTCTTTATTTTACTATATTAACTGGTGAATATAATCAATGTTTTAAACCTTAAGTTTTTCTATAATTAGCTGTTTCATGATAAATAATGATTACCTCGATTATCTATTACAAATATGAAGGGTTTGGTTTTAATATCCCTTGCAGTGAATAATATAGTCACAAAATTTTGAAGCAATAATCAAATCTTAAATTTTACTTTTTGAGTTCTCCTTTCTGAAGAAGCCCACATTCTCTTAAATGTGCTACTGTACCTTCTATGTTTTCTAAGTAAAAATATTTTCCTTATTAAAATAGTAATACCAGTAATATAGATAAATACTACTTGCTACTTTTCTAAAAATTTATAATGTGAAGGAGACAATGAGCAAATAAAAATACATTAAATGAAATAAAGTCTAGAACTTTAAATAAATAATAATTTATGTAGAACTGTACAGCCTTAAAGAGATGCTCTACATTAGACACTGGTGAAAATTTTAAAATGTTTTATATAATCCAACAAAAAAAGTTCAGCATTTTATATTCCATTCCTTGCTGTATCAATAACATAAAATATGTGCCTGCCACAGAGGCAGGGGGTAGGATGGGGTGAGATTGGCAGGAGGGATGCTGGAGACATTGATGGTGGAAATCCTCACTGGTGGAGAGAAACACGTTCCATCACTGTATAACTGAAACTCAATCATGAAAGTTTTATAACTGTATCTCATGGTGATTCAATAAAAAAATGTGATTTCTGTTCACAAGGCACTGAGGCAGAATTGAGATATTCTTAGTATAACAAAATAAATGCCATGTTCTTTTAAACTAAATAAAATATAATGTAATCATTGAGCTTCTTGGTTAAGAGGGAACATTATAAGGGAATTAGAATAAACTCAATTAGAACATCAGATACAAAAATTTGTGGCATATAAAAATGCACATAAAGAAAATTCTGTAGTCTACAGACTTTAATGAGAAAACAACTTTGAGAAATGAAACTAATGAACTAACAACCCTTCAAGAAATCCAGCAAGAAATGCCCGGTGACCACCCATCATTGCCTGGCAAACACTGAACAGTCAGCCCAGAAGCAGCCCGGACTTCTCTGAGTACTGTAAGACGAGGCTCCTGGAAAGAAAAAAAAAAGCAATAAGAAAACTATAAAAGTTTAAGAAAAAATTAACTCAATTATAAACAAAGAATAACATAGAAGTTTCAAAGAAACAACTGTATATTTTTAGAAAGGATAAGTGAGAAGAGCAACCTAAGTAATTCTGGGAAAGAAGAAAGTGAAAAATATATACGTAAATGACTGCTAAGGGTGTGTTAATGTCCTAGCAGTGTGAAATAATAATTAGAGCTCAGCATGCTGATGTTATTTAGCTTAGTAAAAAAAAGTGAATTAATGTTTTAGAAAAATGACATAATATGCTTTAATTTGTCCAAGAAAAAAAAGGAAAACAGGAAACCACTTAAGAATAAAATGACGGACCCGGGATTCCCAAGACCCCCCCTAGCACTCTGCTCCCCCTCCCGCGCCCCCATCGCCAGGCCTCTGCTCATTCCCTAACTCGGCACCTGCCATTCAGGTACTCAAACCACCCTGAGCCTCGCCTACCTGGCCGGAAACAGCTCTCCTGCCAGCCCTACCGACCAGGGCATCCCATCATCCCAAGTGGTTACTGGGGGCGTGGCCTGTACCTCAGGGGCGTGGTCTCAAAGGGGACATGGCCCTAAAGGGGGTGTGGCATCCTGCCAGAGCAGTAACTGCTATAGCGACCACAGTTATTTATTGTTTTTAATTCATAATCTGTATAACCTATTTCTTTGAAAACCACACTGGCCATCTCAATCACTCTATGCCAAATAGTCCATTAGCTTATTCTACTTTCACAAAAACTGTCAGTGAACAATAGAAGCTGCACAAACCATTCCTAAACCGAGCATAGCCTTAAGTCTTCACTAGAGGCCCCACATAAACCAGGAGGAGCGCCTGAGAGTAAGGAAGTATTCTAGAATAGGAACAAGGCTACCATCATCAATTTAACACAACCAGAATCCTCCCTACAGCAATAGGGAATAGGGATAGACAACTAGAAGGTTCCAAATCTATACTTCCATAATAATATGAAGAAACAGCGAAAATCCCCTCCACGAAGGAGGATGAAGAAAAGATTCCAGCAGCCTCAACAGGGGTTATACGACCTCTCAGATAAAGAATTCAGAGAGGAAATCTTGAAGATGTTCGACGTACTCAAAGCAACCATGGAACAGGCATCTAAAAATTAAGGCAGGATATAAATGAGCATTGGAACGGTCCACCAAGAAAATGCAGGAAGAAATGAGAGCAGAAATTTCAAAGCTACAAACAGAAGTCACACAAATAAAGGAATCAGTAGATGAATTAAAAATCTCAGTAGGTGCCCTCAACAGTAGAATGGCTACAGCTGAAGACAGAATCAGTGAGCTTGAAGATGAGCTGCAGAAAGCTTACAGGCAACAACAAATAATGGCAAAAGACCTCAAAATGGCTCTAGAGTGAATCAGAGTCTTAGGGGATGACCTCACGAGGAACAACATAAGAAACCCTGGAGTATCAGAAGCACAAGGAAGTAACCCCAATGAAAAAAACACAGTGAAAGACATCATTGCTAAGAAATTCCCAGAGCTGGAGAAGGCAGGCATCCATATCCAAGGAGCCCAAAGAGTACCAGCAAAAAGAAACCCAAATAAAAAGACTCCAAGGCACATCATAGTCAGAATGATGGATGCTGTGGATGTGGATATAGACACAATACTGCAAGCAGCAAGGTAAAAGAAGGAAATCAAATACAAAGGAGCACCCCTTAGATTTATAGCAGACCTATCAGAGGAAACCCTCCAAGCCTGAAGACAATGGTGGGACATAGTGAAAAAACTCAACGAAATGAACACCTAACCAAGAATACTTTATCCAGTTAAACTCTCACTCAAACTCGAAGGAACCATACGTTATTTCACAGATAAACAACAGCTCAGGAACTTTATAGACTCAAAACCAAACTGAAAAGAAGGACAAAAGGGGCTATTATAAGACAAGGAAGAACCCCACAAGAACAACAAACCCCACAGAAAGATGACACAAACCCCATGATAATAATCTCTCTCAATGTCAATAGCCTAAATACACCAACTAAGAAACACAGAGTGGCAAA
The DNA here is from genome assembly GCF_027595985.1 of Sorex araneus. NCBI lineage: Eukaryota > Metazoa > Chordata > Mammalia > Eulipotyphla > Soricidae > Sorex > Sorex araneus. The sequence continues at coordinate 50,961,512 of NC_073308.1, read as the reverse complement.
ATAGATTCGGAAACTAAAACCAACATTCTGCTACCTGCAAGAAACACACCTGAACAGTCAGAGAAAACACAGACTCAAAGTCAAAGGATGGAAAACAATCTTGCAAGCAAACAATTCCCTCAAAAAAGCTGGGGTGGCCATACTAGTATTTGACAACATAGATTTCAGGCTGAAAAAGATTAGAAGTGACAACAAAGGTCATTTTCTATTTATTGAGGGATATGTACAACAGGAAGAAATCACACTCTTAAACATATAAGCACCTAGTGACTGGCTAAATAATTAAAACAACTCCTAAAAGACTTTAAGGACATCACGAGCAGCACAATAGTAGTCGGAGACTTCAACACCACCTCATCACCTCTGGATAGATTGACAGGATCAAAACTCAGCAAGGAAACACTTACTCTGAAGGAAGAAATGGAAGAGAGATGCCTAATAGACCTATATAGGGCTTTACACCCCCCAAAAAAGGAATACACATTATTTTCCAGTGCACATGGAACATTTTCCAAAATAGACCATGTACTGAGCCACAAAACATACCTCAATAGAATCAAAAAATAGAAATTGTATCAAGTATCCTTTAATACCACGATGTATTAAAGATAGAAGCTAATCACAAACAGATGCAGAGAACCAAAGCAAACACCTGGAAATTAAACAGTTTGGTGTTGAACAGTGAGTAGGTCAGGAAGAAAATCAAGGAAGAAATCAAGAGACACCTCAAAACAAATGAGAATGAAGACACGAGCCTACCAAAACCTATGGGACACAGCTAAAGCCATGTTAAGGGGAAAATTTATAGCTCCGCAAGCATTACTCAGGAAGGAAGAAAGGGCTTACATTGATAGCTTGACTTCACAGCTCAAGATCTTAGAGAAGGGCCAGAAAAAGGACCCTAAACCAGACCGAAGGAAAGAAATAATAAAAATTAGAGCAAAAATTAACGACATGGAAATGCATAAAACAATCCAAAAGGTCAAAGAAACCACGAGCTGGTTCTTTGAGAAAATAAACAAGACTGATAAAGCTTTAGCAAGACTCACAAAGAAAGAGGGAAAATGAATCCTGATAAACCAAATCAGAAATGAAAAGGGGGACATCACAAAAGAAACCAATGAAATTCAAAAGATCATCAGAGACTGCTTTGAAAGTCTGTATGCCATGAAATAAGAGAACCTAAAAGAAATGGATGAATTCCTTGATTCCTACAATCTCCCAAGACTGAACCAAGAAGACTTGGAATATCTAAATAGACCCATTAATATCAAGGAAATTGAAACTGTAGTCAAAAGTCTCCCCAAAAACAAAAGCCCAGGTCTAGATGGATTCACTGGCGAATACTTCCAAACATTTAAAGAGGACCTGTTGCCAGTTCTCCTCAAGATTTTCCAGGAAATTGAAGAAACAGGAACTCTCCCAAACAGTTTCTATGAGGCACATATCTCCCTAATACCAAAAGCAAACAAAGATACCACTAACAAAGAAACTCATAGACCAATATCCCTGATGAACACCGATGTGAAGATCCTCAACAAAATATTAGCAAAAAGAATCCAACAACTCATCAAAATGATCATATACCATAACCAAGAGGGATTCACTTGGGGATACAAGGATGGTTTAAATTCAGAAATCAATCAACATAATTCATCATATCAACAAAAGTACAGATAAAAACCATATAATCATATAAATAGATACAGAGAAAGTATTTGACAAGTTCCAACATTCGTTCATGAAGAAAACTCTCACCAACATGGGATTTGGAGGAATATTCCTCAAGATAGTCAAAGCCATCTACCACAAACCTATGGCAAGTATTATCCTCAAAGGGAAAAACTAAGGGCCTTTCCTCTAAGATCAGGGACAAGACAAAGATGTGCTCTCTCACCACTTCTGTTCTATATAGTAATGGAAGTACTTGCAATAGCTGTTAGGCAAGAAAAAGATATTAAGGGCATCCAGATATGAAAGGAAGAAATCAAACTCTCACTATTCTCAAAAGATATGATACTGCAAAAGCCTCTACTAAGAAACTCTTAGAAACAATAGACTTGTAAAATAAAGTCGCAGGCTATAAAATCAATACCCAAAAGTTCATGACCTTCCTATATGCAAACAATGAGACAGAGGAAAGGACATGAATAAAGCAATCCCATTCACAATCTATCCCCAGGAAATCAAGTCCCTCAGAATCAGCTTAACGAAGGAAGTAAAGGACCTCTACAAAGAAAACTATAAAATGTTACTCCATGAAATAAAAGAGGACATGATGAAATGGAAACATAGATAGCGAGAATCTCTCCCTGCTCATAGATAGGGAGAATCAACATTGTCAAAATGGCAATACTCCCCAAAGCATTATACAGATTCTACATAATCCCTATAAGGATACCCATGAAATTCTTCAAAAAAAATGGATCAAGCAATCTTGAAATTCGTAGGGAACAACAAATGCCCATGGAGAGCTAAAACAATTCTTGGGAAAAAGACGATGGGAGGCATCACCCTCCCCAACCTTAAACCTTACTACAAAGTGATAACACTTAAAGCAGCATGGTACTGGAACAAATGCAGAGCCACAGACCAATAGAACAGGGTGGAATATCCTTACACACAACCCCAAATGTATGATCACCTAATCTTTGATAAGGGTGCAAGAAATGTGAAGTGGAGCAAGGAAAGCCTCCTTAACAAATGGTGCTGATATAACTGGACAACCACATGCAAAAGAATGGGCTTAGATCTCGACCTGGCACCATGCACAAAAGACAGATCAAGATGGATAAAAGACCTCAATGTCAGACCACAATCCATAAAGTACATCAAAGAAAAGGTCTGTAAACCCCTCCATGATATTGAAGCTAAAGGTATCTTCAAAGATGACATGCAACTGATTAACCAAATGGAAACAGAGATAAACAAATGAGACTATATTAAACTCAGAAGCTTCAGCACTTCAAAAGATACAGTGACCAGAATACAAAGACAATCTAGAGGATGGCAAAGGTTATTCACCCAATACCCATCTGATAAGAGGTTGATATCAAGAGTATATAAGGCACTGGTTGAACTTTGCAAGAAGAAAACATCCAACCCCATTAGAAAATGGGGCAAAGAAATGAACAGAAACTTTCCCAAGGAAGAGATATGAATGGCCAAAAGTTACATGAAAAAATGCTCTGCAACACTAATCATCAAAGAGATGCAGATCAAAACAACCATGAGATACCACATCACACCACAGATATTGGCACACATTCAAAAGAACAAAAGCAACCGCTGTTGGTGAGGATGTGGGGAGAAAGGGACCCTTCTATATTGCTTGTGGGAATGCCGACTGGTTCAGCCCATTTGGTAAACAATATTGACGCTTCTCAAAAAATTAGAAATTGGGCTCCCATTTGACCCAGCAATACCATTGCTGAGAATATATTCCAAAGAAGCAAAAATGTATAGTTGAAATGACATCTGCACTTATATGTTCATTGCAGCACTGTTTACAACAGCCAGAATCTTCTATACAATGGAATACTATGCAGCTGTTAGAAAAGATGAAGTCATGAACTTTGCACATAAGTGTTGGAATATTTTCCCCTTTCTCACAAGAAGCCTGGCTGGTCTTTGACATGCAGATTTTAGGTGCTAGCCAGGCCTGACTTGACATTGTAGATTCCAGGCTCTGGCCTAGCCTAGTCTTTGGGATGTAAATCCGAGTGCTTTCAGCCCAAGGAAGGCTTCAGTTTTGGTTTTGTATCTTCTTTCTGGGGGCCTAGATTAATGGGCTGCAGATTCAAGAGAATAATGTTGTCTCAATGTTCTTCCTGTAACATCTTTTGGTGCCTTTGGTGACGTCAATGTATTGCGCCCTTTGGAAGTGCCATGAGAGAAAGGGGTTCAGAGAGAGAGAGAGAGAGAGAGAGAGAGAGAGAGAGAGAGAGAGAGACAAGAAAAGAGGAAAGACTAGAGAATGAGGCAGTGGTAGATCCAGAGAGAGGCCGGAGCTGGGAGTGCGGGAGATGGAAGATTAAAAATTGAATAAACAGTAACTAATCAGCAACCAGCAGGGTCCTCGTTCTTCTTTCGCCTTTCCTTGACCACCGGCCGTCCCGATCCAGTCCACACACTGCGGTTCCAGGGCACTGAACGTGGGCAGTGAGACAGAGCCACCTGGAGAGCCTGAGAGTGCACTCGCCCCTCAGCGAGCTTTAGTTTTACACACATAAGTGGATCAACATGGTAAGTATCATGCTAAGTGAAATGAGTCAGAAAGAGAGAGACAGACATAGAAAGATTGCACTCATCTGTGGAATATAAAGTAACAGAATAGGAGACTAACATCCAAGAATAGTAGAAATAAGTACCAGTAGGCTGGCTCCATGGCTTGGAAGCTGGCCTCAAATGCTGGGCCAAAAGGCAGCTCAGATAGAGAATGAAACACCAAGGAAAATGTGATTGGAGATCCCTTGCGGGAAGGGAGATGTGTGCTGAAAGTAGACTAGAGACTGAACACGATGGCAACTCAATACCCCTATTGCAAACCACAACACCCAAAAAGGAGAGAGAGAACAAAAGGGAATACCCTGCCACAGAGGCGGGGTGGGGTGGGAGGGATGAGATTGGGGAGGGGAGGGATACTGGGTTCATTAGTGGTAGAGAATGGACACTGGTGGAGGGATGGGTTCTCCAGCACTGTATGAGGGAAACACAAGCATGAAAATGTGTAAATCTGTAACTGTACACTCACAGTGATTCACTAATTAAAATATAAATAAATTTTTAAAAAGAATCAAATAACGTTAATGCACATGTCTTCTTTGTACAAATATGACATATTTCTTTTGTGAAAGGAAGAATAATGGTGCCTCCAAATATGCTTAAGACCTAATTTCCAGAACTTGAAATTTTGTAATTTTGCTTCTAAAAACATATTTAAGAATTTCTAATTTTCTATTCCTTTGGTAAGGATATTCTGCAGCATGGTCCCGGTGAAGTGAAACTTTGTGACTTGGACTCCAGACTCAATGGGACCCGGAAACAGAGATCATCTGCCTGCTTCTTCCAATCTCCGGCACCCCAGGGATCACACCCAGATGACCACCCTAACGATGCCAGATAAATACCTCATTGGCCAACCTCCACTACCTCCAGTATCAAGCCACTGCCATAGTCCTGCCGCTTGCCGGATATCATAAGCACTTAATACCCATTTTCTATAATTACTGCACCATATTTGATGGGGTTCAAATATGGTGTGAACTATGGTAACACCTGTAAGGGTGACTAGAAGCTATCCTAAAAGCCTCCATCACTGTCAGAGAGCCCAACAAGCTACCAAGAGTCTCCCACCCACACAGCAGAGCGCAGAGACCTACATGTGGCGTATTCAATATGCCAAAAACAGTAACAACAATGGGTCTGATTCCCCTGTCACTGAACGAGCTCCCAATACGGCAGCATTAAGAAGAATGAGCAAGGAGGGGCTGATAAAATCTCATGGATGAATTAGGCTGCCAAAATGAAGAAGGACCAAAATGACTGTCTGTACTTTCAATGTATGTATGCTGGCATCAGAAGCATCCATCTAGGGTCTGATGGCGCAAGTGCAGAAGATAAAGTACGGCATCATTTGTCTGACTGAAACGAGAAGGCATCAATCACATAACACCATTTTTGACACTAAAAGAGAACTGTTCCTTGGAACATGCAACAGTAGAGGTGTTAGGGTCATCAGTGTCTTTGTCAACACAAATTTGGCCATGAGTATTGATTCATTTGAATGCCTAACAACCTGAATCGGATGATCACTGCTGGCAGTTTCTATCTTCATCATCTATGCACCAACATCCAACTATGATGAAGAAGTAATTGAGAAGTTCTACTTGGAGCTGGATAAGTTCTATGAAGATCACAACAACTGAAAGATCATTGTCGGTGACTTTAATACCAAGATAGGACTGAGAAGGTCGGCCACTTTGGTACGCATGGCCTAGAATGGAATGAACAGGGTGAGAGACTGTATGAGTTCATCATGTTGACCAAGACCATCATGGTAACTCACAGCTCCAGAAGGACAAATCTAAATGTTGGATATGGCAATCTCCTGGTGGAAAGTTCCACAACAAAATTGACCACATAATATTCAATCGAAGGTTTTGCCTGATTGATGTTGCTGGTGTCCCAAAATTCCAAATGGGATCAGACCAATGTCTCCTTCCTGCAAGATTCTACTTCATAGAGTATGGAGAAAGGACTGCAAAGTTTAAGAAGAGAACTCCTAGAATGACCACCAACTGCAAGCTCTTTGGCACTATTGCAGCAACATGGGGAGATGCCGTCATTGACAACATTGATGAGGAATACGATGGACTGGTTCAGCATCTCCATGATTGCGCCAGGAATGTCGAGAGTGGGAAAGCCATAAACAAATGCCTGTCTTCGGAAACTCTTGAGTTCATTCGCCAACATGGTTTGCAATCACAAGCTAAAGTCTGAGCTGGCAAAGCTGTGCAGAGATACAATAAAGGAAGACCTCAAAGAGAGAAGAGCAACAGTGTTGGCCGATGTGGCTGAAGCCAGGAAAATTATTTGCAACGCTCGCTTGTCCTTTGCCAATTACAAGACCAAGATGACAGCCCTCTGACATGTAATGGATTTATCACATCTTCCAGAAGGGTGATGGAGCAGATTATTCACAACTTCTACTCGTATCTCTTTGATAGCCTTGTCGACCTGCCCATATACCAAATTCCACAGGATGGCTATGTCGTTCTCAATGTTCTCCCTTCCAAAATCTGACAGGCCATTCTGTCAGTAAAGATGTGTATAGCACCCGGTCCATAAAAGGTCAGACCTGACCACCTGAAGAATCTGCCACCAGTACTCATCAATACACTGGCTAGGCACTTCACATGCTACCTGTTTGAATGCAAGGTTCTGACTGAATGGAAAACCAGCAGGACCATTCTGTTGTACAAGAAGGGAGACATCCATGACATCAGCTACTGTTGCCCAATCTGACTGTTGTTCATCGTCTACAAGCTGTTCACTCGAGTCATCCTGAATAGAATAGGCAGAATGCTAGATGAAGGACAGCTATGGGAGCAAGCCAGGTTCCAAGAAGGATTCAGCAGGATCAACTGTATTGACATGTTGACCAAGCCCATTGAGGTTTCTCAAAAGTTCAAGATGCCGTTTTGTCTAAAGTTCATCGATTTTTAGGCCTTTGATTCTGTTTAGACTCAAGTGGTCATTGAAGCCCTAGCCAAACAGGTGTTCAAACTCAATTTCTCAGGATCTTCTGTGAGCTGTATTATGGATCACCACCAGGATCTCACTATTCTTCAAGGAAGTGATCATCGACGTGAAGAGAGGGGTTTGGCAGGGAGATACTATTTCACCAAATCTCTTCAGTGCCACCCTCGAGAACATCATGTGACAACTGGAATGGGAAGGGATGGGAGTGAAGATAGACTGTCGGCAACTACACCACCTCCACTTCACTGATGACATCATTCTAGTAACATCAAATATCAGCCAATCAGCATGAATCCTGGACGGCTTCGACCATGAGTGTGATGTTCCATTTGCTCTCAATGGAACGAACATCTCCAAATGTAGCAGCTATGTGTACCTGGGTCGAGAACTCAACATGACGAATGACTTGGCGCCAGAACTGGGCAGGAGGAAGAGAGCAGTGTGGAACACCTTCAAGAGCATCGAAGAAGTGGTTAAAAGGACAAAGAACCTCTGGCTTTGGGCACATCTTTTCAACTCCACTGTTCTTCCTGCACTAACATACGCCTCAGAGATCTGGGTCCTATGAAAACAGGACAAGAACACTATTTGGGTATCCCAAAGAACAATTGAAAGAGCTATGGTTGGAATATCACATTTCACTCAAGTGAGAGTAGAAATCCAGAGTTCCAACCTCTGTTGATGATCAAGAATCAGGGATGCTCTCTCATTTGCCAAGGCGTCAAAAATCAGATGGGTCAGACATGTAATGCAATTTAGAGAAGACTACTGGACTAGAGCTGTTACCGACTGGATTCTAAGGTATGTCAAAAGACCTCATGGCTGCCCACTTACACGTTGGTCAGACTTCTTTGTCAAAACTGTGAGCAAACGGTTTGAAGCTCTTCCTGTTCCTGGTCTAGTGAGCAGGTACCATTGGGCTACACTAGCATGTGACAGGAAAGAATGAAGATGTTATTGGCACCTGCTCAAGCAATTCAAAGATCAACAGGATGACAAGTGATACATGTGATCCCGGTGAATCTACGAAATCCTTCCACACTCACAAAAAGGTAGAGTAAGAGACAAAAGAGTCAAATGAAAACAGAAAAAGAAAGAAAAAGTAGATGAGTTTTTGAGTTTGAGTTTGATAGGAAATTGTTAAACTATTGCTGACTTTGAAGTTGGTAAAAGGAAGTCAAGAGCCAGGGAATTGGAATCTTCACAGCTGATAGATATTCAGGAAACAGACTCCAAAGACTATACCTTCAAGGAATGTATCCGTCAACAATCTAAGTAGATAGGAAAGGCATTTGCTCCTGGTGCCCCTACAAAGAAAACAGCTCTGCTGAACTTAGAAATTAAATACAGAGTCAAACATAAGTACCAAAAGATTTCAAAAAACTATCTGTATAGTTTTATCAAATTTGTGATAACCTTTTACAGAAGGAACAGAAACCAATATATTCTCTTAACTTTGCCTTTATTTCCTCCTCTTCTCAAAACTCTTGTGTTTGCAGGGTCAGAGAGAGAGAGAGAGTTCAGGATATCGGGAGCTTGCCTTGCACATAGCTGACCTTGTTCTTTCCAGACCACTGCAAGTGGTCCCAGAGTACCCAGGAGTAACCGTTAAGCACATAACCAGGAGTAAGAATTGAACACTGACAGGTATCCCTAATAGACTAATAATAATAATAATAATAATAATAATAATAATAATAATAATAACTTATGTGTATCAACTGTATTAATTTATTTGAAGTTCACAATACCTCATAGGTAAAGAATTTTAAATATGTAAAACTTAAGAAATTTCTCTATAATTCTTTCTAATGAATCCTACTCAATTATCAAATGGAAAAAAAAGACTTAATCATATAATATCTCTGACTTCCTTCTCTGAAGCTCATCTGGCTTTCTCCTCTTTTCTTCACAAAAATAATAACTCTGAGTTCAACAGGATAAGAGCTCTCTCTTATTTAATTTTTAATTTCTACTTCCAAGTCTCACAAAGAGGTGGAAATAACAAATGCTTTTGTAATGAAAGAATGGTATATTGACAGTGCTCTACTTTATAAATCTCTGGAGTCAATCAGCATATAAAATAGGAAATAAATTTCAGGACATATAGAGAATGAGAGAAACATAAATAAGGAATTGGAAACATTTTATAACAATTCAATATTGGAAAAAAAACAGCAAGAGGATAATGCTTGAATGTGCATTTTCCCTCCTTGAAATGGTCTTTCTGTTGATCCATGCTTCAGTCAATTCACTTTGACTAATAGCCTACTACATCAATAGTGACATGTCACTAAACTCGGGTGCACATCTTGGACCAGAGAAAACATCTTTGAAATTATTTCCAGGATTGCCTGACTGCCTACATGTCCTCATCTGCTAAATATTTTATTTTTGGTGTCTGCACAAATGCTATCTATCTCTAAAAAAATTATCCAGCGTAAAACCAGGTCTATCTTTGACTTTGACTTATTTTTTCCATATTTATTTTTAATAGTATGAAACAAAGTATTCTGCTTATTCTGCTCCTTCTTTACATCCTAATGATGTAATTATTCAAAATTATATAATGAAATAGACATGATTTCACTCAAAAACAATTTTTTCCTTATTAGTCATCAGTCCTCCCTGCATCTGTGCACAGGGGCAAACAATCATGGTTCAATACTCAAGTGTACACCTATTTGCTTTCCAGTTGTGAAATCTGTAATCAGAAATACTGGGTTTAGCTTATCTGTTGGTTACTCTCTTGGTTACCCTTGATTTTACTCTGTTGAGATATTAAAATGTCTGAATGTTACATTTATACACCTTTATACATGTTATGTGATATATTTTTGTTAATTTCATTTTACTTGAAAGTAATAACTTTCTAATTAGAAGGAAAAAGCAATATTATCTTTAAAATTATTTTAATTGGTTTAAGTAATTTTCTTCTGATCGTTCATAGATTTTTAAGAAATTGCTTGCACAAGATTGGTATTTAACTAAGGAATTAATTGACAAATAAACTGTATTTGCAATGTCAACTGTGCAAAAGTGAGTAAAAACAAAATGTTATTGATCTCACGATGGAACTGCACCTGTTGAGAAAAAAACCACTGCATTTAGAGTTTTCAAAATAAATATTGCTAAGGTTATATGATTTAAAGTCTAATCAAATAAACTCTAATTTTTTCAAATGTCTCATACTCTAGAGCCTGAAAAGATACGTTTTAATAGTTATTAACTATTTAATAGTTATGAGAATAATATAAAAAGTAATATTATAATGATTATATTTTAAAATTGAATTTATGCTACAAAGAAGCGATCATCAACGTAAAGAGAGAGGTTCGGCAGGGCGACACCATTTCACCAAAATTCTTCAGTGCCACTTTCCTGAATGTCATGTGATGACTAGAATAGGAAGGTATGGGAGTGAAGATGGATGCTTGGCAACTATACCACCTCCATTTTTCTGATGACATCATTCTAATAACACCAAATATAAGCCAAGCTGCATAAATGCTGGCCGACTTCGATCATGAGTATGGAAAGGTCAGTTTGCAGCTGAATCTCACCAAGACAATATTCATGAGAAACAGACAAGTTCCTGATATTCCATTTGCCCTCAATGGAAGGAACATGACCGAATGCAGCAGTTATATGTACCTAGGTCAAGAACTCAGCATGACGAATGACTTGGCATCTGAACTGCACAGGAGAAATAGAGTGGCATGGAACGCCTTCAAGAGCATTGAAGAAGTGGCTAAGAGGACAAAGAACCTATGGCTCCAGGCACATCTTTTCGATTCCACCGTTCTTCCTGGACTAACATATGCCTCAGAGATTTGGACCCTACAAAAACAGGATGAGAACTGCTATCCAGGTATCCAAAGAGGAGTCAAAAGAGCTATGCTTGGAATATCACATTTCACTCAAGTAAGAGAAGAAATCCGTAGTTCCAACCTCCATCGACGGTCACGAATCAGGGATACTGTCTCATTTGCCAAGACGTCAAAAATCATATGGGCTGGACACATAATGCGATTTAGAGACAAACACTCGACTAAAACTGTTACAGACTGGATTCCACGGAATGTCAAAAGACCGCTTGGCCACCCACCTATGAGATGTTCAGACTTCTTTGTCAAGACCCTAAATGAACAGTTTGAGGCTCTTTGTGTTCCTGGAGAAAGCAGACTCCATTGGACTACGTTAGCATGCCACAGGGACAGATGGAGACTTTGCTAGTCCCCTCAAGAAAATTGATGAATGGGATGACAAGTGGTACAAGTGATATTTTAAAATTATGTCTGGGCCAGAGAGATAGTACAGGAATTAATTCCACTTGTTTTCATGCATGGTCCATCCTAGTTTCATCCCCTGAACTTAAGATGGCCCATTGAGTTTCACCAGGAGTGATCCTTAGGTACAGAGTCAGAAGTAAACCCTGAGTATAAACTTAGAAGTTTTTTTTTTTTTATTTTGGGGTCACACCCGGTAATGCACAGGGCTTACTTCTGGCTCTGCACTCAGAAATTACTCCTGGCGGTGCTCAGGTGACCATATGGGATGCTGAAAATCGAGTCTGGGTTGGCTGTATGCAAGGCAAACGGCCTACCCACTGTGGTATCGCTCCAGCCCCTGAGAAGTTATTCTGAAAAACAAAATTTCAGATTAAAGGTAGCTTTAAATTTTAAAAGTGGGGATAGTAAAGGGACTGGAGAGATAGATAGTACCTTGGATAGGGTACTTGTCTTGCACATGGCCAACCCAGTTTTGATACTTGGCATCCCGTATGATCCTCTGAGCACTGCCAGGGCTGCTCCTTGAATGCAGAGCCAAGAATAAGAACTAAACAATGCTGACTGTAGCCCACTCAATTTTTTTTTTTAAAGTCGGAAAACAGATTGACAGAAAGCAATTGCAAAATAACCTCATATGTTTGAGAACAAAAATTCAAATCCTTATCCTAACTTACTCTGTCAAAAATTATAGTTAGTATTCTATTTTCCCTTTTCCGGACTTGACAAAAATAAATGTGACTGTCTTTCCTTTCACATGCACAGTGATAAGTGTAGTACAACTTTTATATATAAAATATTCTTCATTCTTCACAGTACTGTTCATGATTATTTCCGATAGAAAGCAATGATTACAGTACCTACTGCAATTAGCACTCAGTATTAGTTTCTCAAACTGTCTGCATAATTATTATCAGTATTACCATCTCTATTTGAGTTTTAAAGACAGCAAACTCAATGAACAATTACTCTGAAGGTCATATATTTAGTAAGTGACTGAGTGATAATTAGAAGTTCATTTTATTTCTTGTGGTATTTAGTAGTATTTTCCACACCATTAAGTAAGCAGGACTAAGGGAATATAAAAAAAAATTCTTATTTCTCAGATATTCACAGTCCTAACAGCAAAAATATGCAGTCACCTTGAGGATCTTTATCCCTTAAAGAAGACTCTGACCTGATTTAAAGCAAACTCTTCCTTTGATTATACATTGTATAGTGAATTCTATAGTAAATTTGGACTGGAGCAATAGCACAGCGGGTAGTGTTTGCCTTGCACATGGCTGACTCAGGTTCAATTCCTCCGTCCCTCTCAGAGTTATGGAGAGTATCCTGCTCGCACAGTAGAGCCTGGCAAGCTACCCATGGCGTATTCGATATATCAAAAATAGCAACAAGTCTCACAATGGAGACTTTACTCGAGCAAATCGATGAACAACGTGACAACAGTGCTACAGTGCTATAATAAATTCACTAACAAAATCATCTCTATTTATGCACATACTATTAATTTTGTAGATATGCCACAGCACCAGAAGTAAAATGAAAACTATGATATCAAGTTATATAATTGCAAAATATTGTGTGACTGTCAAAATTTAGCGACATTTTCATACAAATTTCCCTTGATTCCTTATAGTATCAATTTAAAAAATATATCCCGGAGAGGCAAAAAGGTATAGTAGAGATGACATCTGCATTTCCATGTTCATTGCCGCTCTGTTTACTATAGCCACAATATGGAAAAAACTAGAGTGCCCGAAAACAGGTGATTGGCTAAAGAAACTCTGGTATATTTACACAATGGAATACTATGTAGCTGTCAGAAAACATGAAGTCATGAAATTTGCATATAAGTGGATCAACATGGAAAGTATCATGCTGAGTGAAATGAGTCAGAAAGAAAGAGACAGACAGAAAGATCGCACTCATATGTGGAATATAAGTGGCTGAAAGGTACAAGCTTACAATGTTGTGATTCCTGCAGACATTTCACTAGACTTAGTTACTAAAATACAGAAATCCAAAACTATGCTGCTGCTAGTGCGGCCTCCGGACCTCATATCTCTTCATTCTCAGCAATGGAAAACAAATTACCAAATGCTTTCTTTTCAGCAGATCGACTTTAGGGGGGGGAACTCCAAATCAATAATAGTGAAATTTTTTATTGAAATATTGAATGTAATCAAAGTAAAGTGAAAGTAAAGTGAAATTTACCAGTTACACATGCGGGGTGGGGGGCTGGGGAGGAGGGGGGAAGCGGGGAGGTATATTATGATTCTTGGTGGTGGAATATGTGCACTGGTGAAGGGACGAGTGTTTGAGCATTGTATAACTGAGACTTAAACCTGAAAGCTTTGTAACTTTCCACATGGTGAACTAATAAAAGAAAAAAAAAACATAAAAAAAAATAAAAAAAATAAAAAAAATAAATAAAAAATCTTATGAGTTGATTTTTAAAATTATCAATTAAGTAAGTTTAAATAAGGTGCTCAGGATTCAAATACAGAGCAATAAATGACAATGCAGAAACTAGCAACGTTGTCTTGTGTTTTTCTCCTTTGAGGCTAAATTGAGGGCTGGGGTCAAAGCAAAAATATAGTGAGGGGGCACTGCTTGCAACCAGCCCATCTGGGTTTGATCCTAAATACCACAGGGGTCCCCCCAAGCCTGCCAAAAGTGATCTCTGAACACAGAGAAAGGGGAATGCCCTGAGCACATTGCTAGATGTGGCAAAAAAATAAATATAATAAGTAAGTAAATAAATAAATAAATAGATAAAATCAGAACTGGAGAGATAACACAGCCTGTAAGGTACTTGTCTTACATGCTGTCAACCAGAATTCAATGCCCAGTACCGCAAATGTTCCCCTAAACCCTACCAATAATGACCACTGAGCACAGAGCCAGGAAGGAGACCTAAGCACTGCTGGGAGTGATGCACAAAAATTTTTAAATGATTACTACTTTATTTTTACTTCCTTATTAGCTCCATTTTATTCCTCTACATAAAGAGTCAGATGTACTAAAAGTACACAAAAAATGATATAGCTTTAATGAGAATGGGTACTTAACTCTCTTCTCTTCTTAAATTGCTCTTTAAATTTTTCTTTTATTAGGAAAAAGAGAGAGTGAGAGAGAAAGAAATAACGTGCCTCCTTGGAGACAGACTGGGGACGGTGGGGGTTGGAGGGAAAAATGGGGACACTGGTGGTAGGAAATGTACACTGGTAAAGAGACAGGTGGTGGAACACTGTATGACTGAAACTCAGTTATGAACAACTTTGTAACTGTGTATCCCATGGTAATTCAATTATAAAATATTTAAAATTAATTAAAAAGTCTTATTAAGAAAATATCTATTAAATATGAGAGAAAAAATAAAAATATTCAAAGATCTTTTTATATTAGTTCATATTCATATCAAAACAAAAATTTGATAAAATGTCTATACTCTGAAGAAAACTGTTCTTTATAAACTATGAAGGATAACGTCAACTGTGAACACTCCTGGTATAGTTGCCTTTTTAATGTATAAACTTTCCCATCAATAATGGTAAATATAGAAACACATGATATTTATTCAAGTAATATTAGTACTGATGGGCTGGAGCAATACCACAGAGGGTAGGGCATTTGCCTTGCACGAAGCCAACCTGGGTTCGATTCCCAGTACCACATAAAGTCCCCCCTGAGCACCACCAAGAGTGACTCCTGAGTGCATGAGCCAGGAGTAAGTCCTGTGTATCACTGGGTGTGCCCCAAAGAGCAATAATTAATTGAATAATTAATTAAAAATTGGTACTGAAACATAAATTTCTAAGAAGGTAAAATTTAATTATGATTATATAATTTGTGATGTTAGGCTTATTGTCTCTTATCACTTATCCTACCAATTTTAATTTCAGACTATTTATATATCCATCCTGGTATTTAAAATAGGTTGATAATCTTATTTTCAATTGGAGAACACATTATACTAGATTTAAACTTAGTGGAGTGTCATTTGACTTTTATATTGAAACTTATATTAAACCACATTTGTATGGAGTGGGAAATAACTAGCGTGTGTTGATTGGCTACCTGTTAATTAATTCACATTCAAAATGTCAAAGGAAAAGGAAGATAATCTAAAGCGCAGAGAGAAGCGACTTATGCACATCTGAGTACATATTTGATTCCTAAATTTCTTAGCATCTGTGAATCAAAATTGAGAATTTAAATGTCACCAGATGCTGATTGGGTTGTGAAACTTTTTGTTTAGTACATTTTACATAATGTTTTTTCTTACATAACTTTTGGAAAGAAATATTTGAAGTATATATATAGAGAGAGTGATGGTATGATGAAATACCTTGTGTCTACACTGAAGTTTACTGAACATTGACATTTGTCATATTTGATCAAAATTTCTTTAAAGAGTTCATTAAAATACACATGGAAGTGAGGTGCTGCATAGTGCTCCACTGAACATCTATTCTTATCATTCTTCATCCCCCACAAAAACTTTCTGCAGAAGATGATGCTTTTTCTTTTATGAATTTCAGAATTATATTAAATCTGATGGGCTTCAAGAGATGACAACAGTATCCTGATATTTACAAAGATCCTATCCCTGATATTATGGGTCAAAGATCACATCCCTGATGCTCTGTCTCAAGGTCATAAAGTAAGTACAGTGCTTAGAGTGCATGCCTTGCATGCGGTAAAACCCAATTCTCTTTGTGGTGCCACATATGGTTACTGAAATACTAACGGAAATAAATCCTGAACTCAGAGTCAGGAATAAGCCCTGAACACAGTTTGGTGTGATACCCAAATGCAAACAATTTGATGTACATAGAATGAGGTCATGCTTATTACTCTTTAATGTTTTATTACTAAAGTATGTGTTCACTTTCGGTTGATATAGCCAGCAAGATAGACCAGGTCTGTCTATGAAAATACATAATTACAATTAATAAATATAAGTTGGGCAAGTTAGGTAATCAGATACATTTATAGTCATTGTATCTGAATTTCATATGATATAAACATAATATAAACATCTTTTCTTTTTTGCTTTTTAGGTCACACCCGGCTATGCACAGGGGTCACTTCAGGCTTTTCACTCAGGAATTACCCCTGGCGGTGCTCAGGGGACCATATGGGATGCTGGGAATTGAACCTGGGTCGGCCAAGTGCAAGGCAAACGCCCTACACACTGTGCTATCACTCCAGCCCCAAACATCATTTGTTAAGTGATTATTTAAGCTGTTTTTACTTTTATCTCCATATGTACCCATCACAATAACAACTTTAATACATCTAACATACCATTGAAACTTGAAGCAAAAGATAAAGGAAATAAAGTAACTACTTTCTAGTAGAACTTTCTTCAGAACAGAGATTGTGAGTTTAGTTTGGTCCAAAGGCTGTGATTTATTAACATATGACATAGAATATGCAAATATTCTGACTCCATGCCAGGCTGTTTTCACTTGGGGTGCCCCGGATGGGGACAGGTGACAACCCTCCCCGCCCCAAGGAACTCAGCCCCGGCAGCTGACCTCCACTACCCAACCACTGCCAGCCACACTCCAGGCCCATGCTTCAGGCCGCTTTCTGGACCAACACATTATAAGACATTTCCTACCTATTTTCCATAATTACCACACCATATTTGATGGAGTTCAGACAATAGGCAATAAATCATAAAAATCATAGAGTAATATACACAAACACACTTTGTATATATATAAATACACACATACACACACATACTTCTCGGAGAGTCTGGCAAGCTACCAAGAGTATCCCACCGCATGGGCAGAGCCTGGCAAGTTACCTGTGGTGCATTTGATGTGCCAAAAACAGTAACGATAGGTCTCATTCACTTGACCCTGAAAGAGCCTCCAATCCTTGGGAAAGACAAGTGAGGGAAGGCTGCTAAAATCTCAAGGCTGGCAGGAATAGAGACGTTATTGGTGCCCATTCAAGTAAATCAACAAACAACAGGATGACTGTGATACAATGATACAGTGATAGAATATGCTATGCAATATTTTCCAAAGAAAGCATAAATGTCTTTATATGGCCTTTTTAAAAAATTTTATTTTATCACCATGTGGAAAGTTACAAAGTTCTCAGGTTTATGTCTCAGTTATACCGTATTCAAACACCATCTCTTAACCAGTGCCCATATTCCACCACCATTTCACTTGGGGTGCCCCGGATGGGGACAGGTGACAAAATCCCCGGTATACCCCTACCCCCCACCCCAACTGTATAACTGATGAATTTCACTTCATTTTCTCTTCACCTTGATTACGTTCCATATTTCAACACAAAACTCACTATTGTTGTGGGAGTTATACCCCCAAACAAGATAACCCTATTAAGGAAGCATTTGATAATTAGTTTTCCATTAAAAGATTGTATGTTTTCAGGTTTTAGAAAAGGTCGCACGGCTCGGATGTGTCCCAGTCCCGAATCCCGGAGCCGTGTTAGTTGCTGCTCAGTGTCGCCAGGGCTCCATCTGGAGAAGGTGTTGTGGCTGCACCTCCTCCTTCCGGCTCCCCGGTGTTGTTGGCCCCAATTCGGGTCCGGAGCATGTTCCGGGTCGCGTTGCTCACCAGACTGCCTGGCCGCTTCCTATATGGATTTCTTATAAATAATAACTTCCTGTGACTTCTACACTCCTGAGGCAACCTGCAACTTATTTGAGCACACTCCCATAATTGATTTTTTTTCATTAATCTAAGAAACAGCTGACCTTAAGGAAACCATTGCAGGAGCACTCACCGCCTGTTATCAGGACAGTACAAGTCTATACGAGGGGCTGGAGAGTTAGTACAACACATATGGCTCTTGTGTTGCACTAGACGAACATGAGTTCAGCTTCCTAACACCACTTATTCTCTACAAATTGCTGCTTAGAGTGATCCTTGAGCGCAGAGCAAAAGAGTAAGTCCTCTGTACTGATGGATGTGGCCCCCAAAGAAAAACAAACCAAACCAAACAAAAATTATAGTAAGAAATCACTTCGGACTCTCAAGAATAGCCTAAGTAGAACATCCAGAAACTGGCCAGAGAGATAACACCACAGATAGAGCTCTTATCTTGTATGTGGACAGCCCAGATTAGCTCAGTGGCATGACATATCTGACACCCCTTCCCCCGGGCACTATCCTGCTGCCACCATCAAGTAGGAGTGATCCCTGAGCAATGCTGGGTGTGGCAAAAAAACTAAAGAACAAAAAGTCTAGAAACAGTGTGTCTCTTCATTCTCAGCAATGGAAAACTAATTATCAAATGCTTCTTTTCCATCAGGCCTGACTTTGGCGGGGAGGAATCTCCAAACAATAATAGTGAGTTTTTTTGTTGAAATATTGAATGTAATCAAAGTAAAAAGAAAGTAAAATGAAATTTATCAGCTACACAGGCGAGGTGGGGGAATGGGGGTGGGTGGGAGGTTTACTGTGGTTCTTGATGGTGCAATATGTGCACTGGTGAAGGGATGAGTGTTTGAGCATTGTGTAACTGAGACTTAAGCCTGAAAGCATTGTAACTTTCCACATGGTGATTCAATTTAAAAAATAAATAAATAAATAGATAGATAAAATAAAAAAAAAACAGTGTGGAGTGGTGAGAACCCCATACATATTGTTGGTGGGAACTTAAACTTATCCATTGTCTTAGGATAATAGTATAAAAATTTCTCAAAACTTTGAAAACGGACCTATTATTTGATCCACCAATTCATCACCTTGATATCAATCTTTAATTTGAATATATATATAAAATTTCACTGCATCATTATTTAGAAGACAAAGCATAAAATAACCCATGTACCCAACAATAGAAAAGGATATTAAGAATTTACGTCACATACACTCAGTGAAAGTCTAATATTTGGAATTTTTAATTACAACATGGATGAAACTCAAGGAGTCATGCTAAGTGAAATAAGTCAAAAGTGGGGGGTGGTATCAAAGCATGTCAATATGTGACTATACAAAAGTAAAGCAGGGACTGGAGTGATAGCATAGTGGGTATGGTGTTTGCATTGCACACAGCCGACCAGCGTTCGATTCCTAGCATCCCATATATTCCCCTGAGCGCCACCAGGAGTACTTCCTGAGTACATGAGCCAGGAGTGCATCGCTCTTGTGACCCAAAAAAGAAAAAAAAAGAAAAAATAAAAGAAATAAGGAATGCCAAATGGGGAGTCTGGAGACAGGATGCAGAAGCATTCTTCATTCGGATTTCTGAGCCCACTAGTCGTGACCCAGAAACACAAAGCCAGAAATAAGCCCTGAGCACAACTAGGTGTGGTCCTCCAAACAAATACGAATAGAAAACAAATGCAAATAAATTCTTAGATCACATTGCAGAAGTTCTGGAAAGAGAGATAATAGAAAAATCCAAATGGTCAAGATTTGGTGGACAGTGGAGAAGACATGTTAGTACTTTGGGGTGGTAATAGTGTGCTAGCATATATTTTGAAGGATGTCGAATTGTTCCCTAAAATATATGACCATGTTAATGAACATTTTCTAATATAAATAATTTTAAAATAGATAAATTTAACAAAATACCAAATTTAAAAATGAATAAATGATAAATTTCACCGCTAATTCATTCAGATGTACTTGATTAAAAAGCTAATTTTAACACAAAATTCAATTATCTCAAATTACCTTTAAGTTTATAGCTTTTTTGACCATTACAAAAAGACATCTAATGGAAATTTTTCAATGTCTTTGTTTTATATTTATTCTTAGGCGATCTCAATAATTATTCATTGTTCATTCAGCATTTACTCACTGTAAATGTAAATATGAATGTGTTTGTAGAAAATTTGTTGTTAACTTTCCCCTACCTTTTTGCCAAAGCACCATTTTGTAATGTAGGTTTTTCAGCATTATCAATACACATTTTCCTTTTCCAGGTTTTTATTCACACAAGTTTTCCATTTGAAATCAGTGTTTTAATCTTAACACATGATCATTAGTTTGTATTTAACTTGTGATTTGCTCTTTTTTAAATTATTTTTTATATATGGGCAATTTGCTCATGTATAATTTAAGATATATATATATATAATTCCATAGATACAGTATCATATCATTGTATATTCAAAAGGACATACTGATACTACTTTACTGTATATTTTCCATGAATCATATGCTGGGAAAAAAATTTCATGCTAAATAAGTTTTTCAATAGAAATGATATGTAGGAAATCACATATGATTGGTTTCATTACGTATCTGTTTGAGTGATGTTTTAATTCACTCCTTCAATCTGTGGCTTGATGTATTCAGTTCTCAAAAGCCAGTAATCATTTTACAAGCACCATCTAAGTTTATTCAGTTAGAATCTTTGCCATCTTCACAAATTTTGGATTTTTGTCATGAAGAAGTTACAGATTTTCTGTGGATCAAAATCTCCCAGACTTTTATGACTGCAGATATGTCTTCGTTTATTAATTTCTTGCTAAGTCTTGTTTAAGTAGAGGAAGTGTGGAGAACCACATGTGAAGCATTGTAACCTTGTCAGTCTTTTAACTCGTGTCTGCTCAATGTTAGCTTTGTATACTTCCATCTTCAAAACATTCTCGATGTTTAGAATTAAGGAACATGTCCTATTTCTATTCATCAAATCCATGAAAAACACAAGAAGTTCAGTTTACAGAGCCAATAAAGTACAGTTTCAGAGGCGCAAAAATACAACAGACCTTGTTAAAGATGGCGATTCAATAGCCACACATCATGCATTTTCTCCATTAGCTCTTCCTTGTATTTGCCTTTCTCTGTTCCAACTTGTCGAGACTGGGATTTGCGTTCAACAATGTTTTCTGCCTATCCAGTTTTAGCCTGGTGATGATCATCTTGCTGGGGTGAATGCCCATGTGAACACCATGTCACTGGTCGTCTTCCACTGTACCTATCTCTTATGTGGGTGACATATTTCTTTCTGTAGACTTGGACTACTTTTCCAATTGGCTGATCTTTGTAGTAATCTTGAACCATCCAGACCTCATCTTTCTTGCAGATGGGTATGGAGAGAATATTGCATTTCTACCAAAGCTCTTTAGATAACAGCGAAGATGTTGATATTCCCCAGTGCTTACAAGAGAACCTTGAAGAAGCATTTGTGGTTCTTGCAACAGTCTGAGGGTTGAAGGTGATAGTCTGGTGCAGTGCTGGCTATTATTATATGAATTATTGACCTTCTCAGAGTATCAGGAACTCTCCATGTTGCAGGCAGCTAGTCCAAAGCAGGTGTCTGGGAATTCCCAAGAGTGCCATTGTCACAAGTATTGAGTACAGTCTCATGAAGATATAGAACATATAACCAAAATGCTTGACTTAACTCCAGATAGCAACATTGTCATATTTCTCAAAGTGTCTGGGTGATACATTTTATGCCATTACAAATCCAGATGTTAGATATTTCATATTTATATCAGTAGATCAAGAAATATAGCTTGATTGATTATGTTTTGCAGCTTATTTTCTTTTAGTCCAGCGCATTTGCCTTGTACTATAACTAAAAATGTTGATTTTGTGTATAATAATAAATGAATAAATTTTATTAGTATAATGGCATGCATTTAATGTTTTATCTAACACTATTTTTCAATTAAGCAAAGACTTAATGGTTCAAGATAAATACCCTTTAAAGTTTGTTTTTAAGATGTTTGTGTGAAGTAAATTGCATTGCAATACACTTGAGCTTTTGATTGATCGGTTCATTTTTCTCTAGTACTTATTGTATTACATCATGTCTATTTTCCAACTTACTTAATATTGTTTTTTTAAAAGACATTTAAATTTAGTATTCTTAGCATAAGAATTCAGAATTAAAAGCACTTTCTAAAATATATTTTCTCTGCAAACATTGCTACTGTGATGGGGCTAAAGACATGTACTTTTTCAACTCAAAGTGAAGTTTGAAGATCTGTTTTGATCTGCAGTCTAAAAGCTTTTGCGTTAAGCGGGTGATCATAGGGAGTATTGTTTGGCCAAAAATTGTGGTTTGTGTCACTGCACAGTACCTTATAGATTCTTTCTTAAGAACTACAGAAAATAAGTAGATGACAAACCACAATAAAGTAAAATAAATGCAGGAAAGCATGTCTGTCTAAAATTATGTAAGACAAGGCACAATACATATTTTATGAGAAAGTCTCAGAGAATTTATTTCCCAAAAACAACAGATGCATTTTCTTATACTTTGCTAGCCATAGAGCGAAAGAATTTTGGAATCAGTTATGAAGGCTTTTTTCTGAGGGCATACAGGGGAACAGCAGCTAGAGAAGCAGCAGAGAAACCAGAACCTGTGGCACTCAGCAGGGCAGAGACAAAATCTGCATTCTACACGCATCGTGGAACCTGACAGCACAGTGGAGATGTTACCAGGGACAAAAATATTCGGGATAGGCCCAGTTACATCAAGTAGAATACATTATTTCCTGAATAAGAATGGTTTAGCCACAGGAAACTAGTAGACTAACCCTTGACAGATCAAATGTGCTTGTAAGAATGTAAGGAACATGGGGTCCAAAGTAATTAGGAACAGCAAACTCCTAGGCAATGATAGTTAGCCATGTCTTCCTCTTTGCTCTGCCCCTGAACTTAAAGAGTAGGTAGAATTCCATGTTTGTTTGTTTGTTTGTTTATTTATTTATTTATTTTACTTTGTTAGATTTGTAGATCAGATGAGCTGTGCCTCAGGGGTTCAGCATTTTAGGGGATTTTCTTACTCATTCTGCAAGTATTGTTCATTCTGCTTATTAATTTGCATCTGCAAAAGGATTTCCTTCCTCTTTTCTTTATAAAACTCCCTTCTTTTGAGTGTGCAGGGAAGATGATCTCTTGGACTAGAGTCTGTCTTTTTCCAACCTGCTGACATATTATCACTGAAGTTCTCCCTTGATCTGTTAAAAAAAAAAAAGTGTAAGTCCTACAAATTTGATACCATGCCTAGGCTCTCTAAAGAAACCTTGAATGTTGGAGACAGGAACTATAAGAATCCTATGGAGTTCTATGAAAAGGTGTAGTAAATACTCATTGGTTTATGACAATATTGCAATGGAAAGAACAGATAATTGTGATATGGTGAAATTAAGATTATGTATAGGTAACTTTTCGTGTTATATTTTACTACCAGAGAGTAAATATGCAATTGCAAAAGAATGAGTGGTTTATTCAATAAAGTTATTTTTAAATGGATCAATAATTTTCTGAGTGGCTATTATCATTAACCCATAAATACTGACACAAATGTGAAAAAGCATGACTGGAAACATTTTATAAGTTGTATTATAGAAATGAAGCTAAAACTTGGCCAGCAATTTAAAATCTTGCATTGCCCAGGCAGAACAATGAATAATTTATCTGGAGTAAATCCTGATTTTCTATAATGTATATAAACACTATTTCATGAAAATATCTTCTCCTTCAAAGAAAAGCTATTTTCTTTGCCTTTTCATGATCACAAATATTTTTTTGAGCACAGTGCTGAAAACTACTGTCAAAGTATATCTCTGAGCATGCCTCAGGTTGTGAATGAATTGTGTATCAAGAGTTCTTGTTTATTCAATGTACTCAATTTGTCAAGCTCACAAACTTATGCTCCCATAGAATCAATGCTATAAAATGTATTTGTGTCCTCAGGGCAGAAAAACTATTTCATCTAATTTTCACAATTCTTCAGAAAGAACTAATTGCTTTGAGAGCAGAGGCAAGATTGAGGGGGAAAAATGAGAACAGACATGTCAGTCCGCCTTCTCCTGAACTACAAAGACCACTATATTGTTTATCACTTATATTCTAAAATAGACCATTAGTCAGCAACAGCAGCGTCTTACATTCATAATCTCACACTTCTCTATTCTGGATCTAATTGAGCCCCCATTTCTTTCAGTTTTCAGGAATCTCTGAATTAGAATTCTGCAAACTTTCCCTATATCCTGGGAAGTAGAGGGGGGGAAAAGGGGGAAAAAAACTTTTGCAGATTTTCTTTAAAATTGTAAAGTAGGGGCTGGAGCGATAGCACAGCGGGTAGGGCGTTTGCCTTGCACTCGGCCAACCTGGGTTCGATTCCCAGCATCCCATATGATCCCCGGAGCGCGGCTGGGAGTAATTCCTGAGTGCAGAGCCAGAAGTAAGCCCTGTGCGTCACTGGGTGTGACCCAAAAAGCAAAAAGTAATAACAATAATAATAATAAATAAAATTATAAAGTGACAGCATATAAATCTACTATTCTAACATGATATTTAGTAGGTGATTTATTTACTTATCAAAGTATATTGAAACTTATTATAAAACTTTCAAAGTTTCAAAGTATATTGAAACTTATTATATAAAACTCAAATGAGACTTTTAAAAATTCAGCTCTCAAAACATAGGCTTAACAAATTTAATGAGTGAGATAAGAAAGAAAACAAAAATCTAAATAAAATAATTATTCAAGGACTATTTGAGATTTATATATAAACCTCTGTGTACCTACCTGGAAACTATAGAAAATGTGTGATTATAAAATTTTTACAGGTATCTCTTTAATCAGATGAATTATAAGTGTTTTAAGGAGAAGGAAGGGATGGCAAAAGCAAGATCCTGGATTTGGAATCTCTAGGAATTAACATCTAACCACTATGCAGAGCTATTGGGATGATTTGAATGTGAATCTATGTGTAAGTAGAAATGAAAGCTGATGCTGCAGTTACATTTCAAAATGGATGCAGATAAAAGTTGAGTCAGGAAAATTGATTATTTCAAATTCTAGTATAGAGATGATGATAGCCTGTATGAGTATGAGAGTGTGTAATATAGAGAAGAGTGGATTCTGGAGAGTTATGATTCAGTCTTTTTTGACGGACAGGATAAGGTAATACAAATTGAAAAAAGAAACTTATTAAATTTCAAACTTCCAGGAGTAGACTTTAGCAATTTTCACAGCAGCTTTGATACCTATGGAAAGAACAAAGATATTCCTTGAAATCTGATGGTTCACATGTGACTTGGACCTTATCAATATGACAGTACGAGATCAAGAGTATATCAGCAGATTTTGAAAATAAGAACCAGTGTCCCAGTCATTTGCTGCTAACTAAGGGGTGTAACATATGCAGCAAAAATCTGGAACAATGAAAGGACACAGATGAAATACTAGAAGATTCTCAACATCACAGTGTATGATGGGGTCACAAATGTAGAAGGAGATGCTGAAATATCCCATTACAGAGAATGCTCATTGTCTTCAGCTGTGACTTCAGGACATAACTGCAGCAGGCAACACTTAGATTATGCATCCTGTTGAATAATATATACCTCTAGACTTGCTCAATTCTACTATGCTTTTATTTGTTTTCTTTGTATTTTTAAAAAGCAAAAGCCTGAGTTTTCATGAGGTGCTTTAACAACTTCCTCAGTTTAAACAGTGAATTCAATTTATTTTGCAGGGACAACAGTAGGAAGACAATACAGAGGTTTCACACTTGCCTTGCACGTGGCCCAACCCAGGCTGGATACCGAGGACCCAATTTTGTCCCCTAAGTAGAGGCAGGAGTAATCCCTGTGTGCAATGTCAAGAGTAAATTCTGAGAAAGAGAGAGGGGGGGAGAGTGAGAGGAAGAGAGAGAGAGAGATAAAAAAGAGAGAGAGAAAGGGTTATACATGATAACCTTTCAGTACATGTATTACAAACAGTAATGCGCCAAAGCAAAGAGAGACAGAGCAAGAAAGTGGGAAAGAAAGAAAGAAAGAAAGAAAGAAAGAAAGAAAGAAAGAAAGAAAGAAAGAAAGAAAGAAAGAAAGAAAGAAAGAAAGAAAGAAAGAAGAAAGAAAGAAAGAAAGAAAGAAAAAGAAAGAAAGAAAGAAAGAAAGAAAGAAAGAAAGAAAGAAAGAAAGAAAGAAAGAAAGAAAGAAAGAAAGAAAGAAGAAGAAGGAAGGAAGGAAGGAAGGAAGGAAGGAAGGAAGGAAGGAAGAAAGAAAGAAAGAAAGAAAGAAAGAAAGAAAGAAAGAAAGAAAGAAAGGAAAAGAAAGAAAGAAAGAAAGAAAGAAAGAAAGAAGAAAGAAAGAAAGAAGGGAGGGAGGGAGGGAGGGAGGAAGGAAGGAAGGAAGGAAGGAAGGAAGGAAGGAAGGAAGGAAGGAAGGAAGGAAGGAAGGAAGGAAGGAAGGAAGAAAGAAGAAGAAAAAAGAAAGAAAAAGAAAGAAAGAAAAGAAAAGAAAGAAAGAAAGAAAGAAAGAAAGAAAGAAAGAGAAGAAAGAAAGAAAGAAAGAAAGAAAGAAAGAAAGAAAGAAAGAAAGAAAGAAAGAAAGAAAGAAAGAAAGAAAGAAGAAAGAGACAACAGAGAGAGAGAGAGAGACAGAGAGATAGACAGAGAGAGGGGGAAAGTGGCCTGCCCTGATGATGGAAAATGTACACTGGTGAAGGACATGGGTATTAGAACATTGTGTGACTGAAACTCAATCGTGAACAACTTTGTAACTGTGTATCTCATGGTGATTAAATATAAATAAATTTAAGAAAAAACCAAGCAAAGTGGAACAAATGCTATATTACTTTGGAATCCAAATTGAAATATTAACTTATTACTATGTGCTGAAAAATCAATCAACAGTAAAATCAACTAGATAGGTTTAGCTAGTTTTCAATGGTAATATGTTAGGTGACAACAAAAAAAATTCAGCGTTTTAAGAAATGTAATTGTGTGTCAGGAATTAAATTAAGTTCAACTTTTTTCAAGTGTATAAGCTACAAAATATCTGGAATCGTGTGTGTGTGTGTGTGTGTGTGTGTGTGTCTGTGTGTTTCCAGACATCAGCCATCAAACTCAGGTCTTAAGCATGCAATGCACGTATTCTGTCACCAAGACATCCTCAGCCAAAGCGTTCAATAAATTGGATGAGGAAGCCTACATAGAGTTCAAAACTCAGTGAAATAAAATGATGAGCTAGACTTTGACACAAAGACTCACTATTAGCAGTAAATAGAAGTGTGTATTTATATTTCATACATGTTTATATTTTAATATATAAGGGTTTTATGAACCAGAAAAAATGTAAAATCTATGATTTGATTGGAAACAGAATTATTTTAAAATGGATTTAAATGGAAAATGCTCATGAAAAATACAGAATTGGAAATGCTCATGAAAAATACAGAATTAATTTTTTGAATCATAATATTTCCATAGTAGCCTAAACAAATAATGCACAAGAATTGTACACTCCAGCCAATGAACAATTACATAAGATTCTTATTCTATTGTTCTTCACATACTAGAAAGCTGGAATGATCAATATGAATAAAAATCTTAGATATATCTGGGATAGAAATAATAACTCTATAACATCTTGTCAGATTATATAGCACAGAAACTATCAAAGACAGTGTTATACGAAAAGGAATCTAAAATCAATATGAAGAAGCTTCTAAGAGTTTGGGAACAGATGGCTTATCTCCTTATTTCATAGATCTTTAGCTTGTGCTTAAGATCAATCAAGAAATAGAATAGAAAATTTAGTAGGGAAACTAAACTATAACATCTATATTAGTTGGTAAAAAATAGAGAAAATACTAATATGAGCAAGAGAAAAACTATGCAAAAGTGTTTTTATTATCATATAATAGAATTCAAACAGATTTATAATGTAATGATATAAAAACATGTACTCCTCTATACAGAAAAGACTCTAAAACACTAGCAAAAACACCAGCTGTATTATCAGGTGGTGCCAAACAGAAGCAGACTTTTCTGAATTTTCCTTATGCCTTTATATTTAAGAACTGAACTAAAATAAACATTGCCAAAGCAGGACTATTTGGAAAATCAATTGATTCCCAAAAATATAATTTTGTAGACATATGTCACATTCTAAACACTTAGCATTTTCAATATATTATGTCTAATCTAACAATCATAAAAAAAATCCAACTCTCCATTTGAGAGAGGAAAACAAGATGTCGGAGGTAAATAACTTACTAAATCCACATAGCAGAAAGCATAAAAGTCGTTACCAACTTATATAAAACATTCTGTCTCATTTTTACCATATATTATAGCATTTAGCCAGTGGACCCAAAGACAATGTTTCAAACATACATTTCAGGGGTTGGAACTGGTAAGGCCATTATCTTGCATATGGCCGACCAGGGCTCAATTCCCAGCACTACATATATTTCCCCAGGCACCACTAGGAGTGATCCTTTATTATAGAGCCAGAGGTAAACTCTGAGCACTACCAGGCTTGATATATTTGTGTTGATATTTCATTTTAGCACTATTGCAAAAATCATCTAATTATAAAATAACTGAAGTGTCCAATAATATATGGGAGGTTAAAGGCACTGCGGTATATATTCATAATGGAATATTATTCAGCTATAGTAAAAGATCAAATAATGTTATTGATATTTGGTGGATGGAACTTGAAGTCGTCATGCTTAGTGAAATAAATGAGAAGGAGGATGATGTATACAGAGAAATTAAATTACTGAAATTTTGAGTAACCTCTTTCGTCCAACATAAAAGGTAAATGCAGGGGTGTATTTTCATTCCCTACTGAATTTGATATGCCAAAAACAGTAACAACAAATCTCACAATGAAAATGTTACTGGTGCCTGCTCGAGCAAATCGATGAACAACGGGATGACAGTGCTACAGTGCAGTACTACTAAATTCCAGGCAAATGATGATTAAAATTTAGATATCAAACTAAATCGCATGACTGAAATGGAGGTTACTGCATGGTTCAAAAAAAAAAAACCCTAATTCAGCACTATAGCCTGTAGTATTAAAAAATCATTACACAAACAACTTACTCCATGTTTCATAAATTTTGGGATAATAAATAGAAAAACAAACTTTTTTATGAATTAAAAGGTCATCAATTTTGTGTGCAGGCTTGAAATGATCACCATAAGGACAGTAGCTATCACTATTTGATTAAGATGATTTTTGGAATTGATTTTACATTAATTCACTCCATCTGTGTTCCCGCCACAGAGGAAATAGATTTTTATTTTCACTAGGCAAAAAATGATTTCTAACTTTATTTTAAATACTGCAACACATGAATAAAGAAAAGTTTGCAATATAATTATCTTATTATATCTTAAATAACTGTATGATTTTAATGACTAGCTTTGTTCTTTAAGTCCTTACATATACCAAGAAGCATCTCCATTCCTAAAAATACCTCAATTATTATTATTGTTAGAATTAAAAATCTTCATAGGGAACATTTGAAACTGATTTCTATTTGTATATACTGCAGAATAAATGATTACAAGATAATTCATATCCTAGATAAATAATATTCTAGTACAAATCAACTTTTTATATAAGCTTTCTGCAGTTCATCTAATATTAGCTCATTGACTCATTTTTCATGGCATGATTCAGGTGCCACCAAATAGGTCAATAGGCAGACAGAGAAAGGGAGGAGAGGAAGGGATGCACAAATCTTAAAATAGATAATTAATCTTTGAATTAATTCAAAATTGACAGCTGTGAATAAATGATAGCACCTTGTTATAGTTAGAGACACTAAATACTTCAATATTTCAATAAATAATTTAAAACCTTTTTGCATACCATTTCAGAAATAATTACTTAAGCACACTTTAGGCAGTGTTTGGTGCAAGTGAAATATTCATATCTATTCAATTGTGACTTCATAATCGCATACACTTTAATTCTATAATTAGAAAAAAGTGATTCCATTTATACACTTATAAGATTAATTCTGCTACCAGACACAGCATGTATTCCTGTTTTTCTCTTTTTTGAAGGAAGTCTATCAATCATTTAAATTGTCACATTGGCATTCTTCCCACTACAAGGTAAAGAGAAAATTTAGAAATAAATGTGATATGCTTTGACCAAAATTGAATAAAGGTAGAAATTAAAATAGAACCAGAGGGATAGCACAGAGGATAAGGTATATTCTTTGAATGAAAGCTGAACTCAATTACAAACCTGTCCTTGTATATGACCTCCAAGGACCACTAGGAGTGATCCTGAGCACAGAGCCAGAGGTGAGGTGAGTCCTGGCTACTGCCAAGTGTGGCCCCCAAAGCAACAAATAAATAATAATGCATCAAAGTACTTATTTTCTAAAATAGTAAGAATAAGAAAAAAATCCACTGTAATCATTGTATATTATATTATATGCATATTTTGATATTTAATACAATGGCTTCTAAGTGAAGTTCAAGCTGGAAGACTGTTTTTATTTCTTTAATTGAGTTAAAGTAAAATACAGACTTACACTTGTTTTCCACAGGATTCAGTTAAATTATATTTAAAAAAACAACATGGGAGGATAAAAGGGTTTTCAGATTAAATATATAAGAATAGGAAGCATTTCTTTCTTTCTTTTTTTTTTTTTTTTTGCTTTTTGGGTCACACCTGGCGATGCACAGGGGTTACTCCTGGCTCTGCACTCAGGAATTACCCCTGGCCGTGCTCAGGGGACCATATGGGATGCTGGGATTTGAACCCGGGTCGGCTGCGTGCAAGGTAAACGTCCTACCCACTGTGCTATCTCTCCAGCCCCTCATTTCTTTTTTTTTTTTTGGCTTTCTTGTTTGTTTTGGACTGGAGTGCTGGAGTGATAGAACAGCAGGTAGGGCCTTTGCCTTGCATGTGGCCGACCCGGGTTCGATTACTCTGAACTTCTTGGAGAGCCCGGCAAGCTACCAAGAGTATCTCGCCCACATGGCAGAACCTGGCAAGCTACCCATGGCGTATCCTATATGCCGAAAACAGTAACAAGTCTCACATGGAGGTGTTACTGGCACCCGCTTGAACAAATCTATGAACAAGGCGATGACAGTGACAATGACTGTGTTTGTTTTGGTTTTTTGGCCATACCAAGTGATGTTCAGGCTTTACTACTAGCTCTGTGCTCAAGGATTACTCTCAGCAGTGCTCTGCGTTGGTAGCAGATGCTAGGGGAATTTAATCAGAGTTGACTGTGTGCAAGGCAAACACCTTAACCTTCAGATTACCTCACTGGTTTCGAGCTGTGGAATTTCACAGTCTCTCTACAGTATGGAACTTGGAAAATTAACACACATATGGGAAAGCTCTAATTTGAAAACACTGATGAATTTTTCCCTTTTACCTCGTTTTTTTGTTTTTATTATTAGAGGTCTGTTCTATAGGGACCTACTAAGAATTAATCAGGCAATTAAATTGGCTTCTAGGTTAAAAAAAGAAGAAAAAGCACTTCATATATAATTAATATCTGGTGAAAATTGAAAAATCATTTTCATCACTACCCTCCAAGCAAGCCTCGAATTCCTCAGCTAAACTAAACAAAACGAACAAAAATACTGGAATATTTTTAGAAGGTGAAGACTTAATGAAACTATTTAAAATGAATGAAAACTTGGAAACAAGCATTAGTGGGGTTCTTAGTGGAGATAATAAATGCTCATGGAATCCTTATATGAGACTTATATACATGGTCAAGAACTGTGGTACTATATTATGAAGGGCATGCAAATTCATCTTTCTATTTCATATTAGTCCACATTGTTGTCTTGCATTCATTAACATTTCTCAGTTTAGCTCATTTAATATAGTCTTTTGCACCTCAGAAAAAGGCAGTAATAGGGGGCTTATAAATTGTAATATATAGAGATACAGATAGATATATCTAAATACATAGCATATGTAGTGTGCATTTTTTTCAAAGCCAAAGCACATATACTTCTTCTATTCATGAATAGAACAAAAACCAATGTTAGAATGAAAAAGATGCTAGGTTCCAGATTCCATGTACTTCTACAGAACCTAAAAATAGAAAACTGAGAAAGGAAGCGCTCTGCTAATTTCATACTCACAGCTCTGTTTAAAGTGCACACATCTCAACGTAGGGAATCAGCTCTCAGCAGCTGCCTAGAAATGGGAGTATGATTTAGTCTAAGTAAGGTCTCCAGGAATTCATTGCTGTTGATATATAAGAAAAGAGAGACACAATTTGATCTGTTTTAAGTTCTGCACCATTTCATTGCCCTCGTTCAACTAGATATAGGACACAAATAATAGAGCTCAAAAACAATACAGCACAACTGAGTGGGCACTAATTTACTAAGAACACTTAGTCATGCCCCCAGCTACAAACAACCAAGTGTCTATGGAATAAAGAAATTACTTAAAATTCAATACTTAGACTAAATTTGTTAGGTAGGACTAATTGCTAAATGTAAGAACAATTTTCTTGTTAAGTTTAACCTCTTCTTTGGAGATCTTGTTTTACCCTCCTTCCAAGCCTCTCAAATAAAGAATACTGTAAAGATGCATATCACTTGTATCACTTGTCTTCCCTTTGATCTTCCATTTGCTCGAGTGGGCCCCAGTAATGTCTCAATTTGTCCCTGTCACAGGCTAGTGTAGCCCAGTGATATCTGCTCACTCCAGGAACAGGAAGAACCTTAAACTGTTCATTCAGGGTTTTGATGAAGAAGTCTGACCATTTCATTGGTGGGCAGCCACGCGGTCTTTTGACATCCTGTGGAATCCAGTTGGTAACAGCTCTAGTCCAGAGGTCATCTCTGAATTGCATTACATGTCCGGCCCATCTGATTTTTGATGCCTTGGCAAAAGAGACAGCATCCCTGATTCTTGACTATCGACGGAGGTCGGAACTCCGGATTCCTTCTTTCACCTGAGCGAGACGTGATACTCCTAGCATAGCTCTTTCTATTCCTCTTTGGGATACCTGAATAGCAGTGAATATATGAAAGATGCATATAGGAGGGAAAAAGTAATGGCTAGGGATTGTCAACTAAATAAGAAAGCTTAACAACTAGTATGTAGCTGGTCTCACAAAATTTCCATAAAATGACAATATAGAATTTAAAAGATACAAAGATACAAGTTTAAATAAAGCATGGAAGGTGACTTCTGGGGACAGTGATGTGAATTTTATATTGGAATATAGGAAAGAAGCATAGGGTTATGAAAAACAATAAAAATAAAAGAGATAATCTCCCATTTATATACAAAATACCGAATGAGACTCAATAGTGGGGTTACAGGGACCACCCAGGTTATTTGATTAGCAGTGATCTGTAGTTACACGACAAAAATATTGCAGCATTTGCTCATATTTCCGGGGACAACTGAAATGTCAAATCAAAGGAGTGAATAATTAAGCAGAAAGCAGGAAATTAAATTTTGCACACGTAACAATAATAATGGTCTTAAAAAATAAGTTGCTCCAAAACTAAGAGACTTCTGTCAAGATTGATACATACACCTGCCCCACTAGTGAAGTTTCCACGGAGCTTTTCTTGGTTACTTATTTAGTTAGTCGTATGGCTCATGTGGCAGTGGTGAGTTTCCCTAGCTGTGCTGTGGTACCATACACAGTAGCAAGAATTCAACCAAGTCTACCCATGCACACGCAAAGGCCATTACCCTGTATTACCTCCAGCCACTCTTACTTTCAAATGGAACCTCATGATTCCTAAATAATTGTGGAATGCTTTATAGTTACACAGTAAGGTTTTTTTTTAAAGAAAGAATGAAAAGTAAAATTTACATTCTGCAGTGAAGAGAAGTTTAACAGAAATACAACTGTAACACTTAAATTTCTTGAAAAAATTTAGTTGATGGTTGTCCAAAAATAAAAATATATAAAAAGAAGAAACAGAACAGGAAAAATCTAGGTAAATTAAAAGCATGATATCGAAAATAAAGAAGGCAAAATATTAAAGGTTAAAATTAAGAAATATATTTCACTGGATAATCAAAAAGTTAATAAAAAGTATAGGAAATAAAACCAGAATAAATACAAGCTTGATGTTAGTGGAACAATAGAAGTTCTAGAAAATATAAGAAAATATAATAAGAAAAAGTTTAAAGAAAAAATTACATTGTGAATGTCATAACAAAAATAGATACTCCAGCAACTTACTTTAGAAAGTGAGACGTTTTACTTGATCTTCCAAATGGCAATATTTTAATTACAGATATTATATACATGTACAACTTCTCTGGAAGTAGGAAGTTATAGGAAACTGGGTAGAAGGAAGTGATATTCAGTATCTCCAAACAGTAACTACATTTCAAGATTCTCATAACATTAATCACTGTTGTTACCACAGTCCAAAGTTTGTGTATGTGCCTGTGTGTGTATACACATTTCCTCAGAAAGGCTCCAAAAAAGCCATTATTTGTTGAGACAAATATTGTTGAGTAATATTGTTTTGACCATAGAGAATCCTACACAATACAGAACTGAAGAGCACTCTTCCTATACTGAAAGTAAGTCCATTATTTTTCTAGTACCCAAAAGAAAAAATGTCAACAACAAATTGCAGTGATAAGAGCTATCAGAACTTTAAGATTTAAAAAAATACAAGTAGTTTCTGAAGAGAGAGAAAGAAATATCAATGGCACTTCCTTAACCCATTTTAAAAAGGCTAATGAACAATAAATTCTCAAGAAGAAATGGGTGCTAACTTAGAATATTATACCCAATCAGTATGTCATTGAAGGAAAAAAGGTTAATTAAAAATACTCCAAATAAATACTTCCCCAAATTGGAACCTCTCCTTTACTTCATTTGTTGATAATAACATCGTGTTATATCATTGATTCTTAGCAAAAGAAAAAATAAGCTTAACAGAGAAATGTGTGCCATCCGGAAAGTAGTAACTACACATGAGAATCTTAGAATGATAATTATTTAACAAGATTTTCAAGTTAATTAATGTAAACCAGAATGTAGGGTGTTCCCCAAGAAGTAGCCCCTAGATGACTCGGCAATACAAATCAACAATCAGGAGAAATAAATTCAGGCACACAGATTGCAAAAGAAGAAATAAAATGTTAAAAATCTTGTTCATAAAAGATGTGATTAATGGATTAGTCACTTGCTCTTCATACAAGAGTCCTGTTGGAATTCCTCTGCCTAATTTCCTGAACACTGTTGAGAAGAAACCCGAGCACAGAATCAGGAGTAGTCCCTGATTACTACTCAGTTTGGCCCCCAAAGTAAAACAAAATTGAATGAAACACTATAAAGGAAAGTAATATGATCATAGTATATTTTTTCTAAAATTAGCCATATTTATATATTAATAACTGTCACTGTAGCACTGTCATTCAGTTGTTCATCAATTTTCTCGAGCAGGCACCAGTAACATCTCCATTGTGAGATTTGTTACTGTTTTTGCATATCAAATACGCCACAGGTAGCTTACCAGGCTCTGCCCTGTGGGCAGGATACTCTCTGTAGCTTGCCTGGCACTCTGAGAAGGACGAAGGAATATCTGATAGAATTAGAGGTAAGCTTTAATGAGAAAATGGAAGAAGGAAAGCTAAGGTGACATAAGAGATGTGAATACTCAAATATCATAAGGCAACAATGTGGAATGTATTACCTATGCAATAAATATACATAATACTAATATAGTGGCATGTAAAAGTCTAGAATTTATAAAGCAGGTTTAGTACTCAAAAATAAATTAAGTTAACAAATAAAAGAGATAAACAGATGCCCTGATATGAGTGTGTGGGACTGAGATATAAATATTCCATACTACAATATGAGGAGATAGGAATGGAGTAACATCCAGTCTGCATTTTCTCTCATAGAAACAAAGCTATATATTCCAATACTAGGAATCAGTTTCTACCAAATAATGATTCCCAGTGAATTCTCGAGCATGTCAGCTATGCAGCAACACAGACCTATATAAAATTTAAAAAATCGGGATTTGTAATGCAGACTAATTTACTTAGAAAATAGAACCTCTGCTCATTTCAAATATATACATGCATTACTTTTTATTATACTGTTTTTAAGCTTATAAGTGCATGAAGAGTTGCATAAAAACTGAAAGATCCCCTAAGATGACATATTGTTTGTGTCCAAGGAGAAATCTATGAATTATCTGAGACAAGGGGCTGCTGAGCACTCCTATAAAATAATTATGACAATAAATATACCTATAATCAACTTAATAAACACTTGTTAAACAAAACACAAACTATCAAAAATCTCTTTTCTTTCATATCACTCTGAGGCTCGGACTTTAAGAGACCCACCCAGAGTCTCATAGAGAGTAAGAGATGAGACATGATTTGGTCCTGCCAGTCTATATGAAGTACAAATTCACAGCACTGTTGTCCTGAACAAACTTTAAAATCTAATCTTCTTTTCTCCTGTCTTTCTTTTGCATTATGCACTCTCTTTCACTCATTTCCCTCTCTGAATGGACAAGCTTCAACTCACCTTATCTCCACTGCCTTTTCTTTTCATGTCTCCTTCACTTGGACCTGCCTTATCCTCCAGGACCACATTGTGGGGCTCTAGTGGCAGGAGAAGCACTTTGCACTAGGACTGAGAACCCACACTGTAAGTCCTTTAGAGTTTGACTGAGAGTGGACAGCATTATCCCCAGGAGGAGGCACCCCTAAAAATGTCAAATGTCCCAATCATGGAGGGATATTAACACATTGGCAGTGACTGTAGCACAGTAAGATATCTGCCTAAAGCTTAATATTAACACTATCATAAACATGGTCCCTCAGTACAAATAAATAAATAAATGATAAGAAGGGGTTAGCATCCCGCACACAGTCTCTGTTTCAATTTCATCCTACTTCATTTTATCTGTTTTTCTATTCCCATTTTTAGAACAGCATTCTTCCACTGCCTGTGCTATAGATTTTCTGTCCATCTGTTAACCATAGATCCAGTGTTTTTGCTTTTTATTCTTTGCTTTTCTTAAGCCCATAATATTTTTAAATCTAATTGTTTCTTGAAATTGTACTACGATGTACCATAGCTTTATGACTTAGTGAATTTGTTTTCATCTTCTTTTTCACTTTGATGTGTAGATTCATATGTCTCTATAACAATTTCCCTATTAAATATCCTCCTAGAGGGAGCATCTGGACCCACCTGTGAGTTCTTGTTGAAGCCAAGTTTCCCTTACGCTGCTCAGTGCAAAGGACTGAGTGAGCTGGCTCATTTTTCGGCGATGCAGAACTCATTTCATGGACACATTTGGGCTGCCAAAGTCTTTAACACTTCCCACTTATTCTGTTCTCCTTCCTTTTCAATATCATAGGATTTGACCTTCTCTTTCTCACTTATCTGGTTCCTTCTCCCTTTTTGTAGATATTTACTCTAAATAATCTCTTCATCTTCCATCTTTTAATGTGATGCATAAAGCTGTTGAAGAACCTGCATGGCATACTATCTTTTCAAGGAAAATGTCCATTTCTTAATAAAACTTTAATTTTCTACGGTCTAATATGGTAGTTTGCATATGATGAGCAACAGATAGTTTGTCCTAGAGACATTGACTAGATTTTCACTGTAATTGGAATTTGCAT
Organism: Sorex araneus; assembly: GCF_027595985.1. Classification (NCBI taxonomy): domain Eukaryota; kingdom Metazoa; phylum Chordata; class Mammalia; order Eulipotyphla; family Soricidae; genus Sorex; species Sorex araneus. The sequence continues at coordinate 50,923,593 of NC_073308.1, read as the reverse complement.
GTTCTTAGGTACACATGAACTAAAATATTTGCTATTCTGTAAAGATCCAGGAGTAAGCCCTGAGCAGAGCTGGGTGTGGCTCAAAAGCCAAATAAATAAATACATAAATATTTTTTAAATTTGTAAGTAAGCTACTGAATCCAAGGTCTTGTCACTCACCATTTGAAAGCCAATAACTCAGAGATAGATATGGTAGAAGGAAAACAGTTTCCTTCAAGTTCTAGTAACTTGAGATCACAGCAGACTTTTTGACTCACAGCCTAGAACTTGAGGTTTGCACATGGTTAGTGGAAGAAGGAGAAAAGCAGAAAGAGGCTGGGGGAGAAAGGGACCAGGCATTGAGTCATCCTGCTGTGATTGGTCATTTGAAAAATCAGTGGGGCAAGCTGGTCTATTCTTGGTAAGACTCAAGATAATATTGCTGAAAGATATTAAAAGACATGGGGACTGAGAGAAAGTAAAAATGGTACAGTGCTTGCCTTCAGGATCCCTGGCACTACCTATGGTCCCCCAGTGCCTTTCAGGAGTGATCTCTGAGCACAGGGGCATTCTCTGACCACTGCCAGGTGTGGCTCAAACCAAGTGTTTGACAAATGCAGAAGGAGCGACTCAAGGATAGCAATACCACTGTCCATACTCTTCTATACTCGTCCATACTCTTCCATCACCTGTCCAGGAGAAAGTCTCCTTCAGTTCTTACCAGGCCTGCTGTTATGGCATATGTTTCAGACCCGATTCAGATGGTGACATGGGAACAGGGCAGCCATTAAGGCATCTGGGGGAGTTCTCCCAAGTGTGCTGTCTACCTGGAGCATCTGTCTCCCCTTTGGTTTCCTTTGATGCTATAGCATCTTCCTCCCTATGGCCCTGGCAGCAAATGACTACAACCTGCTGAAGGGTTCACAAAGTGTCTAGGAGTTCATTTCATGATCTTTTCCCTGAAGTTAATTGGTCCCTAAGGAAATGTGTAGAGTGTCCATTCACATGGACAGTGTGGAGGCACATTTGGAGTAGGTAAAGATATTCACACTTAGGCTTGCCTCGAGTTGGAGAGCCCCCATGTGGAGGGCCCAACTGATAGCTGACAGGCCTTGAAGACTCTGTCTGTTGGCCACTGGCTGTCTTTCGCTGTCAGTGAGATACAGACATCCAGTTGATGTGAATGCTTCCCGAACAGGGCAGGCCCACTGGAAAATATTTTTATCCATGGCTTCCAAACAGGCATTTTCTGAAGCCCTGGGGCTGGCCAGTATTTTGTGTGTCTAGGTTCACAGTGTTAACAACCTCAGGCCACAGTGACAAAACAATGGACAGGGCACTGGCCTTCCATAGGACTGGTCTGATTCAATCCTCAGGACCCCATGTGGTCCCCTGAGCCTGCTAGTGTGGGGCATGGCTATGGGCACTGGAGCAGATAATAACCGACCTCGCAAAGTAGCTCAGAGGCATGGCCCCACAGAAGGGAGTATCTGGGCAAAGTTGGCAAGAACAGGGTGTGTCAGCACCGGGCGTCCAGCCTTGAGCCCCACTCGACCTCGTAGTCACATGCGCCAAAGACAAAGAAACTGTCACATACGCTTAGCCGATCATCCTAACTGTAGCATCTAGCCTTGAGTAAGATTGGACCAGGGCAAAACAGAGAAGAAAATGTGATAGGCCTTTAATGCTGAACTTTATGTGATTGGACCGTTTGAAAGCAGAGACACTCTATAAAAGATGTGTGTATTTGGCAATAAAGTGAAAACCCATCAGCTGCTCCTGAAGGGTGTTTCTCCATGCACGCGTCATCCTTCGCCCCATATCTGCGCAGACCTGGAGTGCAATGTGTCCAGGTACCCTTGGGGAAAAACTATTCCCCAACATGCCAGGAGGGATCCCTGAGCACAGAGCTGGGAGTAAGCCCTGAAGCCACCAATTGGGGTCTCCAAACTTAAAAAAAGAAAAAAACCCAGAAATACAGTCTTAATGACTACTGTTTCTCTTATAGCATCCCCTGATCGTCCAAAAGTTGGTCAGTTGTGGATTGCCTCTATAGTTCATGAACATAATGACAGAATAGGGAACATGGATGGTGATTTTTTACCCCAGGATGAGGTTACATGCCCTGGCTACCAGCGCAACAATATCAGCCAGCACCCACATGCCAGCCTCCAGAGAGTATCAAGCTGTTTTGACAAACAAGCCAGTAATGCAGGAACCTAGCTGTTGGATCAGCGCTCTAATTGCCACACTCCTTTGGTTATGAGCTTCAGTGCATTTGGGAGGTCCAGAACCAGGGTCCAAATAAGTGCTCCCTTTAAGGGCCTCTCCTGCTCCTTCCTTGATTCCTGGGAATCCCATTCTCTCCCTTTCATGTTCCCTATGCCTGTCATGATGGCAGTAGGCACACTGGTCTGTCCCTGTTATCCTCTAATTCCAGATGTTTCCTGAAACCTAATTTGTTACCCAAAGTGGCTCAATGTGACCCACCTGACTTTTGCACCAATGCTATAGGCAGAAGATTCATCTTCCTTTTAATCTTCCTGGGGTCTCCAGTCTTGTTTCCTGAATCTTATTGACAAAATTTTATTTGCTGCTTTGACAATTTGGGTAGAATTTTTACCAGCAATTCTCTCTGACATTTGCAATCTCCACCTAATAGCTCCCTGAGCTTGACCTACAAGACCAGAATTAATCATATGTTGGTTCTCACCAGCCTCTGGGTCAATGGCATATATAAATGGAAGTCCTCACACAATTACTCAGAGAACTGACTACAATTTCCATCAGGTCTTTGGAGGGCATCTGAGGTCCTGCTTATACTTGTGGCCTTATTCTCTCCTTTTTTTCATGTCCCTGATAGCACTGTAAACTTCAATAATCCAGGTGATTATTTGGATCCTAATGAGAATCTTCATTGGGGAGTTGACTGCCCTTGGACTCAGGTCTGATTCTCTACAGTTCGGATGGGAGCCTGGTCATTTAACCACTTGAAAGCCCCCACAGTTTTGTATTGTCACTCCTTGATGTTATGTAGCAAGTTGAAGGCAGTCAGTCCAAGTGGACTTCTGAGTCTAGATAAGGGATTGTGTGATGTCAAACAGATACTAGGGTTTCTCAATAATGGAGGGGTATGGTGGTTCCAAATCTTAATGTCAGTGGTCTTTAAGAACTGGTTAATAAAAGTCTCCTCCCCCTCCCCCTTTTCTTTTCTTCTTTGTCTCTGTCTCTATCTCTGCCTTTCTGTCTCTGTCTGTCTGTCTGTCTCTCTCGTCTTCTCTTTCCCTCCCTCCCTTGCTTGCTCGCTCTCTGCCTCTCTCCCCCTCCCTCTTTTAAGGACATCTGCACAAGTCTACCAAAGTTAGGGATGATAGCTGCCCTTCCTTCTACCGAGGTGGTTGCAGAGTCAGGACAGGTGGGCTCAGAGTAGATGCCGCCATCTCACTCTCTTATTCTGGACTAAAGCGCTAGGAGGGTTGAATGGTTGCAAAGGCTCCCATGACTTCAAACTACATTGCTTGGCCCACTTCTCCTTGCTCAGGGGGGACAGGGGCAGTTGGAGGTGCACATGTAGATAAACTGATTGAAGTGGTGTAGTGGTGTGTGTGGGGATGGGGATGGTGTAGTTTCACATTTTCTCCTGGTCAATAAGGCGCATAGTATTTTCCCCATCTTTTGGAAGCTGTGGCAAATAAGTCACGGCCAATCCAGTCATCATGACCCTACAGGCATCTTCCAGGCAAGGCTGCAACCATGCTGTCCTACTCAAGACTGTATCATGCCAACTATCCATGAAGGGAAACTGGTCTGGATAGCCTAGACCACCAGTAATTCTCTCAAACTCCGCATCAATCACAGTTATGACTGCTTCAAACACTTCACAGTTACGGCTATGACAGAAAGTCACCCCAAGCCCCAAGGAGTGCCACTCCAACTCATAAAGAGCCTTTCATTTTCCAGGGTTTAATTTAATTCTGCAGTCTCCAGAGAATCCCTTTTTGAAATTGTTCAATATACAATCTCTGGGGGTAGTTCACTGTAGAACCATGATGACATTTCAGCTTTCTTAACTATTTATGGCACAGCTTATATAAATACAAAGATTATAATTTCAAATTATTGTCAATATTGATTCTCCATTAAACATTTTAAATTTTTCAATAAATTATTTTAATTGTTTAAATACTGTAAATATAATTAACATATTAATTATTCATTATGACTTATTTTGCTTATTAATTTTGATACTTAAATTTAACTTATATGTTATAACATTTTTGCAACAAAGGAACAACTATGGTACAATTAAAATAAGTTGGAGTGAATTAAGCAAGATGTTTATGGTTATCAAAAGGGTTTTTTTTCCACCTTTTAAGTGTAATATTTCATTTATAATGACCATACTACAAAACCTACAATAACAGATCAATGAATTCTTACAAAATCAATGTGAATAACAAGAAAACAAAATAACTGTCTTATTTCTGCTGATGGGGCCAATCATGTAAGAGACATAATGACAGCTGAAGAAAGGAAAGGATCTATTGGCAATAAACCAGCAGGTTAGCACATACTAGATTCATATCCCCAAATTTAACCATCTTTTCTGCACAGTCAGAAGAAATCATTTTTACAGAAACAGAACCAAGAAGTACAGTGTTACAAAGAATAAGTTTGAGACTGTTGGGGTAATATTGGTCAAATAAACTGGTCCCCTAAGGCACACTACATAAAACCTGCAAACTTTAAGTAAAGGTTTCTGAATAAGGGCTTAACATGTCCTCATCCTAGACTTTGAATGGAAGAACAAGATAAGGATCACTGTCCCTGTCCTGAATAATTTGTTAGGTTTTAATTTTGAATTTTGACTTTAACTTCTTTGGGGCTGACTTTATTATCAGAAATATGACACTTTAAATGAGTCCATAGATGCAATTGTTTGTTTTACTTTTGTCACCAGAGATAATTTTTATTATTCTGAACTTAAAAACGAATGAAAATTCTGCAGTATAAAATTACTTTCTAAGTTAGCATACATTTCATACTGAAGAGAGAATTTTCATAAGCTGGAAGCTGGAGATATAGTTCAAGGTGATTGTATTTATCAGAGTAATTGCCTTGCATGTGACTGACCCAGATTTTATCCCCAGCATGCCTTATGGTCCCTTGAGCACTGTAAGGAGTCATCCTTAAGTGAAAAGTTAGAAGTAAGCCTTGAGCACCACCAGGTGTAGCCTTAAACAAAAAATAAACAAGCAAAACCAGAATTTTTATTAGCTGAAGAACTAACATAGACTATACTACTAATAGGACCCTATTGAGTTCTGTTTATAGGTGGAATTTTAAAATTCTATAATTTTATTTTTATTGAAGTTATTTTACTTTATAGCATATGAATTTCAAGAGATCATCAATTTTAAAATCACACCAACCTACAATGCATTATAGTCACCTCAAAAATAACTAAACCTTGGTTAGCTTTTCTTTCTAAGTTCACAAGAGTCATTTCTAAGTCATGTGCATTACCAAATGCTCTTCTACTGTTAAGTGTAGAAGTAATAGTATAGTGAGTAAGGCATTTGTCTTGCATTTGACTGACACAAGTTTGATCCCCAGCATCACATATGGTCCCTTGAATACTGCCAGAAGTAATTTCTGAGTGGAGAGCCAGGAATAACCCCTGAGCATCACTATGTGTGACCAAAAAAGCCACAAAAAGAAAAAAATAAGAGGATAATCCTTTATAGTCATATCAGAAACAAAATCTTACATTTTAATTGTATTTAATTTAACATTTTAATATGTCAAAATATCTTCTAAATAGATTATTTATAGTTTCAAAACTCTTGCGCTATTGTCACATTCTCTAAATAGTCTAATGTATTCCTGGGAAAATGTTCTTCTCTAGACCTCATTCTCCTTCGTAAAGATAGCTAAAATCTATTACTTATTTATAGTGTTGTAACTTAATTAAGATCAAAAGAGCTAAGTTTTGTGAGCCCACAAAAATGCTAAATAAGATTTGTGATTAAGAATTATGCCACATTATCACTGATTAAAGCACTAATAATTTATTATGAAATTGACATATAATTGTAGTTTCAAATATAATCTTAATTAGAAAATTTTTGCTTCATTTGAACCTGCCTAAACATTCCTTGCATTTTGCATGTGTCCTGATGTTTTGCTGAAACAAAGTCTATCTAAAGTTATAATTCATTTAATTACAAAAGGAAAATAATAATGGGAACAGATAACATTTTTGTATGTATTGATAACTTATTTGACATTGTTTAGACTTAGTACTTTCAGAAAAGTTATAGTTTTATAAATCGATGACTACAGCTGAATCTCACCAAGACAATGCTCATGAAAAACGAAATAGTCCCTGACATTCCACTTGCTTTCAATGGAACAAACATCTCTGAATGCAGCAGCTATGTGTACCTGGATCGAGAACTCAACATGAGGAACGACTTGGTGCCCAAACTGCTCACGAGAAAAAGAGCAGCATGGAAAGCCTTCAAGAGCGTCGAAGAAGTTGTTAACAGAGCGAAGAACCTCCAGCTCTGGGCACATCTTTTCGACCCACCGTTTTTCCTGCACTAACATACGCCTCAGAGACCTGGGTCCTACGCAACAGAATGAGAACGCTATTCAGGTATTCCAAAGAGGAATCGAAAGAGCTATGATTGGAGTATCACATCTCACTCAAGAGAGAGAAGAAATCCAGAGTTCCAACCTCTGTTGATGATCAAGAATCAGGGAAGCTGTCTCATTTGCCAAGCCATCAAAAATCATACAGGCCAGACATGTAATGCGATTTATAGACAACCGCCGGACTAGAGCTATTACCGACTGGATTCCAGGGGATGTCAAAAGACTGCGTGGCCGCCCACCAATGAGATGGTCAGACTTCGTCAAAATCCTGAATGAATGGTTTGAGGCTCTATGAGTTCCTGGAGTGAATAGACACCATTGGACTACACTTGCACGCAACAGGGACGAATGAAGACATTACTGACGCCTGCTCCAGCAAATCGAAGATCAACGTGATGACAAATAATACAAGTGATAGTTTTATAATGACAGCACATTATGCAAAGACACTGAAGTTTTTGATTATATTTCTTTGAGTTAAAGAGGAGAAAAATACAAAGAAATAGGAAAAAATCTTAAATGATGAACAGAAAATGAGCACTTAGCTGCAGCTATTGGAAATAACTGGGACTTTTTTATAGAGAAACAAATTTGCTTGGTTAGCTAAAAGGTGTGATGATTGCTAATGATGACTAATATAAATTAAATACAAAATCTATAAAGTAGATTTAATTGATCTATTAGTCCATGATTTCATTATATTTAATCCTAAATATATACTATTTTAATGTAATAAAAAGTTTTTGTGATATTGTACTCTAAAACAAAATAGGGCAAAGGAAAGACTACAAGGAAATCTTGGGCCATGCATTTTTTTTAAGCCTTCGTACAAAGTATGTGGTTTCTCTGACTGGATTTTCAGGCACTAGTCAAAAGTAGAATATAATCCAGGTGACTCTTGTCAAGTCAGTTATCCCTGAACTGCTAGGAGCTCAGAGAAATCGTATATTCAAATGAATTATGGGAGTGCACTGATTAGAAATTGTCTTCAATTTCTGTCTTCACCAGGGCCTCTCAGCGGGGACAGGTTGCCTTTCTCTCCCTGCCCCAAGCAGAGCCTTGACAGTTGACGACCTCTGGAACTCAACCACAGCCATGCTCAAGGTCACGCTCCACACATTCGGATGAGCCTCATGCGTGAAGGGACCGGCAGAGGAACCCAGGTGTGTGGGACCTGGGGCTGAGATCTCTAAGCCTGCTCGGATTGGACTGGGCCTTCTCCACCCAGACCTCCCATTTTCCAGTAGCTTCCCAGGCACACCCACAGACTGCCCTTGGCGCCGTGTAATCCTACCAATGGCCAACATCCAGAGACTATAAAACCAACCTCCTGGAAATGCACAGCCTCGAGACATCTAATAGTCTTGTTCTCTCTCTTGGAGAACCTGACAAGCTACCAAGTGTCTATTGCCTGGACAGGAGAGCTTTGCAAGTCCCCATGGCGTATTCATATCCCAAATACAATAAAATATATATACATACCTGTCAAAGAGCCCGGCAAGCTACTGAGAGTATCCCGCCCGCAGGACAGAGCCGTGGTGTATTCGATATGCCAAAAACAGTAATGATAGCTCTCATTCCCTGACCCTGAAAGAGCCTCCAATTGTTTGGAAAAATGAGTAAGGAGAAGCTGCTAAAACCTCAAGGCTGAGTGTAGTAGAGACGTTACTGGTGCACGCTTGAGTAAATCGACAAACAACAGGATGACAGTGATAGTTATATATCTATATAGATAGATAGATATCTATAGTATAATTATATTATATGTAGTTATATTGATGAGAAGCAACATAGGGCAATACAATAACAGAACAAGAATATTATTACTTCTGATATTCATGTCATAGGAAAAAATCTTCTGATTTTTGAAGCCTTATGGCAGTCTGAATGTATCATTTCAACATTTTCCAATTAATCAATAGAGTCATTAAACAGTATAGAGGAAATTAAGGTCATGCTGTGAGTATGATGTGGAAATACATTCTAATTCATTTTTAACGAATCAGAATTTAAAATCTGGATTGGAAGCTCACCCAAACTAATTGACTTTTTTGAATATACTTGTTTATATATAAATATATTCATTATACTATATTTATCCAATAGTTATGAAGATATAGAAGTTCCAAGATCAGCAACTGGCTAATAAGAGGTGTATATGTTATAGTTTTGATCTGAGTTCAAGACCTTTTATCTATGGGAGAAATATTAGTCCACATTTGAAAGCAGAAGAGTCTCAATTCCCAACCTGAAAACAGGTAGGGAATGTGAATCCTGCCTATCATTTTTTTTTAGCCTTTAGTAGATTAAATAGATGCATGAAGATCGAAAAGGAAATTCTGCTTTACTCAATTCAAAAACGAATCTTATCAAAAAAGCCCTCATACACACTCAGAATAATTTTAGCTACATTATTAGAGTACTCATGCCCCATTAATTTTGTATGAAAAATTAACCATAACATGTTTACTTCTTATCAACTTGGCACCTCACATATTTCCTTAAGCCATAGTCAATCTCCAAATGAAGGTCATAATACTACATAGGATGCAATTATACTGTTTCAATTAATGCTAGAAACACAATTTAACCTCATAACCTGAAGGCAGTAGTCATTAAATGATGTCCATTCTTCTCTTTGGTTTACATAACTTAAATACAGTGATGTAAATTTAATAATACTTTTATCTGGTATTGGGAGATGGAATCTTCCGTTTGTGAGTTGGTGAGCTGCAGAGGAGAAGGGCAGTAACCTCCAGGAAGCATCGACACTTCCCTCTCTGTCCATGTCAGTCACACTGATGTGACCTTGTCTGGGAATCTAGAAATCAAGAGAAACTGCTTTGAGCTCCTGCATGGTCCAGACCTGCTGTCTCCCCAGCCCCACGAGATGATTGTCAAACCACATCTGGGTTTACGTGTTCTTCCTGGAAAAGGAAATGATTCCTAGCACCAAATTTCAGAATTGCTCTTCATAGGGATGGAAAGTCAGACCTAAATCTTGTCTAGGTTTTCAAGGCCCGTCACCTTCTTTCACAGAGAATTTCAGGATGAGAAGAATAATGAACAAAACAATTTTGTTTGGGAAATAAGAAGAGAGAAGGGAGAGAGAGATGCCACTCACGGGCAAGCAATAGCTTCTCCAGAACAGAAAAATCAATGCGGACATTCCAAGCAGAAGTATGCAGGCCATTGTTCTTCAGTTATTTGGGCAATGACAAGACTCACTGGGGAAAAGACTAAATGGTATCCACAGAATTAATTATTCATCCTACCCACTTGACCAAATCATTTTCTTGTGTGATTACCCTTTAGTGAGCTTTCACCTAGAATACAAATATTTTCATTCTTCTCACTCATTTGGAGTGAGATACCCACTAATACTGCCTACCAAACTTAATGTCATCATTATTCTCATAGTATTGGCTTAAGAGTCTAACTATTGAGTTAAACCATTGGTCACAACAAGTAAATTTGGATATAATTCATGTCTGGCAGTCACTTTTACTCAAAGTGAAAAAATCCCAAATCATAAAATGAAGTGAATAACCAAATATAATGTGCAAAGTTCTTCCAGGGAATATTTACCTTCATTGGAATCTTCAAGCATGTCACAGAAAAGATATTGAATTATAACTAAAACATTTGAGTTAGTACTTTCATATTTTGCAGAACAATTTTTGAACCACACTGGAGAGTTCTTTTCTTCCCTTTCATGCAGTATTCAGTCTAGCCTGAGAAGGAGAATGCAATATACCAGGAGTAGAGGCAGAGAGACTATAGTCTATTCCTTCAAGTAGCAACTTACTTCTGACTTCAGGATTCACTCAGACCTGGATTTATCTTCTTATTGATCTACCTGGGATGGAATGAAAGCACAGCGGGTAGGGCATTTGACTTGCACATGGCTGACCCGGGTACGATTCTTCTTCCCTCTCAGAGAGCCTGGCAAGCTACAGAGAGTATCTTGCCCACACAGCAGAGCCTGGCAAGCTACCCGTGACATTTTCGATATGCCAAAAACAGTAAGAACAAGTCTCACAATGGAGACGGATAGATCTACCTATCTATCCATCTCTTTATATTTTGAAAAAAGAAAAAAAACATAATTATATATGAGTACTCCTTTATATATCATTTATTATATAAATTTTAAGTTGTGATAATATATAGAATTATAAAAATTTATAGTTAAATATAATCAAATTATAATTGTGAAAGCAGCAGAAGTACAGAATGAAGAACAGGGAAGTCAGGAGGTTCCAGTAAAGTCCAAGTCTTAAGGGAAGAAAGACCTGGGTTCCTGTTAACACAAAGACAGACAAAAAAAGCCCTGTCTTATTTTTTTCTAACTTTACTTTTCTTTACTCAGATATTCATTGAATTTGATGAATGCAATCCATATTGATGTGGGCACCTGCTTTATTCAGTTCAACAAAATTTATATGTTTGTCTCATCCAAGTACACTCTCTGACTTACCCATTTTCTTTTTGTGGTTTGAGCCATGGATGGCAGTGCTCATTGATTTTTTTCCTAGTTCTGTGTTCATGGGTCACCACTGGTGGTATGTAGGGGATCGTATGTGGTGCTGGAAATGGACCTGGGGGTGACCCAAGTACAAGGCAGTGCCTTAACTTCAGTACTGTCTCCCTGGCCCTCTCAGAATCATCTTTAACAAAATATCTGGATACTCTGTGGCCTGTTGATATATGAAATAAACTATTACACATGGAAATATGCCTTAAAAAGCCTTAAAACTTACATTTTTGGGGACTGGAGCGATAATACAGCAGATATGGCATTTGCCTTGCACAAAGCCAATTTGGTTTCGATCCCTGATCCCCTGCATCCCACATGGTCCCTTGAGCACTGCTGGAAGGAATTCCTGAATGCAGAGCCAGGAGTATCCCCTGAGTATCGCCAGGTGTGACCCAAAAGGTAAAAACAAAAAAAGGAAACAAACTTCCTGTATGGCATATTGATGTTAACAGTTTAGTATAAATAGTGATCAAAGGCTTTCAGAAAAAAATTCACAGTATTTTGTTTGTTTTTTTAATCAAAGATAGTAAGTTTAAATTTGATATTTAAAATTTTATACATATTTAGGTTTTATGATGTTTTATTTATTTATTTATTTATTTATTTATTTGCTTTTTGGATCACACGCAGCTATGCACAGGGGTTACTCTTGGCTCTACACTCAAGAATTACCCCCTGGCCGTGCTCAGGGTACCATATGGGATGCTGGGAATTGAACCTGGGTTGACCCCATGCAAGGCAAAAAACCTACTGGCTGCGCTATCACTCCAGCCTTGGTTTTATGATTATTTTTATAACCATAAAATTATTCTAACAAGAAGGGTCTAGTCTTTCCTGTTTAGTATAAAGTTTCATTTTCAAGAGAAGTACAAATTTGTCAACTTTATAAATGATTAGTATCATAATAAACACATAAAACATTTCACACAATTTTTTGTTTTCATATTTTGCAACATATAATTTGAATAGACTATATTATTAGTACAAATTTCTTTGGAAATTTAAGACATAACAGAAGGAAAGCTTCAGTAACAAATATTTGCCTTTTGCAAGAAGGTCTCTGAATATAAAAGGTCTCAAAATATCTCTAAATACCTGCAGATTATTTCTTTATAAATAAATGTAGGTGTTTGGTACACATATAATTCCAGTCAAAATTTTTTATGTTAAAACACATATAACCAATATATTAATGAAACATATCTTTAAATAGATCTTTAAACGTATCATCATATCTTTATATATGATGATCTTTAATAAACATATCATCAAAGTAAAAGTCTTTTAGACTGATTACAATTTAAGCCAATATGAGGTAAAACATGATGATAGATTTGAATTTAAAGAAGGAAACATGTACTATGTCATAGAGGACCTACTTAACCACAAAATAAGATATTTTAATATAATTTGAAATTGTATTTTTCCAAATATTGTTCAAGTATATTTTAATTTATATTTTTTCTTTCTTTGGCAATAAAAATGTGGACGTTTTTTCTAATTAGACATAAATCAGACTTCATTGGCTCAAGTCCATAGATAGCAAATCTAGAAGTCTGACTTGGTCATGATTCTCAGACAAGGGGTTGATGTCAGAGTAGATTTATATTGAGGTGTTCAAGAGAACTACTAAATTTTCCAGAGCATATAGTGTCCCAATAGTACAAAAAGTCAAGAAGATTAGAAATATATCTTCTAGATTTTTACAGTTGCTATACCCTTCAGATAAAAAAGTATATTCTGGCAGGCACAAAAACTTTTGAAACCTTATCTCACATTTTAGCTTCATTTAACTGCAGAATCTAATATGAAAATTCCAAATTAGTAAGACATGCAAAGTACGTAGGGTTTTTTTAATAAGGCCTTAATGAACGTTGGGTAGATGGGACTTTCTTTTTATTAGAATTTAAGTATTATGGTGAAGGGTTCCACCATTTTTGGCTGTGCTTAATTGCTTATTATTATTTCATTCAGGTTTCTTTTTTACTGCATTCTTTTCTCACTATAATTTTTCTTTTTTCTTTTTATTTATTTCTTTTAATTTTTTAAATTTTATTGAATCATTGTGAGATAGTTACAAGCTTTCATGTTTAGGTTACAATCTCACAATGATCAAACACCCATCCCTCCACCAGTGGACATTCCCCACCACCAGTATCCCGGGTATGACTCCCCTTTTCCACCCTCCCCCTGCCTCTATGGCGGACAATACTCCCCATACTCTCTCTCTACTTTGGGGCATTATAGCTTGCAACACAGACACTGAGGGGTCATTATGTTTGGTCCATTATCTACTTTCAGCACATATCTCCCATCCCAACTGGTTCCTCCAGCCATCATTTTCTTAGTGATCCCTTCTCTATTCCATATGCCTTCTCCCCTCTGCTCATAAAGCAGTCTTCCAGCTATGGGGCAATCCTCCTGACCCTTGTATCTACTGTCCTTGGGTGTCAGCCTCATGTGATGTTATTTTATACTCCACAAATGAGTGCAGTCCCTCTATGTCTGTCCCTCTCCTTCTGGCTCATTTCACTTAGCATGATACTCTCCATGTTTATCCATTTATAAGCAAATTTAATGACTTCATCTCTACTAACAGCTGCATAGTATTCCATTGTGTAGATGTACCAAAGTTTCTTTAACCAGTCATCTGTTTTAGGGCACTCGGGTTGTTTCCATATTTTGGCTATTGTGAACAGTGCAATGAATATATAGGTACAGATGTCATTTCTACTGTGCTTTTCTGCATCCTCGGGATATATTTCCAGAAGTGGTATTGTGGGGTCATATGGAAGCTCAATTTCTAGTTTTTGAAGAACTGTCCATATTGTTTTCCAGAAACTCTGAACTAGTCGGCATTCCCACCAACAGTGAAGGAGCATCCCTTTTTCCCGACATCCACACCATCACTGGTTGCTTTTGCTCTTTTGAATGTGTGCCAGTCTCTGTGGTGTGAGATAATATCTCATTGTTGTTTTGATTTGCATATCCCTGATGACTAGCTATGTGGAGCATTTTTTTATGTGCCTTTTGGACATTTGTATTTCTTTTTCCAAGAAACTTCTGTTCAGGGGCCCCTGAACAGAACAGTGGTACCTGAATAGTGGGAGAGAGCTCACTATCATTTTTCAAAACCACTTTGGACTCAGCAACTGCAATGAGAACAGATAAAATGAAACTAAAATTTCTTTCTTTCTTTTTTTTTTTTTTTTTTGCTTTTTGGGTCACACCGGGCAATGCTCAGGAATTACTCCTGGCTCTGCACTCAGGAGTCACTCCTGGCGGTGCTCAGGGGACCATATGGGATGCTGGGAATTGAACTTGGGTAGGCCCCGTGCAAGGCAAACGCCCTACCCGCTGTGTTATCACTCCAGCCCAAAATGAAACCAGAATTTCTTGCATTTACCTCTTCAATCTGCAAAGGAAAGTTTCCTTGCAATCAAGCTAGAGATGTGGTGGCAGGTGGAGAGAGAAATTTTGGACAAATTTGAGGTTGGAAAATGTTGCTGGAGGCCTCAAAGTAATCATCTTATCTGCATCATCATAAAATTGTTTTTTTAGGAGCCCAGAGAAACAATATAGAGGTAAAATGCTTGTCTTGCATGCAGTCAACCGGGTTCAATCCCTTGTCCATAACATTGTCCTCCTAGCCTGTCAGCAAAGATCCCTGAGTGCAGAACCAGGTACCCTGAGAAATGCCAGGCGTGGCCCAACAGACAAAGACAAAAGCAGGGAGGGCTAATAAGGAAAGAAAGGGGAAGGAGGAGAAATATTGGGCAGAAAATAATGAGCCAGGATGAACAAGAAAATCTTTTTAAGGATTATTCCCTGGGGCATAAACTGTTTGATCTGCAAATTTAAACAAATTAAGGGTAAGGCTTTGTTGAAAGTACAAAATAAAGAACATCCTCATCTTTAGGCTCTTTTGGAAAGGGTAGACTGAGGACAAACTATGGGTGTTTTAACTTAATATGACTGAGATCCAATTATGAACAACTTTGTTACTGTCTATCTCATGGTGATTCAATTAAAAAAATGTGCCAGACACAGAGACAGGCTTGGGGGTGTAAGGAAACTGGGGGACACTGGGGGAGGGAATGGGCACTGGTGGTTGTACTGGTGCTGAAACAGTACGCTTGAAAGTAAAAAATGGATAACTTTGTAAATCATAGTGTCTTAATAAAAGAATAAATAAAAATGAAATAAATAAAAAAAACTGCTGCAAGTTTGCTATAATAGAAACTATTAGTAGAAACTCTTTGAGTATAGTGTTTGCTTGTTTTACCTTCAGTTAAATTCAAGATGACAGATACTATTTATTATCCCAAAGGACTCAGTGTACTTAGTAGTTAATTAAAGTCCCAATCTGTACCAATGGTAACAGATAGTCATTTGAGGATAGAGTTTATAGATTACTAAATCATTTGAATATGGTGAAGGAGTAAGAAGTAGAGTCTAAAATGATTTGCAATCTGGATAGACATCACAAATGATAATGTTACTTTGTGAGGAAATTGAATAGAACTCCATAATGATGAAAGAATGGTATTTATCATAATCGTTAAAATTTTTCTAGAACCCATCTTAAGATAAGAAACTTTAGAATGTAAACTGAACTCTCAGGTGTTGGTAAAGAGATCGTTGATTCCTTTTCAAGAATATTTTATGATATGCTAGATTTTCCCAAATTTATTCTATGGTCTAAAATATAGATCTGAGTGTTTAGCTGCCTGTGGTGATGCTGTTTTTCTCTGTCTTTGATGTTTTGATGTCTTTTCATGTGATAGTAGGAGAGGATGAAGGCAGAAGATAATATGAATTCATTTTCTAACAATATTGATCTCTGAGTGAATTGCTTTATGTCAAGTTACATGTCTTGCTTTCAATATTTTATTCTTGGTAACATATTAGTTTGATATTCCTGTTTCTTGGAAACTCTTGAATTTAATTAAAATGCAAAGTAGTTGGTTTTCTAAATTCTAGTGCAAATGTAAATCCTGGCACTCTATTGCTCTCCTTCCTTGCCTTCACTTTTATCCTCTTTCTCTGTTTGAATTTTTCTTTGAGTCATTTTGTAGGATCGTTTTCAAAAAAGTAAGGCTCAGTGGACTCTTATGGGACTGACTAGTAAGTTTTTCTCTGATATACATCAGTTTGGTATGAGGAATTGTAGTCAACTCTAATCCCGTAGACCTGGGAACATATATTTTGGAAAGCAATTTTATTTTTCAAGTTAAAAGAACCAAAGCTGGACTGAGGAGAAGCTGTTTTGTCTATCTTTGTCCTTACGTACTAATAATTTATGACTGCTATATTTTTATGACCTAGCAACATGTAGACTTGGAGTGATAGCACAGTGGGAAGGGCATTTGACTTGCACGTGGCCCACCTGGGTTCAATTCCTCCATCCCTATCAGAGAGCCTAGCAAGCTACCCAGAGCATCCAACCCGCACAGCAGAGCCTGGCAAGCTACCTGCGGCATATTTGATAAGCCAAAAACAGCAACAACAAGTCTCACAATGGAGACATTATTGGTGCCCACTGAAGCAAATCAATGAACAACGGGACAACAGTGCTACAGTGGTACAGCAACATGTAGGTTAGGAGATATAATTAAATGTAGACTCATCAGTGGTGGTCAACTCTGAGAAACTCAAGTTCATCAGAGTAAAAGATAAAGTCCTCACTTCCTTGTCCTAAGTCACCCTTCCTTACCTAGATACCTTATACCCTCCAGCTTGAGACTTCTATATAACCCTTTGCTCTGGCAGAAATACAGAACTGCAATGTCATCATAGCTTTCCTGTGTACATTATTAAAGCAATCTTCCCTTTGCTAATACTTTTAATGTTGTGATTTTTTCCAGCTAGAGAAGAATCCAGAAAGATGAGGTATTTTCCCATGCTCTTGATAATTTCTGATATCATAAGTCTGCTCTGATCCTGCTACTTTATATTCTATGCATTAAAAAAAAAGTTCAGGTATTTTCACCAGGCTGTTTCATAGCACTTGAACTCATAATAATTTATATCAGACTGAGCATATGAACTGTGGAATGCTGGGAACACACTAGAAATGCCTACTGAATACTGCTTACTCTCATGCACCTATCATGTTTCTTTTCAGTGGTAAATGATTCAGAACAAAATTAAATGTAAAATTGTACTCCAGGCCACCACTGAGAAAAATACATACTTACATTGGAAACCATGCATATTGATGTGTTTAAATATTGCCTTTGGCTAAGAAAGAGAGCAGAGACCATGGGACTGGGCTTCCTACAAAGGTGAGACAACTTTTCTTAATAGACCCCGAGTGTGTCACTTAAAAATAATGTCACTTTATGTGGGAAAACAAACATCAAGTGTGTTATGTGCTCTCAGGAAGTCTGAGCTTTACTTAAGGCATGCATAGTATTTTATATTAAGAGTGGCAAAAGTATTGAGAATGGTCAGTTGTCTTTTGATATTTAATGAATCAAATAAGCAATCAAGCTTCCCCTTTCTAAGACTTAAAAGAACAGAGTTTGGGGGAATCAAATATTGGGTTTAGATCTCAAACTGCAAATTCCGTCCCTTCAGTGGAATTGTTTCTTCAATTATTCAAGAAAATTGCCTATAATTAAAATATGATTTTATTCAGGAGGAGTACTCATCCAATTAAATTAGCAATAACTGTAGGGGAAACAGGTTGTGAACCATTTTAGATTGAAGTGTGGGAAAGGAGCTAACTGATAACCATCCATTAGGGAAGAGGAAAAATATTGGAAAATTCTTTTATTGTTGTTTAGCAGGGAGAATAGCATGATAGTTCCTAGATCATATTCTTCGTGGTTTTCACAAAAACTGAAGAATGCTTCAGGATCACATATGTAGAATAGCATAGTTGCACAAGTCCATGGTGCAACTATATACTCAAATTTATAATAAAAAGATGTGTCATCAAGATCCAAATGTTCATTTTTATTTGAGTGGTACCACTCATCTGCTATTCCTTTGGACTTTTTATCAGTGTCTTTGTAAACAAGTGGTTGCTTTGTGACTAAAAACATGTCACCTATATCTGTAGCTCCCATCTTGACATCAATAGGTGTGCCACTCTATCTCAACAAACCTCACTATTTATCAAGTGGGAGCAACACAATATTAATATACATGCATTCTCACGAGTCAAGATCATTACAATATCCAAGTCAAGGTTCGTAAGTGAACCCATCCTTTCTAAGAAATTAAGATAATCTGAGGTTATTATCTCATTGTCATGTGGCATCTGACTATTCCTTGATTCCATATTTAGAACCAGAATACAAACTTCTTGTCTTCCCCATTTCAATTAGAACTCAGAGTCATATAAATTCTCCAGGGCATGCTGTTAAATTTATTTTTCATTTGCTAACCTGTTCGATACTGTTTTGATAACTTTCCAAGTACAGAAGAACCCTAAAAGATGGAGAATGTTCCTCCTGACCTTCCCTCTATGCCTAACAAAGTCTAAACATTTTTAGTTGTTTTCAAATAATGTTTAGTAACTTTTGATGCAAAAGATAGGCACAAAATGGTAAATATTTACCTACTTTATTCATCAGTATATAACCAGTAAAATGAGTAGAAGACATTGTACTTGCATATGCTCAAAATATTTTGTTTTGAGGAATGAAGCAGTAGTACAGTTGCTAGGGTGTTTGCCTCACATGCAGCCAACAAGGGCATCCTATAGGTTTCCCCGAGCACCATCAGGAGTAATTCCTGAGAGCAGAGCCTGCTGTGAACTCTGAGCATTGATTGGTCTGACCCAAAGAAATACAAAGACAGAAACAAAATAAAATATTTTTCTGGCTCAATCTTGAAGTCCATGATCTCCCTTGAACACTTGTCATGCTTACTTGTCGCTGAGTTTCTTGGCTTACTCATTTCCACTCTGAAGAAGCCCATGTTCTCTCAAAAATTTATTTCTCCCTCTCTCTCTCCTCACATCTTTTGAAATAAGTTTCAATTAAAAATTACCTTGCTTTACAAAAAAACAATTTGCTTGAAGAAAAAGTCTAAGCCATAACTTTTCTGCCTAGTTTCCCTGTTTATATTATTCGATTTTTATCTATTATTATAAAACCTCATTTAATTTTAAGTTCATTAAGAGAATCTTAGTAATGTTCTCTCTAAATTTTACCTCTTTTATTTTTTCTTCAGTGGGTGGTGATTGAGGTCACACCCCGGGGTGCTCAAGGCTTATCCCTGGCTCTAAGCTTAGGGATTACTTCTGGTGGGGATTGGAGGACCATATGCGGTGCCAATTATCCATCCTGAGTCTGCAGCCTACAAGACACTCACTCTACCTGCTATACTATTGCTCTGACTCTGTTTTCAATTTACCATTTTTCTTTTACTCCAGTCATGTCTACTTTATCACACATAATATAATCACTAAGGATCACTGCATCCATTTCCTATATCCATCGAACCACCCTTTATTCTGCCATCCTCTTACATTCATTTATAAATTACAACTCAGTTCACAGCACTAAAAACACTTAAGTTAGGAGAAAAACCTAAGTCCATGTTTTTCAACTGAGGGGCAAATATCCGTCAAAGAGAAAAAATTGCCAGTTGTTAATATTTTTTTGTTTTTGTTTAAAAGGCAATAAAGTATATTGAATTTTCTCATCATATTACAAAGCTCAACAGATGATTAGCATTATTAAGGGTAAAGTCACCAGAATCTTATACTTCATTAGTAGAAGTGCAAAGTAGTATGAATTTTTGAGGACAGTTTTCAATATCTTTATTTTTAAATTTTGCATTAAAAAGCCATGATTTACAACGTTACTGGTAGTTGCATTTTAGGCATACAATAATTCAACACCAATCTCTATACCCCTGTCAAATTCCCTCCACCAGTGTTCCCAGATTTCCTCCCCATCCCAACCCCCACTCCAGCCCCAACTATTGACTTGATAAGAACATTACAAAATTTTAGTGTTGCCATTTAGATCTGATGTTTTCATTTTTCGTTAGTTTGGCTCTGGGTCTTGGGTATATGGCCACATCCCGCACTCATCTCTCTGATATAAGTGATGCCTTGATGCCTATTTAACCATTACTTCTTTTTCCTTTTCTTAACTCCTTGATTTCTTTCCTTCTTTGTCTCCTTTCTTAACACTTGGGTTGAGGATAATTTAAATATCCCCCTTATACAATACATATTGTTGTATATATATATACACATATATATAAATGTGAAAGATATATATATGTATGTGTATATATATCTTTCACATTTTATATAAACAGATATAGTCATGATTCACAACATCCTAATCATTCTAAATACCTTGCTTTTTTTAAATTTTTTTTTTCTTTTTGGGTCACACCTGGCAATGCACAGGGGTTACTTCTGGCTCTGCACTCAGGAATGACTCTTGGCAGTGCTCAGGGGACTATATGGGATGCTGGGATTCGAACCCGGGTCAGCTGCGTGAAAGGCAAACGCCCTACCCACTGTGCTATCACTCCAGCCCCATACCTTGCTTATTTTAATTTCTAAAATAAATTACTAAGAATATATATTTTATATAAGATACACTGATTAATGGAAGAATCACTAATAATAAGGTGCAGGGTAATAACTGTCAAATACTAACAAGCTGCAGCCAGTGACCAAAGAGATACTCAAGTATGATCTCTAAAGAATAAGTTATTAGACTGAAATACAGACAATCAAAGGTCACAGCAACTAACATTAAAAACTGCCTTTGAGTATCCCAGAATAGAAAATAGGAGAAGGACATATGACAAAGTCATAAGCAAATCTGAGTTAAGTTATAAGCCTGAGACAAATGAACAATCTACTATATTTAACTGCAGATGAACAAGAATGCTGTATTAACAGAAACAGCAGATAACTTTTAATAATGATAATAATTCCTTTCCTGAATATTTAATATACTCTAACTTCTATTGCATGCTGTTCAGATTCCAATAAATATGATTAGTGGCTATTAAATATATTTTTTATTTGCTCATTTCACCATGTTTCTTAATAGCTCTATATTCCTTTCAACATCAATGAAATACTGGTGTTGAATAAACTATTCTAGAAGGCAGCTTCTAATTTTTAATTCAGTAATTTTGTGGGGTTTGAAATATTCAGGAGAAATATACCTTTGTATGATAAATAAATGTTTATATATTTGTAAGGTATTCTTAGTTTTTTCTCTGTGCATTAAAATAACATTTATACTGTGATTTGTATGTATAATTCAGTATACAAATGCTTATATCTTTGTGTACAATTCTATTATGTAATCTAGAAATTAGCTACTTTATGCATTTTAAAAAATTTAAACGCTACTCCCAGATAAGTTATCTAGTATATGAAGAATTCTATAGGTTACTTTGTTCTAGATTAAAATTAGCCTATAGTTTTACATAAGTAAATTTAATAAACACATGAAATGAATTTATTTTATTTCTATAATATAAGCAACATTGTTTCTACCAAACAATCTTACTTGTGCCCCCAAATAAATAATATTATATGATATTATAAATGTCAAATCTGTTTCTCAATATCCTGAAGTGTAAGAATTTGACTAAAATATAATATTTTGGGCAGATAGTGTCGAGTATAAGGTGCTTGCCTTCTATGAGGGCTACCTAGGTTTGATTCCTTGAACCACATATGTCCCCAGCACCAGAGGTAAACTCTAAGCCCCACCAGAAAGAGCCCTATCTTAGAAAAAAGAAAAAAAAGGGTGGGTGATGATTCTTCTAGTCATTTGCAATTAAAGAAAAACAATTTGCTTTTAAATTTGATTCTGATGAGTTTGGAGCAGTGATAGATAAGCTTTACAAGCTGCTTTTCATTCTGACATTATGTAGTAATTATTTCCCTCACAGGGGCCCAAGCTATTTTATGGTCAATCCTGTGAGTATTTTATGTGACTTGACTGGAAAAGGTATATATTTTTTTAAACAACAGATAATTGACAAACATTAACACAAAAATTACAATATTTTGGGGCTGGAGCAATAGTACAGCGGGGAGGGCATTTGCCTTGCATGTGGCCGACCTGGGTTCGATTCCCAATATCCCATATGGTCCTCTAAGCACCGGCAGGGGTGATTCCTGGAGTAACCCCTGTGCATTGCTAACTGTGACCCATAAAGCAAAAAAAAATTACAATATTTTAATGTGCAAAAAGTAATGTCTTATTAATGTTGTATGATTTCAACTTAGTACAGTTTCTACAGCTGATATCATAGAAAGAGACAGTCATATTGGTCATAATGGGCTAGTTAAAAAGGCAATGCAGAAATTTTCATCATGAGGTAAACATTTCCACGAGTAAAATTTCCACGTTTTAGATACTTAATGGTATTTCTAGCTAATTAAACTCTATTGTACATTTGTCTTATTTTATAATTTTTATATTTTTAGTGAGATAGATTTGAAATTTGCCTAGGGAGTGACTAGTCTTTCAATGTTCTTCATCTTTTGTGCACACAGACAAAAGTGTGAGGTGATGGTCCTGCTAATATGATAGTTATGGTAATCAACTCCAGTACCTAGGTACATTACTTATTGTTTACATATATTAAAATAGCACTATGTTATCTAAATGCATTCTAGTATATTAAATTTGTCTATTAGATGTTAAAGAAACTAAAATCTAAAAATCTTTTACTGACTTAAAAACATTATGAATGGGGTTATAGATATACATAGATGATCAGGTGGTCACCTTTCATGTCAATGGCCCAATATGATCTCCAGTGTCTCATAATCTGCTGAGCATAGAGCCAAGAATAGCCCATGAGGATTGCCTGATAGAGTACAAAACCTCTCTCCCAAGTGAAAGCCAGGCTGAAGAATCTTTCCTTCCCACCATTCATCTCACAGGAGGTCAACATTTACGTTTTATATTGCATCCAATGTTTGTCAACTTTTATCCCTCAGAAATAGATATTTTCTGAGAAAGTATTCATACAATTTTTTTTAAAACTGTCTGTGAATGCGTTCTAGTTTGGGCATTTCCAATCTAGTTTTAGACAAACTTGTGTGTGTGTGTGTGTGTGTGCATATATGTGTGTGTTGTTACAAATAAACAATATCACAGTTTTGGGTATCCTAATAAATCCAGTGATATAAAGGTGCCTTGAGACATAGCAGACCCAATTAATTAAATTTTTTTGTTTGTTATTTAAAAAAAAAAGAATTCTAAGCTATCTCTAGTGATTTAGATTTGTTTTAGGTTGACCAGATAAAATCAGCATGCTCATCTAAAAGACTGCATCAGCAGGAGGTGTGTATCAAAATAACTGGTATTTTTCTTCAATCCCACAAGCTGTTAAATTCATAAGTTCTAATCCTTTTCACCCTTACTTGCTTTAGTAAGGTGC
The DNA here is from genome assembly GCF_027595985.1 of Sorex araneus. NCBI lineage: Eukaryota > Metazoa > Chordata > Mammalia > Eulipotyphla > Soricidae > Sorex > Sorex araneus. The sequence goes on along the minus strand of NC_073308.1, from coordinate 50,900,015 downwards.
AATTTAGATTATTGTTTTGTGTTTTAATAGGTTGTCCCCTACTGAGCACTATTATCCTTATATTGAAAGAAAAAAAAATCTTGAACCTGACGAAATGTATTTCATGCTGCTTATGCTCTAAAGTAAAAAAATAAGTAATTTTTATTCATTTGCCCTTTCGTTGAATATACTGTGAACTTAAAACTCTGTCCTGACTTCATATTAGGTGACTTAATTTGTGCTTGCCTCAATGAGAAAAGGTAATTATTGACCCCATTACTCAGGAAACTTTCTTTGGATTCCTTTCACATTTCTTCAAAATTGGCACAGTTGGTGTTCAAACTTTGCTCATGTACCTAGTAAACCAGTGGCTTAAAATAATAAATGCCAACTCAAAGTTATGATGAACTGATGTCTATGAGGTATTTAAGTTCTCTCAGAACTATAGGTACATCAGTGCTACAATGGCAAAGAACTGGCTAACAAAGGTACAATTGGCAGAATAGCAACTCAATTCTTCTGCTCACCCATTCACACTTAAAGCAATGAACTTCGAGTCTAAAATCCTCTTGATTCCCACGGGGAGTATCAGTGTCAACCCTCGGGCTTTGGTGAGGCCACATTTTTTGTCCTTGCCCACCTTCAATTATCTAATGAATTATGTTGTAAAAGAAAAATATTTCTTTTCCACACATAGCCAAGAAATTCATAGATTAATAAATTTGCTGTTTGAGCTCAAAGAATGTAGTTGAGACTCCTGTTTTGTGCCACATTATACTTATAAAGGGTAAGGTACTAAAACTTTTGTATTGGGACTTGGTTTTATTAATAGGTTAATAATAGGGAAGTGTGAATATTGCAAATTTTCTTTCAAGAACATTCATTTGCTATCTGATATAACCAAGAGAAATACTTCTTAGATCCTATAGAAAGTAAAATCAGATCATGACTACCGGGCCCATAATAAATATTCAGCAAATTAGTGGTAGTTTCATACAATATTTATTGGATTACAGGAAACAGACCCATGTAACATGCTTATTATAAAGAGTTCTTTTTTAAAAACAAGAGAAATATATGAGATTGTATTGCCAAACTATTTTTCTTGCTGACAACGGCAATTTTTCAGCAATTGCACCGCGTATAGAGCAGCAACATTATGGGAAGATACAGCAGATGCGAAAACTTAGTTAGACATAAATCTTTTTCACTTTATCTTCTTTACAATACAGAGAAGACAAGAAGAAAAACAAATAACACAGAGTGCAAATATAAATGATGGGCATCACAGGGAACTTTCATATCCTCATATGAAGATCATCTATGTGTGGTAGCACTGACATCTGGAAAAGTAAATTGTTTAATTTAATAATACAGCATTAATGAAATGTCTGCCATCCCCCATGAACATAACAATACAAAAGAAACATCAGAATGAAATGATGTTCCTTTTGATAATCTCTTTAGTCATGTGATTATTCAAACTCCTGTATGATACTAAAAAAGTATTTATACTACATTACATCAATTATAACTTTTCATTTACTTAAAGTGTATGCAAAAGTAAATATTTTACAAATCCCAGTCTCATTCTTCTTGCATCACTCTAATTCTTACCTTTTTTTAATGGAATCAATTAACATTAGGTAACATGATAAGGGCTGGAATGAGGCCTTGACATGGACTCGACCAGGGATATCTCTGGCACTGCCATATGTCCCTGAGCCCCCTTATGAATGATCCATGAGCCTAGGAATAAACCCAACACACCAGTTGGTGTAGTCCCAAAATCAATGCAACGACAACAAAAGATTCGAACTGGAAACCAAGATTAAGTATTCTAAAATGGGGGAAGAAAACACTGTGTGAATCTATCTCCCAACATTCTGCCTCATTCTGATTCCCTTCCCTGTAATCTCCTAGTAGCTTTATGATTTTTTTTGATTTGCTTGATTTTGATCTTGGTTCACACCCAGCTAATCTCAGGGCTGGAGTGATAGTACAGTGGGTAGAGAGCTTGCCTTGCTTGTTGCTGATATGGGTTCAATCCCCTTATGGTTCCTTGAAGCCCACCAGAATGATCCCTGAACACAGAGCCAGGAGTAAGGCCTAAGTGCCACCAGTTGGGGTCCAATTAAAAAAAAGGCAAAACGATTTAAGGGTTTTTTTCCTCTGAAAAATTTGCTTTAAAGGTAGATACAGATGTTATATAGGCTTTAAACACAAGGAAAACTCTGACATGAAGCCTTTCCTTTTTTACTTTGAAACAGAAATATCCTAATTTCTGGCTTCTGTAGTTGATGCCCATTTGAGCATTCTTTCTTTCTCTTCCTTCTCTTCCTGCTTCTGTTCCTTTTCTCCCCTATCCCCTGTTCTCCGGTCCTATCTGATTTGTCTCACCTCCACTTTCCTTACTTTCCTCTCACCCTCCTTTTTCCTCTCTCTTTCCCTCCATCACGCATTCCAAAGTTTCTTCAATTAACCTAATGGATCAGCAAGGTATTGCAGAATAAACTCTCCATTTCCTCACACATCTGGCATGTCAGGATGAAGAGATGACTGCTAAACTGCTGCTTGCAATGGCTATGCTCCCTGCGTCACCAGAAATTCACAGTATATGTTAATAGGACTTAAAAAAAATCATAAAACAACATCTGGACATTGACTTAAGCATTCAGGGAGCCCCATTTCTTCAAAGAACTACAGCTTTATCTGGTCACTGATTTATTCTCCCACAGAGTACAATTATTTTTAGCTTTATAATTTCATCATTTGATTATTTTCCTTGCATACTAAAAGGCACCAGTAATATCAGACTTCATAATTGCCATCTCCCTTTCCCAGAAGATTGTTTGTGTGCCAGAGCTTCCAGGCAGTATCCTAAATTTCATTTTAAAATAATTACCAGTGCTGTATTAATACCATGAGCTTATTGACTTACCTCTGCATTAGTTGGAATAATCAATCTAGCAATATAAATAAAACAACTAGGATGATTTTAGATCAATTTTTATCTACACCTACATAAATATATGCATTTTCTGGCCACTAAACAACAGGTGTCTTAGCAACATCTTTCTATTTGACAAACACACATAATATTACAGGCAATAGTTATGATCCAAGTCATCACATCATCATAATTGTGTATGTGAATTCTGAGTGTAGCTGAGGGAAATGATATAAAAAATCATGGAAGAATGAAAACATGGATGCAGCTAAGAGATACTCCAACAATCAGAGACTTTCATCAGAATCAATTCTAGAGGAAACAGCATGAGGAAGGACAGACAAAAGGATACAGACAGGGGCTGGAGAAATAGCACAGCGGGTAGGGCATTTGCCTTGCACGCAGTCGACCCGGGTTTGAATCCCAGCATCCCATATAGTCCGTGAGCACCGCCAGGTAAAAGATAATTCCTGAGTGCAAAGCCAAGAGTGACCCTGTTCATCGCCAGGTGTGACCCAAAAAGCAAAAAAAAAAAAAAAAAAAAAAGGATACAGACAAAAAGATTGCTCAGAATTCATTGAGGATACAGGAAGTGAGGCACTTGTCTTCCCTGCAGCTGTAATAGCTGTGACACTTGTTCAAATCTCAGGCACCACATATGGTCCCCTGAACATGGCCAGGGGTCACTCCTAAGCCCAGAATGAGGAATATAACCTAAGCACCACTGGACGTGGCTCACACCTCTCTTCACCCACAGAGACTCACTGAGGACTCACTTTTGACTGAAATTGGTTGGAAGAACATTATGTAAGGGAAATTATTTCCACAGAAATTATACTTTAAGTCCCAGTATATTCTATTCTCTAGTTATAGTATAGTGAACAGAAGAAAACTCTCTATGACACATGCAATGAAGTGTAAATAAAGCACAAAATAGCCCAAAGACATAAAGAATACTTGTTAAGAAACATTTCTGTGCTAATATTTTACCTGGTAAAGTTTGGTGTTATAAAAATAAAAAGATATTGGAGCAAAAATGTAAAGAGAAATCTCAAGTTAAGGAGAAGGTTGGGTAGTCAGAGTTCATGAGTAAGAGTGTTCTGAATCTGTTCAAGAATCAGCCAGTTTTCAATGCAAGTGGGAGGACATTGCTGAGAAGACTAGCAGGAAACAGTGTCAAAGAGGGAGGATGTGGAGAACTGAGAGGGTTTCGGGATATTGTAAAGAGGCTGGGGTATAACGTGAGAAATGTCAGAAGGGTTTTGAACAGATTAACAATGTGACTTATGCACTGTAGCACTGTCCTCCCCTTGTTCACCAATTTGCTCGAGCGGGCACCAGTAACGTCTCCATTGTAAGACTTGTTGTTACTGTTTTTGGCATATTGGATATGCCACGGGGAGCTGGCTAGGTTCTGCTGTGGGGGTGAGATACTCTATGTAGCTTGCCGGGCTCTCCGAGAAAGACAGAGGAATCGAACCCAGTTCAGCAAGGCAAACACCCTGCCTGCTGTACTATCACTCCAGTACTTATATGAAGTTTAAAATACCTTAACACATTAATTATTGATGAACCATAAAATGAGAAAATAATAAAATCCAGTTGGGAAGTATTTAATAAGAGTGACAGATAAAACAGTTTGAACAAACACACACACAAAATTTTTAAAAATGTTGAATTTTGTATATTTTTATAAAGTAGACCTACCCAATATAGTAGCATCCTGGCCCATCTCTTCACTACTTATTAATGCAGATAATTCTGTTTCAAAATATAAGAAAAACTGTCATGTCAGAGTTTTAAAGCCAGTTTCTAAATAAATCTATACCTACCTCTAAAATAAATTTTTCATTTTTGCTTTTTTAATTTTTTTCCTCACCTTAGTATTTGTTTTTAGATTTGCATTTTAGCTCTGAGAGCAAAAGAGGAATCAAAGGTTACTCTAAGTGTGGCCTAAGTAGTTAAAAGATTAAATTCAATTTGGTATATGTTGAATTTATGATGACCATTAGATTTTGGTATGCAGAGATAGGACAGTTGGATAAACATATTGGAGTTCTTACAGAGAAACAGATAGAAAATGTCAAGGCATAGACATCTGATTGCTATGTAGTATTTAAATGGCAGCGCCAACTAGCACAAAAATAGAAGAAAACAGAACTGAACCAGCAAAGCGATTGCTTCAATAATTAAATATTGGTCTTTTCAAATATTTCTAAAACATCAACAAAGTCATATAGGTCATGTGACATGATCAAAGGGTATAGCCACATAATTGTCATGAATAACTTGGTAAGATGGTTCTCCAGAAGAGTTGAGTGGTCCAAATTCGTTCTGGATGCATTTCAAAAGATAATTATGAGAATATTTGAAACGAAAGGTATTGGGAATATATGACTCATTTTCAGGGAAGGAGAAGAAGAAGAAGATCTAAAGGGGAAAAATATTTGTTTTACTGTGATACAGTGTTTTTCATTGTTGAATAGTGAAGGGATGGAGTGAGAGTGATAATACAGTGGGTAGATCTCTTACTTTGCACTGGGCTGATGGAGGTTTGATACTCAATGTCATATATGGCTACCTGAGTTCTGCCAGCAGTGACCCCTGAGCAGAGAGACAAGAATATGCTCTGAGTATGGATGGGTATGATCCCAAAACAAACAACAACAACAACAAAATAGTGAACGAAGGATAAATAAATAATGAGGATAAAAGAAAGGAAAAAATTGAAAGAGCAGAGAAGAAAGCAGTTGCTGAAACCAGGTTCTTCATTACTGGATAATAAGGGAATATAGGGTGTTGAAAGCAAGAGCAAGGGAAAGAAAATTGCTATAGATCATTGGAATTATTGATCATTGTGCTTTTGATTTTTAAGAACATAAAATGCTTTATATTAACATTAGATATAAAAGTGGCTTACTTTATAAGATGATATCTCATAAATTAATATATTCAATAAATAAGCTTCATAACTCAATTAATTTGATAAATATGGGGAAACCATAGGAAGCTATTTTGATGGATACGTTTAAATACATGAGGGAAAGAGATTAATATGATACTGAAAAAATATATAGGAGGCCAAATAGATAATGTAGTGGATTGGGCATTTGCCTTACAGGGCACTGTCCTTGATTTGATCCCAGGCACCAACATGGTCCCCTTTACCTTATGAGGCGTGATCTCTGAGTGCAAAGCCAGGAGTAAGCTTTCAAAATTGTTGGAAGTGGGCCAAAACCAAAAAAAAAAAAAAATAATTAAAAAGTAGGAAATATTTTAATGCAAATTGATAAGACAGGATTTGAACAAAGATACAGACTGCCAACTGTTAATTTAAAACCAGTAAAAATGAAATTATTTCACCCATGTGGGAGAATCCTCATAAATAAAAGAAAAGATTTTGTACAATAGGTTTTTAAAATATTCCATCAAGACAAATTAAACTTGCCCTGTTTCCATTTGGCCCTTTGATCACCTTTAAAATTTAAATACTTTTGCCACATATTCTTGAATACCAGGACATAGGAAAATTAAACCATCTAAACAGCATTTCAATTACCCATGGGTAGTGTCATCAGTCATTTACATGACTTGCAGTGACTACTTATGCCTACAGAGTAGAATAAAATATACACTAAAGTCTATTTGCATTACAAATTCAGTATCTAGAACTTGAAGCCATCTGCAAATAAAATAACCACAGTTTTAGTACCCCACACACAATAACTGATAGCACAACTTTAAAAATAAGTTCAGGAGTATTCTCTAAAGTCGGTCTTTTAGTGGTTTTGTGACTTTATACTGTATCCTTTGAAATGCTTTTAGAAACTTGTGGGGTATTTCTTTAATTATAAAAATGAGAATAGTTTCCGCTTACCCTCATCCTCCTCTTCTTTTCTCCTGTATTACGTAGAGGAAAAAAACTGGTCTTACTCATCTGTGGTACAGAAACAAAACAAGGGAACAGTGGGAGATAGTGACACCCCCTTGCTTTGGTGTTACAAAAACTAATCTAGTCGAACTAAATGAGCCGAAAAGAAATAGAAAACCAAAAGTAAAACCCATATAGCTGAGAACCATATCAATTCTCTATCGTTACAAAGAACCTCATAAGGATAAAGAGGGAAAAAATGTTTATTTTCTTTTGTTAGTACATGTATAGAAAATGTGAGAGTACAATCTGTAAATATAATATATTGAGCAAGAAAGTTAAACTCACTGTATAAATACATTGGAAGTTTCTGGTAGGAATAGAGCTCAAGTGTTTCTCTTTCACTGTCATAAGACTGTGCATGATGGGACTTCCTGCCCCCTTAATTTTTTATTAACATTTATTAATGTGTGAAAAGATTTTTTAGGTGCTTAAAACATTAAAGGTTGTTTTTTTATGTTAAAAAATGTCTATGTCTGGGATATTTAAGGGGGAGAGGTTGTGTTGCCTGATTTCCTCAAGGGACTAAAAAATTAATAAAAGAAAACTTGAAATGTGAGATTTGAAGTTTTAATGAGATTATTCTGAGTTCTGAGACATTATTGTGAAATGTTGGGGTCCAATATAACACTTGACTCAGACATGCACTGCATCTTACTAGTAAGTTGAGTGTGGAGATGGGAAGCAGGCAGCATGCTTTTGTTATCATTCTACAGCCTTTTATGTCTACTATTTCAAAACTATAGTTTCTTGTTGATCCTTTTAGTATTACTTGCACTGTAATAGATTGGCTGCCAGGTTGTGAATTTTTCAAGTATAATTTTTTTTTAAGTATTGCATTCTTTATAGTGTAAATAATAAAGTTCAGATGATAATATTTTAAAAGGAGATAAAATAGTGTCACAGTATGATTGCAGAAGCTAAATTTATGAGCTAAATACTATATTGACACATACTGAGAAATGCACATTAACAATGTGCTAAACTAGTTTGACTTCCAGTGAGCTATAATTTTCTCTGAGCTCTTAACTCTGGTTTCCAAAACTGCCTTAAAATTTTTCCAAGTCCAAAACAATGTTGGTCCTACTAATGTTAGAAAATGCTAGAAAAGTAACACATAAGGTAGTTTCTTTAATGGTTATCATTCTATCATGAGGCATAAAATTCTACATATGATTTGGCCACTGGATGTTTTTGGCAGGTGTTCTTTATTCAAGAGATAAAATAGTTTGCTGGCTAGTAAAGCAGCTAAAGGAACACAATGAATTTATAAATTGACTAATAACATATTCTCAGAAAAAATATAAGAACATTTGATTACAATAGAATTATGCTGATGAATATAGCCTACAATTTTAGACGTGAGTAAAATATTCTGATTTTATTTTATATTTTGCGAGGAAGTACATTTTAGAGACAATGTATTCAACATATAGAAAGTAATACCAAAAATGGGCAGACAATCCTTTCTGAGTTTAGCCCCAAATTAGAAATATTTTGTAAATTTTTAATAATTTGAGCCATTACTCTACAAACAACAAATAACTACGGTTTTCTTTTACTATAGGTTGTTACAAATTTAAGAAATACAGAAATGTTTTCACTTAAGATTCATGAGTCAGGGTTTGACATCACTGTCATAAGGCTAATTATAAAAAATATTTTTTCCCAAGGAAAATTGTATGACAAATTAGAGAATTGGTATGGAATCTAACAATAATTCACATTAAAAATATTAAGTCTAATACTTCCTATAATTTGAAGTTTCCTTGGTAATTTCTAAATTTGCAGATAGTATAAATAATTCAGCAAGATAATAACAAAGAAAAATTTTACTTCTAAATTGATAGCTCTATTTCTCTCAGAATGCCTATCAAAATAAAAGGGAAATAATAGAGGAATCAATATTTCTTTCCTACTTTGTAAAATTTTATGTTTATTTAAGAAGTTACTCATTCAAATTCAAGATGAAAGAACTGAATTACTGAGTAGTTCTGTCATGTGACCTCAAGGTACGTATGACTCCAAAACGTGTGCTCCTTCTAATGCACTAGCCACTTTCATTGATGAAGGTGACAAGGAATCAAGACAGCTTCTGATACTCAATATCTGTTGTGGTGGTAGGAGTTATTGAGGCTTGAGTTCAGAATTAAATGAATCTGCTATACGAGAAAATGCACAATAATTCACAATTTCATATGAATGACCTGATGTCTCTAATGTGTATTCGCTGAGTAATTTCAGTTTGAAGGATTCATTTACAATCCATATGATTTTATTTATTCTAAAAAATCCTGCAAGGAATAACTTGTGCTTGTCAATCAAAGAAGAATGGAAAAAAAATCCTGTTACATGTTTTTCTGAACTTTTACATGAAAAAGTGAAGGAGGTAGCACTTTAACACAAGACTATGTCCACACATTAGCAATACTCTTTTATGTACTTTAATTTTTTGATATGACATGCATGAAAATATTTTATTAATCACTATAGTTTTCTATAAATACATTTGTTTTATAATATAACCTAGAAATATATATATTTTACTATAAATACACTTGTTTTGTAATATAACCTAGAAATATCTTAGAATTTTTTTTTTATTTTTTTTTTTTTGCTTTTTGTGTCACACCCAGCGATGCTCAGGGGTTACTCCTGGCTTTGCACTCAGGAATTACTCCTGACGGTGCTGGGGGGACCATATGGGATGCCGGGGATCGAACCCGGGTCGGCCGCGTGCAAGGCAAACGCCCTACCCGCTGTGCTATCGCTCCGGCCCCTAGAATTTTTTTAAAAGTTTAACTCCAGGCACCTTTTTTTTAAAATCTATTTTGGCCTTCTTAGTAAAGTTTTTCTATACGGTCCAATTGTCTGCAGTAAGCTAAATGGGGCAGCGGTCATCCTAGTGTACATGACTATTCATCCTGCTAGAGCAAAATTGTATGGACTATGAAGAGGTAAATGTTGCACTAAAATTTTAAAAAGAATTAGGTGATCACAAGAAGAAAAGTAACAAGTTTTCTCTGTTTGTTCTTATTATTGTTCTTCTTATTATTATTTTATGAAGGATAATTTTAGGAGTATAGAAATTATGAATGAACTTGAATAATTTCATTTAAATGCAATATTTACTTTTCAATATATATTTTGTTTTTAATATGTGTATTATTTTCCTGACCCTTAAAGAGTTTCCAATGCAGCACCATTGGGAAAGACGAGTAAAGAGAGTCTTCTAAAATCTCAGGGCTAGGACGAACGGAGACGTTACTGAGACCCTCAAGAAAATCAATGATCAATGGGATGATGATGATGATGATGATTTAATCATATGCAAAGGTCTGAACAAGGTTAAAATGAATATATATAAGTATATTATTTATATATATAATATCACTGTCACTGTCATCCCATTGCTCATCAATTTGCTTGAGCAGGCACTAGTAATGTCTCCATTGTGAGACTTGTTACTATTTTTGGCATATCAAAAATATGATACTTGTTGTTACTTTTTTTGGCACACCATGGGAAGCTTGACATGCAGGCGGGATACTCTAGGTAGTTTGCCGGATTCTCCAAGAGGGAGGACGGAGGAATCAAACCCAGGTCGACTGCATGCAAAGCAGGAGGAATCAAACCCAGGTCGACTGCATGCAAAGCAAACGCTTTATCCGCTGTGCTATAACATTAAGAAATATTTGCAGAAGACAGAATAGCTATTAAAAAAAATAAAACATCTGTTTGTCTAATCAATGAAAATACAACCACAGATAAATATCCACAGTATGATTAGACCTAAAATGAGAAAATATGTTCAAATCATTAATATTTAACGGAAACACATTCATGCCACTGAAACTGTTTGGAAGAGTTTTAATGGAATTAAGAATGTACATTCTTATTGACCTATCTCAAATTGTCTAATTATATCTCTCACTCCTGCCAATGCAGAGATCCAAGTTGCTATCATCATTGGCCTGATTATCATAGAATCTTTAAATTAGTCTCCTGGTGTCCAGTTTTGTCTTTTATCAATCCACATTACCATCACAGTTAACTTTTCATAATGAAAATGGAATTGTGTTGGCTCTAAATATCTAGACCGGTTTTCAATTGCTTTGGGAAAAATACCCAAATCTTCAGCATGGTCAATAGTGGTTCTGTAGTCTACTTTTCTCTGTCCACATTCTCATCTCAAATTTATATTTGGGACAGGTAGTGCACTTTCCTGGTATGAAGCCAATTTGGATTTCAATCCCTACTATCCCACAAGATCCCTTGGGCCCATCAGAAGTTACTCCTAAGTGCAGAGGAAGTAGTAAGTTCTGAGAACCCCAATATTGGCCCCCAACCAAAAAATATCAAATTCACATTTTTTATTAATATCATTTTTACAGTACTAAGTACCTTCTCTCTATGCACAAATTACACTACCTTATTTAAGTTATCAAAAATGCCATTTTTAAAAATCTGACCAAGATAGATATTCTAACTTTTGTCAGTACTCAGTCCTATACGTACCTCCCCACAAAAATTAACAAATCTCTCCTCAACTCTCCCTGGAAATATAATTTTTGCAGACTTGTTTTTATTATTTGACAAATGAAATTAATTTAGTTCTTGCCATTGTTACATTATTTTATATTTTTTATTTAGTTTTTTATGCCTCTCCATTTATAACTACATATTCATTAAATGCCTAATCATTATTTGGCTGTCTCTTACATGAATACTAAATTTTATTTAAAAAGAGAGAGAGAGAGAAAATGACAACTCAAAAATCCTAAGATCAATTTTCAATAGGATACTTAGAACTTGGTATAAGGGAATGTGCACTGGTTGAGGGATGGGTGTTTGATCATTGTGTGATTGTAGCCCAAATATGAAAGCTTGTAACTATCTCATGGTGATTCAATAAAATTTTTTAAAAAGAACTTGGTTTAAATTAATAAAATTAATTAATTCATAAATTAATTAAATCATGAATTCATAAATCAATTCTCAATTATGAGAAGTTCTTATGGATAATTTATTTAGCTATTGTTTCTTCACCACATCTACCGTTCATTTTGTAAGGGACTCTGCTGTTTCTTATATTGTTCTCTTGCATTCATCCCACAGTTCTCTGGTATTCTGTTCCTTGCTTTTCAGACTCTTTCCCATTTTCTGCTCTTTCCTAGTGGTGTCCTAGAAGTTGTTTCCTTCTCAGTTTGGAGCTCCTCAGTATTTTGCTCGGCTTCTGTTAGTCTTCTGTTCAGATATTCCATTTACTTTTTTATATCACCTACCATGTTCTTCATTTCTATTATTTCTGAATGTAGTATTTTTTTTTAATCTTGACGCTCTATATTTCTTGTGTTTTGCTGAATACCTCTGCTATCATTTCTTTGAACTCATTGGAGATCCTTATCATAGTGTCAATACAGACGCTGAGTGTTTGCTGGTGCCCTTTATATCTGTTTGATATTATTTCCAGTCCTTGAAGTTGGAGCTTTCTAGTAGTTTCCCCGTTTGTTCTCTAGTGTTCCTGCTGTGCTTAGGGTGCTTCTTTGTAGTTAACTGCTCTGGAAAACGCTGAGGGATTAAACTGCAGATGGCTCTTCGTCTTCTCCACCCATCCATCCTCACAAAAGGACAGGAAGACTAACTGTGAGCAGCATGTCATATGCTGAGCAGCTCTGTCATACAGCCAGGTAACTTCAGGAGCTGTGATGTGGGTCCTTAATATGGTGCAGTTTGGTTGTTCAGCTGCTGAGACCCAATTGCGAGGGTGTGACTCGGCTTCTCATTTTGAAATAGGCCCAGTGATGTCAGCCCGAAGCAAGCCTCACCTGGGATGGAGGAGCTGCACCAGGGACGTCAGAAAGGAGGTGTGGTGTGGACCCTTAATATGGCACAGTTTGGGTTGGAGGCTGCTGGGACCCGCCCGTCAAAGAAGGACTCTTGCTCCAGTTCAAGTTCTGCTTCCCGTTTGGAATAGGCACAGCAATATCAGCCAGACAATCCTTACCCAGTATGATGGAGCAGCAAGCAGGTCAGATATTTCCACTATTCTTTGGTATCAAAGTCCAATAAATATGTCAAGCATTATTTAAAATAGCTCTCATGAATAGATACTACTTAAGCTATTTGACTGTACAAACTAGAGCCACTATGTTGCTACCATCACAGTGTAAAGCAATAATAATTGGGAGAGGGGCTGGAGCAATAGCACAGCAGGTAGGGTGTTTGCTTTGCACGTGGCCGGCCTGGGTTCAGTTCCCAGCATCCATATAGATATGGTTCCCTGAGTACAACCAGGGGTAATTCCTGAGTTCAGAGCCAGGAATAACCCCTGTACATAGCCAGGTGTGACCCAAAAAAGAAAAAAAAAAAAGGGAGACCGGAAAAGAAATATTACAACAGGTAAGAAACTTTCCTTGCATGCAGCCGGGCCAGGTTTGATCCCAGGCACTCCACCTGGTTCCACAAGCACCAACATGAGCAGAGTCAAAAGTCAGCACCGACCCCAGCTGGGTGTAGCCAAAAACATAAAAATAAGAATTCTGATTACACAGTTAAGATTACTAAGCATGGGGAAAGAGAGAAAGTAGAGGTGATTACAAATAAAAATGAATATTGATAGAGGAAATTAATGGTTTTGATGGTGGTGAGACACAGTAAGTTTGTACATCAGTACAATAAATGTGAAAACTCTTGCATCCATGTTATCTAGACTAGAATAAATATAAAACAAAAATAACATAAAATAATAACTATTTTTAGTTTTTACTTTATCAGAAACTAATATAGGCAGGGTATCTCCTCTAGGCATTAAATCTAATGCCATTTTTAACTTATAGACATTTACTACTTGACCAGAGAGATGGATCAGTGAAGAATTTAGGCCTCTCATGTGTGAGGACTGATTTGAGCCTCAACAGTGAAAAAAGAGAAGAAATTCAAATATACCATTTATCCTAACTTTCAATAATCAGTATTCAAAATTTACATCCTCCTGAAATCTCATTCTTAATGTTTTTATTATCCTCAAGTGATTTTGCAAGTTAGAGTCTCGTCTAGTTCCTAATTTTCACCTTCCAATCACCTTCGAAATAGCTTCCCTAGTGCTATTTCTCCCTAATTTCCCAAGTATATTATGTCAGAAAGTTTGTGCTGTACTTAAATTCATTAATTGAAGACTAATTGCTTTCTAAAAATATATCTTTTATCCAGTTTCTCAAATATATTTTAGGTTTCCCTGTGGATGCATCGTCAGACGGTATGATATAGTAACTACATACACAAGTTCAATTTATTGCTCCTAGGATTTAAATCTACCTCTGACTCATAATACTTGGTTTACTTTGGGAATCTTAATGAACTAATAAGTAATATGTATAGTTTTAAATATGGTTCCAAAACATATTATCATTAAAATATCTAATAATAATATTGTCACTGCATATTGTAACTACTTCAACCTCACAATTACTAGTGAAAAATTTTGAATATAAATACGAATTTGGTTCACTGAAAGTAATGTAATTTGGATGTATTGTATGTATTATACATTGCATGAAAGTAATGTAATTTGGATATGTTACACTGTATCTTCACTTTCACCACAAAAGAAAGTAGTCATCACTTCATTGACTGACTCTGCTGTGTCTTAGTCTACTTTCCTTATATCTTTGTTCTAAAATGTAATTTCCCTGTCTGTGAGTCACAAACAGTGACTCTGTCAGACAACCAGATGTACCAGAAATTAAGTGTGTGGCCATGTGGCTTTCCTTGACCTGAACACTTTAAGTCAGAAAGGCATCTTCCAGAACCTGCTTTTCTATTCTTCAATATCAACATCCCATTGGTTGAGGAGTTCATTTAGATTCCTTATTCCTTGCTAATATGCACAAATATTAATGATTTAATTTATAGCCACAGAAAATGTAGTTTGATCTTTGATATGTTCTTAAAATAGCATATATGACTAAAATGAATAAACTACTCCTTCATAAAATAACACCATTGAATCACTCAAATATACTATTGAATGAAAGAAGCTAATTATAGGGATGAGGAGATAGCTCAGAGGACTGGAACACATCCATGAACACAGCCTGGAAAATCCAGCCAAGCCCCCTATCTAAAAGAAATCAATTACAAATAGTTATATACATATTTTTCCAGTTAACAAATAGAACATACAATTTTTTTTTAAATTTTATTTATTTTTAATTAGAGAATCACCGTGAGGGTACAGTTACAGATTTATACACTTTTGTGCTTATACTTCCCTCATACAAAGTTCGGGAACCCATCCCTTCACCAGTGCCCATTCTCCACCACCCGTAAACCCAGCGTCCCTCCCACCCTCCCCAATCCCATCTCCCCCCCACCCCACCCTGCCACTGTGGCAAGGCATTCCCTTCTGTTCTCTCTCTCTAATTAGCTGTTGTGGTTTGCAATAAAGGTGTTCAGTGGCCGCTGTGCTCAGTCTCTAGCCCTCATTCAGCCCGCAACTCCCTTCCCCCACATGGCCTTCGACTACAATGTAGTTGGTGATCGCTTCTCTGAGTTGACCTTTCCCTGGAACGTGAGGCCAGCCTCGAAGCCATGGAGTCAACCTCCTGGTACTTATTTCTACAGTTCTTGGGTGATAGTCTCCCACTCTGTTATTCTATATACCATAGATGAGTGCAATCTTTCTATGTCTGTCTCTCTCTTTCTGACTCATTTCACTCAGCATGAAACTTTTCATGCCCATCCACTTAACTACAAAATTCTTGACCTCCTTTTTTCTAACAGCTGCATAGTATTCCATTGTATAGATGTACCAAAGTTTCCTCAACCAGTCATCCGTTCTGGGGCATTCGGGTTTTTTCCAGATTCTGGCTATTGTAAACAGTGCTGCGATGAACATACATGTGCAGATGTTGTTTCGATTGTACTTTTTTGCCTCTCTGGGATATATTCCCAGCAGTGGTATTGCTGGGTCAAATGGGAATTCAATATCTAATTTTTTGAGAATCGTCCAAATTTAGAACATACAATTTTGAACATAAAATTTTGAATTATCAAGTTTCTCAAATATATTTCAGGTTTCCCTATGGATGCATCATCAGACGGTATGATATGCTATTGATTTTAGTATAATATAGTATTGATTTTAGTTCAAGTTAATGCTAACCATTTGGGAGGAACCAAGATATAGTAATCTTAGGAAACATGGATATTTTTGATTGAATTAAAAGTTTGGCTGGGACGGTGAGTAAGGCGTTTGCCTTGCACCCCAAAGACCACAATGAGTAATGCCAGAAGTGGTCCCCCGGAGAGCCACGAGAAAGCCCCTCTATACAGCATTCAGCTCAGAGGGTTTAGCCCAAACCCTCAACCTCCAAAAAATTGTGCTGATTTTCTGATTACACATTTGTTATTACTTGGGATATGTTAAATATTTTGATTTGTTCACTGAATCAATATGAATAGCTGTTTCTATAAGAAATAAAAACAAGCATTTGGAAAATTATCCTCACGTGCATTTTCGCAATCCTCTTAATGTTGGGATATTCCAGTCATATCTATGTCTCTATCCTCACATACTACCTGATCTGTGTTTGTCCATGATCTTGTTTTCCTTAATAAGCATACTTGAAACTCATGAAATCCATCTGTAATAATTTTTGATACATAGTTGTTTTTTCCTTTGTAAAATAAGACTAGATATTATTCATATGAAACATTTTTCTAAGTTTTTGTTGGGATCATTTTACAGGAAAGAGTTATTTGTGTTTGTGATCTTTTGTCTCTTTGTGCTTCTTTGAAAAAATGTGTATTTCATTCATGCAATTATTCTCTTCCTATGCATAGAATTGCCTTACTCTCTAAAAGTTTCTCTTTCTGCTTTCTATTTTCCTTTTTGGGATTATCATTCCTTGAAATTACTTCTACTGTTGGCATTTTTTCTTTTTTGTCAAAGATCCCACCTTTTCTTAAATATTTTATTTCTGTTTTCTTACTGACATTAATATTTCTTAGTATTCCAACTACTACCACCCCCTTAGTCATTCTTGAAACTCTCACTTTATAGCATTCTACTTTACTTATTGTTACTATTTCATTATGAATAATTTATTTCTAACATTCTCAATTTTCATAACTTCTTAGGGTTCTGGCACATAGAAAATAAACTGTTTAGTTCAACTTTTCAATTATGAAAGACATTTCCTTGTCACATTTAAGTGTTTATTCATATTACTGTGCTACTAATCTGAACACTTCAGATAACATCTAGGAAATATATCAATATTTCATCCTGAGTTATTAGAATTTAAAAATCTATTAATTATTATTTTTGTTTCTTCATATTATGGAATGCAACATAATTCTAGTCATATCAGTTTAGTAAATTTAGTAGAATATATACTAACTTTTGGTCTTCTCTCTGACTTATAATTCTTGATGAAGTTAAGAAAACACACACACACGTTACACACACTATAGTGGAGATCGTGTCTGATAGCATTATTGCCCCTCAAGTTTAAAATTTTTTATGTTCTCAGCTTAATCTCTATTTTAGTTCTATAAGATAACTACTACCTACATTTTTAAACTGACATTAGCCAGGCAGTACTTCACTTTTAACATACTTGCAAAATCAGTTGTTAAATTCTGGTTTTTTTTATTTTGTTTTTTTAGTGTTCTCTGAAAATATATGATGGGGAGCCAGAGAGAAAGTATAGCAGGTGCAATGCTTGTCTTTCTTGCATGCGGCAGACAGCGGGTCCGATCCCCCAAACCCCTTAAAGTTCCTCAATCACCACCAGGAGTAATCCTGAATGCACACCAGGAGTAAACCCTGAGCACCTCCAGGTGTGGCAGTAAAACACATTGGACCCACAGAACCACAAAAGAGCAGACCATGGCAGTCCGCCCAACCCCACCCATTGCGCACAGGACAGGGAAGTAGGATACCCTCTAGAAGGAGAATGAGTACCGGAAACCCTGTGAAAAAATATGACAGACATAGCCAAGACAGTCAAAGACAGCCAACAGCTCCTCAGGGAACCTCTTCCAGGAAAAGACTCACATTTGTTGCAATCACGCTAAGGTTTCTATATTTTAAGGGAAAAGGGAAAACAATGGAAGAACACCTCTGGGGGGAGATCCACAAACAAGCTAACAAGTGGTCAAACAGGGTGTTCTGGTTCCTCACTGTCCCCAGGGCTGGCTGGCAATGACCTTGTTCAAACATCCCTGACCTATTGTTTTAGCATAGTGACTGCTCATTGCCTCTGGCCATTTGAGGAGGGAGGGAGGAGTCGCTCCTGGGAAGTTAAGGGGGACCTAAGTACTGCTCATCCTCATCCTCGACCCCAGCTGTTCCCCCAAACAAATCAATGGAAAAATAAAATATATGCCCTTAAACAAAGCATTTTGAGTTACTTGCCTTATTATTTTCCTGATGGTTTTTCATACATCATTTCATTATGGTCCTAATGTATTTCTCTGTATGAACACTTCTTTGATTTTCTGGCATATGGAACAAAACTTTGAAAAAGCACTACAGTAATGCATTTATTTTATTGCTATCATTTATTGTTATTTTATAACCTCAATAGTGCCTACATAGAAAAAAATACATAGAAAAAATACATAGAAAAAATACATAGCAATAAATGATTAATCAATTAAATTGGGAGATCACTTATAATTTATTATAGTCTGCTATTATTGTACTCAATCTTTACATTCCAAAATATAGATTCATTTTTCATTAGTTCCATTCATTCACATCATAGCAATGAGCACTTTGAAATACACATTTTGAACAACTTTTATTCATCTCAAATTTAGTGACACTATCCTTGAAATTATTATGTTCAACATTTGTTTCTGCTACCAATTTGCCCGACATGGACTGGGGAAGCTTGGGGATGGGTTGGTTTCTCTATATTTCTCATTGCAAACCCTCTGTCTCATCTTAAAGGCAAAGATATGGGCCCAAATTTTTTTGCTTTACTAAAATTTTTGTTTGGGGCCAGACCTCATGCTGCTCAGGGCTTGCTCTGTTCTCTGCACTGAGGGATCTCTCCTGGCAGGACTCGGGACCCCATGGGATGCTGGTGATTAAACCTGGGTTGTCTACATGCAAGACAAGTCCCTTACCTGCTGCACTATCTCTACAGCCCCAACATTTGAAACATTAATATTTTGAGCAATACTATAGTAAGTAAGTAGGACCTTTGCTTTGCATACAGTCAACCTGGATTGGATACCAGCAACCCATATGGTCCCCGAGCACGATCAGGAATAATTCCTGAGTGCAGAGCCAGGAGTAATTAATATTTGCCCTTTGGATTGAATGAGAAGTATGAGGGTATGAGATTTTAATCAATTTTTAGTGAAATGCTACTTATCATTTCTATGAGCATTATAACGTTTAAACATCTCTAAGAACTGCTCTTGAGCTTTTTCATACATTTTATATGCTCTTCTTATGATGTACGTATCACTTTAAAAAAAATGCTTCGCTTTTATATGCCTTTTCTGTACAAGGACATTTTCACCTTTTCCCTATATTTTTTTCAAATATTCCTCATTTCTTAGCAGGATCAAGTACAGAAACTCAGCTGATAATTACCTCCTATTTCATTGTGATAATAGAAACTGTCAGATGGAGACATTTCAACTTTCTCACAATTAAGTCAATGAACAGACCAGTATCTACTTCTTTTCCTTGTTTTTACGATTTGATAAAATATTCATCTTTATCTATACAATGATTCCTCCATTCGTAAATGAGCTCAAATCTCTCACAATATCCAGAAATTACACCTCCATTATTCTTTATTCCTTGTCAAAGATCTCATCTTATTTCAGCATAGAAAAATGTTTTATTATTGTGCTACTTTAAATTTAGGGGGAAAAAATTCTCCTCTGATGTCCAATAACATTACCAGAACATGTCTTGATTTTCATTTTCTTAGACTCAGATTTGCAGATAGATGCTATGCTGTGCCCTTTCAACTTGACAGGAATTTTATTTATGATACCGTTTAGTGAAGTATCAAAAATATGCTAGAAAAGGTTTCAACTGTCTCTAGCTTTCTTATTCTCTCTTATGCAAATTCTTTCCCCTTTGTTCTCTTGGTGTCATTATGTGAATATTATGCTAATTCTTCTTGCTCAAACTCTTTGATGGGATTGTATTTTCAAGTCTACTCATAAGAGTTTCCTGTTAAGGTAACGTTGGACCAAATGACTCTTCCTGTCAAGTTCTCTATTTTTCTCAATGTCGAGGACTATACCATCTATTGTCACATTAATATTTTATTTTCTAAATACATGGCATATCGAAAAAGCCACACCTCAATTCCTCTAAGAATTTATCAGGTTTATGAAGTGTTCTATTGCCAGTCATTAGCTCTTTCTGTTCCTTTCATAGCCAGTGCTTCCACATTGCAAAGTTGTTTTACTGCCAAATTAAACATTTTCTTTTTGAATGTGTGCTTTTTTTCTGTGTATTTCACTGTTTTACCTCCTGAAAGTAAAACATTTTCTTTTAAAGTGCATGTTCATTTTTGGCTGTGTTTTCACTGTTCTACCTCTCCTCACTATTTTTATGCTTTCTCTCTGCAAATTTCAGAGTTGTCATGAATGAATTGATCAGAGGCCTAATCATAGCAATTTCCATTCAAAGAGAATTCCAATTTTTCTTATGAGAGAAAATTCATATTCCTTGAGGATTTTCTATTCTGACCATGCATTATTGCAACATTTTATGAGACTTGCCTCACACTCTGAATTACTTTTATGAATTGCAGTACTGTGATTTGTATGAAGTATACATGCATGTGTGTATAAGCAGTCAGATGACAAAATATATTTCTCATACACATATTTTCATTACCCAGCATAAATTTGTGTTTGTGTTTTGCAGAGAGTTTTCCCAGATCCTCTGCATGCCAATCATGCACTCTACACCTGAGCCACATTCCTGGCCCCTACCCGGAGTTCTTGACCCTCTGCTCTCAGTTATTCTGATCTTTCTTACTGTTAAGAAAGATGTTAGTGGAGTCTTTTCCTATGTTCATGTGGTAAGTTTTGGAAAATATCTGTGGATAGGGACTGGTGTTGAGAGAAACCAGCATGTTTTCACTGTGATGCTCTAGAAATTCATAAAACACTAGAAGGGTGTCCTGAGCACTTATATACAGCTAGTCAGTCAGAAACATGGGTTATGATCTTTGCCTGTAAGTCACTAGAATCCTAGAAGGGTATTGTGAGCACTCATCCAAGGAGCAGTGATTGTAGTCTGGTGAAGACCTGATTTTCAAATCACCTGAGCTTGAACCTGATGCAAATATGAAGTAGAGAACCTCTAGAGACAATTGGGCTCTAATTTTATGGACACTTTTATTTTTGAGGAAATATAGTCAGAATGGAGTTGGATTCTCTAACACCTTGATGGTTTCTAAGGACTGCTTGTGACTGTGAGGGAGTCAGGCCATACCTCTATTGGAATTTGACCAGGGCACCCCAAATGTTTTAATGTGTTTAATGAATTTTAATATGAAAATTCACCTGCTCATAATTTGTCTAGGTTTATATATAAACACATATAAAATAAGCATATATATTTTCATATATGTATACACATATAATATATATATATATATATATTTTCTTTAATTCATTACAACTGGTAGCTAGGCAGTCATACCCAGAAACTGCCCCCAGCGCCGTGTAATCCCATCAACACACAACATCCAGAGACAATAAAATGAAGCTCCCAGAAGTGTGTGGCCACTCATCTGATAGCCTAGTTCTACCTCTTGGAGAATGTGGCAAGCTACCAAGAGTTTACTGCCCACACGGGAAGAGCCTGGCAAGTTCCCTGTGGCGTTTTCATATGCCAAACACAGTAACAATGATGAGTCTCATTCCCCTGACCCTGAAAAGCCTCTAATAGGACACCATTAGAAATGATGAGTAAAGAGAGGCTGCTAAAATCTCAGGGCTAGGATGAATGGAGACGGTATTGGGCCGCTCGAGTAAATCTATGATCAATGGGATGAAAGTGATACAGTGATTGCATTACATTGCTTCTAAGAAAAATTTGGGACTAAGAACTAATTGTCCATTAATTCTGCTGCCAATCCATTAGTAGGAGTTTAAATATACTCCTTTATGCACAAAGTCTAGATTTGCTAAATAACTGTTTCCCTATGTAGGTGAGGGAACTGTTTCCCCTAGTGTGAGCAGGTTGTTTTTTGTTTGGTTTTGTTTTATGGAGCCAGGGTTTGATGGGGCACTGAAATCATTCCAAAACCTTCAATAATCTCACATATAATTAAATGGTGTTTTCTATTTATTCCCTTAAAAAGATTTTTTTTTACCAGGTGGGGTGGGAGGGTGGAAGTTTGCAGGCTGATATTTCTTTTAGAGAAGAGGGCAGTAAGACAAACATGATAAATGTTTGAGAATTCCTAGTACAAATATTTGAGAAATGATGATTTTCCACCGAGAGAAAAAAAACAAGGCTGACACATTTTTGGCAAGTATGTTTTTAAAAAAGAAAGTTTTTATTTGTTTATTATTTAGGGATTTTAGTATCAAACTTTCTCTCCTATACATAAGCTAATTAACCTTGCCTCTACTATTCATTAAAATAAAAATTGTCTACATATTCATGTCACCCTCTATTTTTTATAAAATCCTTCATAAAAGGTTTCCTTAACATTGAATTCATATTTCATTAAATATTTCCTTTTGTTTGAAAAACCAATATGGCAATCAAATTACCTCATATGTTAGAAAATTTATTGCTTATATCATGTGCATAATTCTCTTGCTTTTCAAGTTGTGTCTCCCTGAAGTTACCTATAACTTCTCTCTCTATTTTTTTTTTCTTTGTGGGTCACACCTGGCATTGCACAGGGGTACTCCTGACTCCGCACTCAGGAATTACTCCTGGCGGTGCTGGGTGACCATATGAGATGCTGGGAATCGAACCCAGGTGGGCCACGTGCAAGGCAAATGCCCTACCTGCTGTGCTATCACTCCAGCTCCTGTACTTCTCTCTTAACTCATAAACTCACTTTGTGTTTTATGTATAGCCAAAACTAAACTTATTTATCAGTAACACAATCCAAGGTACCTTCAAAGCAGGAAAGGAGACTTTTATTAACAAAATAGGTAAAAGTACTTACTATCTATAATTTATTTACACTTGTGCTATACCTGTTATTAAATAATAATATATAAAATATAAATATGGCTGCATAAAGATGAAACATAAATCAATTTTAATGGTAAAGCTGTTCTAAATATTATTTAAAGATTATGTGTGAGTGCAATGAAATATTTTCCAGTGATTTACTTAAACATAAGTGAATTGTAGTTCACATAGTATACTTAGCTTAGTTATCTTAGAACTACTATAATACATTTGCTTGAAACTTTCAAAAATTCAGCAGCCATATAAATATTTAAATAGAAGTAATTCAAAAGTGTCACATTTTCAGGCTCTTGTATTTACCCACAGTGTATCAGTAGTCTTAAGTCAGAATTACTTTATCATATAAGATTTAAGTCCAAAAAAGAGCACTCAGGGTTTATCTATGAATCAAAACAGTCACACTTTAAAATACAGTTGTTTTAGGGCCAGAGAGATAGTATAGTGTGTAGGGTGATTGCATTGCATGCAGATGATTTGCTTTGGTTCCTCAAGACCCCATACTGTCACTGAGCCCCAGTTGCAGTGATCCCAGCATATAGAGCCAGGAGCGAGCCCTGAGCATGAATGGGTGTAGCCTGACTCCCACATGGAAAAAATTTAAAAGATGCTTTATTAGGGCCAAAGAGATATACAGTGGGTAAGCCCAGCATGCAGCTGACCTCGGTCCGCTGATCTCAGACACAAATGCTCCCCAAGCGCAGAGCCAGAGTAAATCCTGAGCTCTGTCAGGTTTGAGCTCCCTCAAGTTAAAAAAATCAAAAGGCATCTATATATCCCAAAGAGGAATCGAAAGAGCTATGCTTGGAGTGTCACATTTCACTCAAGTGAGAGAAGGAATCCGGAGTTCCGACCTCTGTCAATGATCGAGAATCAGGGATGCTGTCTCCTTTGCCAAGGCGTTGAAAATCAGATGAGCTGGACACATAATGGGAATTAGTGACGACCGCTGGACTAGAGCTGTTACCGACTGGATTTCACGGAACGTCGAAAGAACACCTGGCCGCTCACCTACAAGATGATCAGACTTCTGTCAAGACCCTGAATGTATGATTTGAGGTTCTTCGTGTTCCTGAAGTGAGCAGACGCCACTGGGCTGCACTAGCACGTGACAGGGATGAATGGAGATGTTACCGGCGCCCACTCAAGCAAATCAATGAACAATGGGATGACTAGTGATACGAGTGATACAAATGATCTAAATATATATATATATATATATTTCTTATACACACATCTTGTTTGCTATTATGATATATTTTTTTCACAAGAAAAATATTCACCCAGAGCTGTGTAAGGGATTTCTCCTTTTTTTCTGTATAAAATAATCACTTACCTAAGTAGAACACATTGCTTTATAGACTGTCTCACTAATTATTTTCTTCTTTAATATTATAACATGTATATTTCCCATTCTTATCAATGTATGATTAAAATACAACTTTTTTCTGTCTGAATATTTTTATTATTATAGCTAAACAATATGGTTCCAGTAATGGTAAGCTGTAAGCACAAAGTTATTGTGCCACAATATCATAGTACCCACAAAACTCCACTTTTTTGTTTTAATATACTTCACTTATATTTCCTTTAATCTGAACTTCTTTGTCAAATCTCATCCCTTACCCCACTGAGTGGTAAAAGATATTGTCACACTGATCAAGTATTAATCATTGTTGAACACAATATATTTCCTTTTTGTCCATGTACAGTCTATAGATGAGAGGTCATCTGATATTTATTATTCTCCTTCAGACTTAATCCACTTCACATGGTATCCTCTAGTTTCATCAAAGTTGCAGTGAACTACATGCTTTCCTTATTGTTATGTAGTATAAAAAATTACATATTTTCTTATTGTTATAAAGTATTACGTTGTGTAATATGATATCTATTTATCTGTCTTTGTACTTTTAGGTTGTTTCCATAGCCTGGCTATTGTACTAAATACTCTAATGAACATAAGTGTGCACATATTACTCCAAGTTAATTATTTTGTGTTTGGGGTGTGGATATAAAAAATTGGATTCACTGAATCATATGGAAGATGAATAGATACTTTTATAAACTAAACATACCTATGGTCACTAGGCATATTAAAAAGTTCATCATCACTTGTTATCAGGAAAAAACAAATCAAAATAGTGAAATATCATGTTATGCAAATGAGAATGGTATATATCAATAAAACTGGAAACAAGTGTTGAGAGGGATGCAGTACAAAGAACACTCATTTGCTATTGCTGTGAATGCCATCTGGTTCAGTCTCTATGGAAAACACTATAGAAAATTTCTCAAAAAAATAACCCTACACAGATAACATATAATATCATGCATTTTAGGAATGAAAACAATGGACATAATTTTCATATGCCTTATGTGTCTACTGGCCATCCATTTGCCTTCTTCAGGAAGTGTTTTTCATATTTTCTCCACATTTTCATGGTATTTTCTGTTGTTGATGTTGAACTTGGTGTATTGAACATTTCCGTTTTTATGATCTATTTTTTGCAAACATTTTCTGCCATTTAGTAAGGTATAGTATTATTTGATCTCAAATTTCTTTTTGTATACAAAGTCTTTTTAAAAAATAATTTGTAATCTTTTTTTTATTGAACGGCAGTAAGACCCTTAGAAAGTTGTTTATGATTAGGTTTCAGCCAGACAGTGTTCCAACACCTGTCCCTCCACCAGTGTACATTTCCTAGCACCATGTCCCCAATTTCCCTCCTATCACCCCCACCCTAGCCTGCTTCTATGGCAACCCCACCTCTCTTTTTTTCTCTCTCTCTCTCCCCGTTGGGGATATTGCAATCTGCAATTGCAATACAGATACTAAAAGGCTGTTGTGTATATTCCTTTATCTACTTTTAACACTCTTTTCTTGTCCACCGTGATCATTTCCAACTATTTTTGTCAGGCTGAGTCTTCTCTGTCTTGCCTAGTCTTCATGAAACACATGCACACATCTGTGATACATTCCAACTATTGACTAGTCCTTGTAGACCTTGTTTTCCCTGGCCTTGGGTATTAGAGTACTAATATATATATCCCATAATGAATGCAGTTCTTCTATATCTGTCTCTTTCTGACTCATTTCATTCAGCATGATACTTTCTATGTCCATCTATTAATAAGCAAATTTCATGACTTTATTTTTCCTAACCACTGTCAAAATCTTTTTAATTTGATATAGTCCCATTTTTTATTTATTTTTGCATTTGTGTATTTGCCATTATATTCAAACCATTGAAGATACCACTGATGTCCATATAGTGGAGAGTTTTGCCTCAATGTTTTTTGTGAATTCTTGTGGAATCTAGAGTCCTTTGATCCACTTTTAATTGAATTTTGTGAATGATGTGAGAAAAAATCCTTAACTTTTTTGGCAAATATTTTCCAGTTTTCACAGCGATATTTTTTGCTCCACTTTATACAGTGACTTCATTTATTATAGATTAACTACCCATAAATCTGAGAGTTTATATATAAGCTCAAATTCTGTTACAAAGTGTCTATCTATAGTCTAGTACCACATCATTTTGATTACTATAGTTTTATAGCATAATTTTATAAAAGGAAATCCAATATCTACCATATCCTTTTTTAAATCTAAGGTTGAATTTTTCTATTTGAAAAGTTTTATAGTTAAAAAAATAATTGGGACTAGAGAGATAATACAGTTTGTAGGGCACTTGCTTTGTATATGAGCAACCTGGGTTCAATCCCTGGTAACTCATATAGTCCCTGAGCCAAACCAATAGTTATCCCAGAGTGCAGAGCCAGGAGTAAGCCCTGAGAACCTTCAGATGTGGCAATATATATATATATATATATACATATATATGTATATATATATATTTGGTAGGATTTGTTCCAACTTCTGTTCTATCAGAAATTTGATATTGGATAGGGATTTCATTGAATTTATGCAATGTTTTGTATAGGATGGAAGTTTTTACAATGCTAATTCTATCCATGAACAATGCATATTTTATATTTCCTGGTAGTTTCTTCAATTTCTTTCAAAAATGACATTGTTTGGGGCTGGAGCAATAGCACAGCGGGTAGGGCGTTTGCCTTGCACGTGGCTGACCCGGGTTCTGATCCCAGCATCCCATATGGTCCCCTGAGCACCGCCAGGGGTAATTCCTGAGTGCAGAGCCAGGAGTAACCCCTGTACATACTCAAACTCCTGTGACCCAAAAAGAAAAAAAAAGACATCGTTTTTGATGTATGAATTTATTACATACTTTGTTGATTTCTTATATTTGACTTTTCATACTTTGTGGCATTATTTTTATTTCTTTCTCTTCTACTTTACTATTTTCATATAGAAATATAATTGATTTATATCTTTGTTGAGTTTGTAACCCACTGCTTTGCTCTTTTGTTTTATTTTATTGAATCACTGTGAAAAAATACAAAGCTTTCAGGTTTAAGTCTCAATCGTATAATGATTAAACTCCCATCCCTTCACCAGTGCACATGTCCCACCACCAAGAACCCCAATATACCCCCCCTCCCACCCACCCCAACCTGAGTGGCTAATGATCACTTTATTTTCTCTATACTTTGAATACATTCAATATTTCAATAGAAAACTCACTATTATTATTTGGAATTTTCCCCCAACAATCAAGCCTGCTGAAAAGGCATCATTTAATAATTTGTTTTCCATTGCTGAGAATGAAGACTCTATGAGCTCACGTGGCTGCGACAGCAACCGCACAGTTTTGGATTTCTGATATTTTAGCTCAGTTCACAGTCTAGATGCATTTCTGTAAGAAGTCACTCTGGGTGCCAAAATAGGTTAGAAGACCTCTCGGATCATAGTCTTTAAGGAGTAGAGGGTCCGTTTTGCTCGCAGCAGCTCTGGATCTTATCTGGGTGGAGAGCGTGCCAGTAAAGCCTCCCATCCCAAGATTGCCTGTGAGCCCCGTCACTGCAAACTCATACCTCTGGGTTGGGAGTCTTAGAAGTTGGCGCTCGACACATGGGTGCTGCCGCTGCCGCCATCTTCCTAGCAGAAAGACAGGATAGAAAGGGAAAAATCCCTCCCCTGGCGGCACCGGGTTGTAGCACAGTTCACAGTCTAGATGCATTTCTGTAAGAAGACACTCTGGGTGCCAAAATCTACTTTGCTCTTTTAATTTATTGTTCCTATGAAGTTTTTTAAATTAGCGTCTTCAGGGATTTCTATATATATTACCATGTCATCTGCAAATTGTAATAGGTTTATTTACACTTTTACAATTTGAATACTTTGATTTCTTTTCCTTGCCTGATTGCTATTATGAGGACTTTCAGAACAATATTTATTAACACTGGAGAGTGTATTCTATCAGTTGTGCCTAATCTTAGAGGGATTTCTTTCATTTTTGCACCATTGAGTAATTGAGTATGTACATTTTTGGAAGAGGTTCTGTTCTTAATGGTCTTTACTATCTTAAAGAATCTCCTTGTACTCCAATTTTGTTGAGGGCTTTTTTTTCCATGAGTGGATTCTGAATATTTGTCAAAAGCTTTCTGTTTCTAATAATGTTTTCATATGATTTTAATTTTTTTCTTTTGTTGATACCAACTATTTTTTATATATGGAAACTTCCTTAAATCCATGGAATAAAACCTACTTGGTTATAACTTAAGATTCTTTGAATATATTGTTGTATTTGGTTTGCTAAGATTTTATTGAGAATCTTCACATAGGTATTTGCAAGGGATATTAGTCTATAGTTTTCTTTACTAGTGATATTTTCTATTTCATAAATACTTTTGTAGAACTCATTGCATCTGTATGATGATTTTTATTTTGGAGAGATTTTTAATTAGAGTTAAAATTTTGAATTTTTATTTTGTATGAATTTCCTCAGTCTTGATGTTGTCCAGCTTTCTATTTCTTGTTGATTGAATATTGGGAGGTTGCATGATTCTAAGAATTCATCTATTTCTTTTAGATTTTCTAGCTTACAGCTGTTCATAACAACCTCATGATCTTTTATGTTACTGAGGTATCTGTTGTTAGAATCTCCTCTTTCATCACTGATCTACTTTTGTTTTCTCTCTTTTTTCTTCATAAGTCTAACTAAGCTTTGTCAATCTTGCTTATTAAAAAACCTAGCTGCTCATTTCAAAAATAATTTTATTCCATTTGCTTATGCTCTATTTTTTATTATTCTTTTCTTCTACTTAATTTGGGATTTATTTTTTTCTATTTTCTCAAGCTATGAAATTAAGTTATTGAGATTTTTCTTCTTCCTGATGTAAGGCTCTTGTGTTTTGAAATTCCTTTTATTATTGTTTTATTTATATATTCCATAAATTCTGATATCCTGTGGTCTCATTCCCATTTGTTTTGATATTTTAGTTTTTTGCTTTAGGGTCCCACCTGGTACTGTTCAAGGTTTGCTCCTAGGTCTGTGTTCAGGGATCATTTCTGGTGATACTTGGGGAACCATTCAAAGTGCAAAGACGTGAATCTGGATCAGCTAAGTGGAAACAAATACCTTACTCCTGTGTATCTTTCTGCCCTGTCCTCAAGTGATCTTATTTATTCTTTGATTTTCTCTTTGACCTAATAGTATAAATATATGCTGTTCAGATTTCAAATGTTGGCGCTTCACCAACTTTTTTCCATTATTTTTCCTCATGACATTATCTGAAAAGTTATTTGCTTTCTCTTTTTGAGAGTTATTTTTTAATGTCATTTTCGCTTTTTGTTCCACAAGTCTCCTCCTCACTATGAGAAAGTTTTCAGCTTTTATCACTTCTATAAGGTACTTTTCCTTTCTCTTTCCTCTTATCAGGAATTGCCATGATCTGGCATTTTATTCCTCTTACTAATGTCTATCAAACAAGTGAAAATTTTAAAATTCTCTTCATTCTTTTTAAATCTATTGTCCAATTCTTCCTCTTTATCCATGAAGATATTTTGTGCTCATCACTAACTTGGTTTTTGGTTCTTTTATTCTGCCCCTAAATTCACTATTACAACCAAAATCCCTTCAATTCTATTTCAGTGACTTCTTTGACTTTTTTCATTAGTTTGTATTAGAATTTAATGAATCGTTTTCAGTGATTTCCTCAACTCAGTGACCATTGAGAGGATTGTTGGTTCTGGCTCAGGGTTCACAGCTATTGATGGGGTGTCACAATTGGCTGCTGTGTCAAGGATGACCACTCACTTGCTCAATGATGGGACTGTGTTCACATAGCTCATACACCTGTTCAGCAAGTTGATCTTCTTAGCTACAGGGAGGACTTTTGCCTTTTCCAGTACAACTTCAGGATGGTTGATCCAAACCACAGCCTCATGTGTGAGGCTCACCTTAACAGTGTCTGGATCTGTTGTACTTCACAGATAACAGCTCCCGTTTACTTTCTTTAAAAATGATTGTTCTCAACTGTGGCCTGTAGTCAACTGGCCCCTGTCTGTGTTGTATAATGGCAGTTCCTTGTGTTTCTCTGACACCAGGGATGTGGGAACAAACCCTTTCAGGAAATGTGTAAAAGGAAAGAGGGCTTAAAGTAAAAGGAAAATGTGGGGATGTTGGTGAGTGGTTAGGGAAGTAAAGGGGGAGACTGGTAAAGAGATTTGTGTTTAAACATTGTATGCCTGAAACGCAAACATTATATATCTGTAACTTTGTAATCCACCATGATCCAATTTAAAAATAAATAAAAACAAAGAGCAAAACTTTACGGATCCTTTGTGCAAAATTTTCCCTGAGTTGGAGATCTTTTTCTGGCGTAGTCATTTAGGTATTTCACTTAGTTCTGAGCTGACTGCCACTACAAGTCTGTTGACCATCTGACATCTGAACCTGAAGAGCCAGGCCTACAAGTCTGGGTGGTCTGAGACTGAGTTTGCAGGGCAGAGCTGTGGCTGCAAATCCTTCCTAGGTGGAACTGGGCTGGCACACCATTGGACAGTTTTACATACACAACAGCTGCTTCCAGCATGGGTCAGCTGCAGTGGGACTACTCTTTGTTGAGCTTAAGACGTTCTGATACTCTGCCGTGTACTCCCAAAATGAATTTAACACAAAATGCATTTTTGTAAATTTTGTAAAAACCTATTGCTTAACAGAAAGCTCTCCAGTGGGGAGTAGGATGGGACTGTGCCAGCTCAGGAGACAAGTTTTGAGCAGAGGTAAAGTTTGCATGGCCCAAGGGCTGCTCACTTCTGTTGCCAAAAGACACAGAGAATCAAGTCAAGTGGTTTTCATGAAGGCATGACCCTAGACTATTTGCAACACAGAGATTTCTGATATGTAACTGATGCTGCAGAAGTCTTCTGAATTCAGCTCTTGTGACTGAAAAGGATTTTGGGGGTGGCTGGGGAGCATAGTTGACAGTGCTCAGGGTTTATTCCTGACTCTGGGCTCAAGGATCATTCCTGGTTCTGCTACAGGGCCCATATACCATGTCACAAATTGACCAGAATCGGCTATAAGCAAGGCAAGTGCCTTAAACCCTGTACTATCTCTCTGGCCCCAAAGACAATTCTTTAAAGAACAAATTTCTTATTTTAAAAAAGCCAGAAGAGGGACAGAATTAGACTAATTCCTAAAGTAGCAAGTCAAGGTCTCTTCTGCACTTTCTGTGTTCATCACGTAATACATTTTATTTAGATTTAAGCAGGTTTATCAGACACGAATCACAGTCAGCAAACTCAAGTAAATAAGATATATGATGCTATTTTTTATAACTTCATAGGATTAGATATAAATTTATTAGTGCCTTGGATTTTGTTACCCTCATGGTGTCATTTGCAATTTCAACTCTTCAGTATTATTGATGGGAATAGCATTGCAGACTTTGTTTTATTTTTTATGTAATTATCTTTTCTGATCCAATGTCTCTCTACTTCTTTTGTTCCAAACTTAAGACACAAAAGCTACATTACTGTAATTTACATATGCTTCTATATATTGAGATGCGACAGTTATTTGTCACAAGGATCTCAGGGATCATGCTGAGGACAGTATTTGTCTGTGTGGAATCCAGAAGTCTGTTTTCTTTCTCTCCAACCTCCATGCTTCTCTTTTGCCCAGCGTGAGAGAATACATGAATATAATGTGAATACTGCTTCTTCAAAATCACTCTGCTTATTCCTGAAGATACCTAACTTCCAAGATTGAAAACCTTAAAAGAAACTTGCATTTCTCTATCTTACATGGTACTATCTGCTGTGATTTCCTCTCTTTTATTCCTGATACTACTGATTAGGATTTTCTCTTTTCCATACTCAGCATAACTAAACATTTGTCAATTCTTTTCATCCTTCCTGAAAATTGACTCATGGTTTCTCTCTTCTTGCACAGTATTTTGGGTATCTATGTATTTCTACTTTATGTTTTTTACTGGGGTGTTCTCAAGGGAGCTAACATAACTGGAAGTCATGTAGGTAGTTCGGCAGTTCTTAGCATCTGTCCTCTAGGGCTATACCATACAGTTCTTGAGGAGACCATTTGGTTTTAGGAATTAAATTTGGGACATTACATATAAGCCATGAAGACCAAGTACTTTGATCAATATCCCCCATTCTGTTTAACGTTTATTGTTTTTTTTTTCTCTATTTCCTTTAGATTTAATTTGTTATTTATCTTGTGACTGCCAGGGTGTGCTATTGTTCTTGTTTCTGAGATGTTTCTCATTTCATGATATAAGTCTGCACTGATATGAAATTCAAAGTACTACTTTTGCTTTGTCCCAGGTGGCATATTAGCTTGTATCTTCTTATTCTCAGGAATTTTTTTGGTTCCTCTTTGATTTCCTTCTTGACCCAATAGTTATTTAACATAATATTGTTTAGAATCTAGATGCTTATTTTTTTTCAACTTTACATGGTTGATTTTTAGTTTTACAGCACTATGATCTAGAAAGATTCTTGATATGATTTCAACATTGGAATGAATTTATACTGTTTTGAGGGGGTTAACATGTGAACTTTTCTTGAGAATGTTGTGAATACAGTTGTGACCAAGCACATTTAGTTTGGGGGGATGGAGAGCTCTGTAAATTATTATTAAGTCCTCGTCCAACACCTCAATTAAGCTAATGTTTTCTTCTTGATTTTCTGTCTTGTTGATCATTCCTTTGTGAGAGTGGCTGTAAAAATAACTCCGTGTTGTACTACTACTGATATATCTCTAAAAATAGGTTAATAGTTGCTTAATAATTTTTATGCTCCTTCATTTAGTGCATGTATACTAATGAGTGGTAAAATCTTTTTGTAATCTCTTTAATCATTATATGTTGTCTGACCCTAATTCTTGTTATTTTCAGTAGCTTAAAGCCTGTCTTATCTAAATAGAGTGATTTTTGCCATTATTAAGCCAGCATTTACCTACGTGATTGTTTTCAGCATCTTACCCTGTTCATCAATAGAGCTCAAGCGAGTCGTTTGTAGATGTAAGAAGGTTGTGTATGGTTTTCTGATCCATCTGGTTACTCTCATTTTGAGTGGGCAGTTTAGACCAACGATGTTGGTTAACTTATTGCTATAAACAATCAATAAGTATTGGCATTTTTTCTATGTGAACTTCAATATTGTTGAAGTATGTTTCTTACTGGACTGGAGTGATAGCACAGAGGGTAGGGCATTTGCCTTGCACGAGGCCGACCCAGGTTTGATTCCTCCATCCCTCTCGGAGAGCCCAGCAAGCTACCGAGAGTATTCTGCCCGCACAGCAGAGCCTGACAAGCTACCCATTGTGTATTTGATATGCCAAAAACAGTAACAAGTCTCACAATGGAGACTCGAGCAAATCAATGAGCAACCGGACAACAATGCTACAGTGCTATGTTTTACTGACACTTTAATTTTTTATTACATTCTTTTATACATTCTTTTAGTGCAACTGTCAATTATCACTAAAATCTTCATACTATATTTTTGCTTCTGACTTACGTTGAGCTTACATTGACCTTGTAAGATGATAGTATGTTGTATGTTATCTCTCATCCCGTTGCTCATCAATTTGCTTGAGCAGGTACCAGTAATATCTCCATTATGAGACATGTTGTTACCGTGTGGGCGAAATACTCTTGGTAGCTTGCCAAGCTCTCCTGAGAGTGATGAAGCAGTCGAACCCCAGTCAGTGGCATGCAAGGCAAACGCCCTACCTACTGTGCTATCACTCCAGCTGAGCATGTCATAAATTAAAAACAAATAGACCTTGAGCTTGAACTAATCTCACTACCTTTCTACTCCCTTCATACTTATTTTAATACCTTGTTCCTTCCAACTACAGCGTCTTTTCCTCTAATAAAAGTTATCTAGGTACTTTTTGTCAGCTGAAATTTAGTGAACACCAATCCTTTCAACTAGCCTATCTGAAAAAATTTTTATTCTTCTTTGAAATCCAAGGCATATGCCAAAATGAAAAAAAAATACTCTTGGCATAAAGTTTTTTCTATTTGGTGTTTGTACATGTATTTCCCTTTGGAATGCATATTTTTCTTCTGAGAAATCTCCTCATAATCTATGGGAATCCCCTGATATATGATATTTTATGTTTATCCTGATCTTTTCTGGTTCTCTCTTTATCTTTGGTTTAATCATAATACATCTTGGTTGATGTTTATTTTGTTTGTAATCCTTTGGGTTTCACATATCTGATGCCTAACAACTGTTTCATCTTGAGTGCTTGTCTGTTATTCTTTCTTCAAATAATGATCCTGCCCCTTTCTCTCTTCTCTTTCTCCAAACCCTATGATTAATGTGGATGTTATATCTCTTGATAATGTGCTCGTCGTATATCACTATGCTATCTTCATTGTTGGTAAATTGTTTATTCTGTTTACTGGTCTTTTTGTATAATTTGATTTATCTTAAAGTTCACTAATTCAATTTTCAACTTCTGTGATTTTGTTAAGTACTCTTATTAAAATTTGTAATCTCTTTTGTATTATTTATCTCTGTGACTTTTGTTTGGAGTTTTCTTAAACTCTCTCTTATGCTCTTTCTCTTTGTAAAAGCTGATTTCCACTGACGTCTACATTTTAGTGGCCATTTTTATGACTGTTGCTTGGAAGTAATTCCCTGGTAAACTGTGTAGCCATGTCGTATCAGAACTTTTTGTGGCTTCTGTCTTGACTTAATAATATGGGTGAGTTCCTCTATCTCATTTTAAGATCCGCTTCACTAGAACTCAGTCAGGGCCAAATCCTGTGTTTATGTGGACTTCGGGATGATCAGGGTTTCAAAGTTACAAATTTCTATAGAAACAGCATTTAACTGATTGGGAGTTGCTGGAGTATTCACAGTCAAAAGTCACTATGCCTGGTTGTGGCACTAAATTGGAGATTCTTAGCAATGACAAGGAAATCTATGGTCCTAAGTGCCAGGCAACGATTATCTCACTGAGGCTAACAAGATCTCATAATTGGGATCTTCACAGATACTGATACCTAATTCTGACCGTGGCACCAAATTAAAGGAGATATATAAGTTACTGAGGAATTATCTCTTGTGCCTGACACTGAATTCCAGCATTGTGTAGTTTCAAATGCTTTGCACTATATGTAATCTCAAAACTGAGCATACCTGAGTAGCTATTTCAATCACAAGTGTCGGAGGGTTGATTTAGTCACACTGAGTTTGTCAGTCACTAGCAAGCCTATATTAGATGTTATGCTCTGAAAAACTTTTAGGTAAGTAGTATGATATTATTACCAATAGTATCATGGTATATATATATATATATATATACATATATATATATATATATATGTGTGTGTGTGTGTGTGTCTGTTTGTGTGTGTATATAAATTTCCTATGTGTGGAGAGCCTCCACAGGACCATGCTTCGTAAACAACACCTGTTTCTTGTCAATTTCACCATGCTTCGGAAATAACTCCTAATAAGAAAATAGGATGTCCTGTCACGCCCACAAGGTGTAACTAGCCTATCAGCTGCAGACACTTGGGCGTAAACAAGCAGCGAGAGGTATATAAGGAGGGAAGCTGCCTAGCTAGTGGGTTTCCCCCTGGTTCCTCTTCGTTCCTCCTTCGTTCCTCCTCTTTTCCGTTTGCATGAGAAGGTCTCTGAATAAATCGCTGCAAGAAGAATCTCCAGGTTGCGTGTTATTTTACACCTATGACTTATATTCTTATGATGTTTAACCAAATCACCCATTCCACTGCAACCATCTCTCCTTTGATTTTTGTTTATTTGTTTTTGTTTTTTGAGTCACAACCAGCAATGCTCAGGGGTCACTCCTGGCTCAGCACTCAGGAATTACCCTGGCACTGCTCAGAGGACCATATGGGATGCTGGAAATGAGACCCAGGTCAGCCACGTGCAAGGCAAATGCCCTACCCACTCTGCTAATCCTCCAGTCCCAACCATCTCTCCTCTGGATGACAGTCTATAATCTATACTAAGTTGGTGAATTTCTTTTGGTAAATTTTTGGTTTCTTTAGATTCCACAAATTAAAAGGTTATATGAATTTTTTTAATTTTTTGAGCTATTTCACTTAACATAATGCTCTCAAGATTTGTCTGTTTTAGAAAGTAGCACTGTTTCCTTATTTGCTAATAATATCCCACTGGGGGTTTTGTGTGAGTGTGTAGTAGAAGCAGTGGTAGTAGCAGCATTGTTCTTATCCATTCATTCTTCAAAGGATATATGGATTGTTTTCTTTTTTCTTTTTTCTTTTTCGGTCACACCCGGCAATGCACAGGGGTTTCTCCCAGCTGTACACTCAGAAATCACTCCCAGTGGTGCTCGGGGGACCATATAGGATGCTGGGAATCAAACCCAGGTTGGCAGCATGCAAGGCAGACGCCCTACCACTGTGCTATTGCTCCAGCCCCTGTTTTCTTATCTTGTTAGTAATACTGCAAGGAACCTGGAAGTACGTGTATCTCTTTAAGTTAATGTTTTCATTTTACCAAAAAAACTTTAGAAGGTGAATGATTGGATTGCATGGTGTATCCACTTATAATTTTGTAAAACCTTTGCACTCTTTCTCACAATGACTGCACCAATTAGCACTTCTGTGGATAGTACAGAAAGATTTCTTTTCTTCACATCCTGGCCAACACCTGTCATTTCTTAAAATGACTATTCCTGGCCAACACCTGTCATTTTCTTAAAATAGCTATTCCAAGGGAAGTGAGGTGACTTCTCATAGTGGTTTTGGTTTTCACTTATCAATTGACAGGTGATGGTAAGCATCCTCTTGTGGACCTAATGATGCAATCTTTCTTAATGTCCTTGCTAATTCTAACTAACTTCTAACAGGTTTATACAGCTCTTTCATGGATTCAGTACTTTTAGCCTCCCTCCTTCCTTCCCAACGATTTATAGCATGCGATTTACTTTATCAATAAAGAAGTAGGGCAAGAAGATGAAATTGCCAAATAACACCCTAATTAAATCTTCTAATTTCTGTTCAATTTCTCATTTTTATCTTAATGCATGCAACATTTTAAGTCAGAAGATATTTCTTGGTTCAGTAGAGATCACTCTTCACGCATGGCCTTTAAAAATATATTGTAAACTAGTTGCCTCTTCCCTGCTTCTACTGCTCTCATTTCTTTGCTTTGCTTCCTACACATATGTTCCACTCTTCTTTTTTTGGGAACTTATTACCCATACATGGTTTTGCTTATTCTTTTACTTCACATATTCTGATTTTTAGAAAGAAATATAAGAACTCAAAATAGCTAATAGAAAACAAGTCTTTTACATTCATAGCGAATTCTTTATTAAAAAGGTAGTGCAATGATATGAATTAATCTCTCTGTGAACAGCCATGCTTTTTAAGCAATGATATAATTTCTATTTGATTTCCATGTATTCACTTCTGACTGGAATGGTAGCACAGCGGGTAGGGTGTTTTGCCTTACACATGGCACACCCGGGTTTGATTCCTCCATCCCTCTTGAAGAGCCCAGCAAGCTACAGAGAGTATCCTGCCCTCACGGCAGAGCCTGGAAAGCTACCCGTGACCTATTCGATATGCCAAAAACAGTAACAACAAGTTTCATAATGTAGACATTACTGGTGCCTGCT
The DNA here is from genome assembly GCF_027595985.1 of Sorex araneus. NCBI lineage: Eukaryota > Metazoa > Chordata > Mammalia > Eulipotyphla > Soricidae > Sorex > Sorex araneus. Next base: position 50,861,910 of record NC_073308.1, on the reverse strand, counting down.
CAAGCAAATTGATGAACAACAGGATGACAGTGCTACAGTGCTATATTACAATAATTCAACATGGACCCAATTGTTAATACTGCCATCCAGAAACAAATATAAGGAAAAAAGAACAAATTGTTTTAAAGTAAATCAATTTGGAAAAATTAAGTAAGTCATTATTATATTGTTATAGCTTGTAGATTATAACTAATTCAGTAATGTTGAGTTTTATATCCTTTAGGAATATAACCCAAAGACTTACAAAATATTCTTATATATTCCTAAGAAATATGGTTTGAGATTCATAGCTCTCTTTTATTGTATTTTAATAGGGGCCATGCCACTCTTAATATGGTCCTAGAGCCATTCTCAACAGTGCTTCTTGTGGCACTGTGGTCCTGACAGTTCAATGGTTAGGTTGGTGGTGTTCGGTGACAATCAAGGCCTGAAGTATTGGGAAATGATCATGCAATGCCAGCAGTTAAACATGGCACCGCTGCTAGGCATGGACACCACTACTTGAGCTATTTTCCCAGAATATTTTGGTATTCTTAAGCAGTTGATACTCATATATATATTCTGAGAGAGTGTGAACTCTCTCAGAAATTAATGTCTTCAGGCTTGACTACTTTTTTACCCTCAATATTAATCATAATAAATATGGATAGACAAGGTCAAGTTTTCATCTTCCCACAAATATCTATTTTTCAAATTAATCAAATCACTTGTACAACTGTTGCTCATCAATTTGCTCAAGTGGGTGCCAGTAATGTCTCCATTAGTCCCTATCACAAGCTAGTGTAGCCCAATGGTGTCTGCTCGCTCCAGGAACACGAAGAGCCTCAAATCGTTCATTCAGGGTCTTGATGAAGAAGTCTGATCATGTCGCAGGTGGGCAGCCAGGTGTTCTTTTGACTCTGTGAAGTCCAGTCTGTAACAGCTCTAGTCCAGCAATCATATCTAAACCACATTACATGTCTGGCCTATCTGATTTTTGACACCTTGGCAAACAAGACAGTGTCCCTGATTCTCAATTGTTGATGGAGGTCGGAACTCCAGATTCCTTCTCTCACTACAGTGAAACATGATATTCTAAGCATAGCTCTTTCAATTCCTCTTTGGGAGACCCGAATAGTGTTCTTATCCTGTTTTCATAGGGCCCAGGTCTCCAAGGTGTATGTTAGTACAAGAAGAATGATGGAGTCAAAAAGATTTTCAAATCAATAAAATTTTAAATTGGGTTATTTTAAATTTTTTTTGGGGGGTCACACCTGGTGATGCACAGGGGTTACTCCTGTCCCTGCACTCAGGAATTACCCCTGGTGGTGCTCAGGGGACCATATGGGATGCTGGGAATTGAACCTGGGTTGGCCCGCATGCAAGGGAAATGCCCTACCAGCTGTGCTATTGCTCCAGCTCCTCATTTTAACTTTTATACTTTGAAAAATATTATAAACTATGATGCATACAGAGATATTAAAATACAAATATTTATTTGGTAATATTAGAAATTCAAATATACCTATTGATTTTGATGATTTAATATTTTATTCATCTTAATGGAAGAAGAATGGAACTGACATTTAGATCTTGGGTAATATTTAGATCTATCTACATAGGTCGGTAGGGTGTGATATTCTGAAATTATTTAAAATTTAAAAAAATTAAGTTTAAAACTTAAAAACTTTAAGAATAAAACACTGTGGATGTATGATTTAAATTCATGTCTATGACTTTTCACTAGGCCTCAATTTTTGTTATATTTTGTCTTTTTTTCTTCAAAATACTAGAAAAAAGTCACTCACTATAGATGATTAGTAGTAAGTGTACCATATTCTACCATTTTTAAATAAAATGAACAGAAAACATAGAATAGAAATACACATCCTATAGTTTCCTAGCAAGAACTTTGCACATTGCAATCAATATGCCATGATGTAAAATATATTTCTTACTGTATTATTTAAGGTTGGCAAATACAAAATGAAGAAAGTAGCATAGATGTAAAAATTTATTTTAAAAATCTACTTTGCAAGGCAAATACTCAAGAAAGTATTTTTTTTCTATTAAAGATTTCTTTGCCCTCACCAGAAGTGAAAATTATAACAGGTCTTCTAAGTCAAGATACAATGCAATTCTAATTTTAAACCGTTTTTTCTTACTTGTTTACATCACTTCATTTCAAAGTTTACTTGTTAATTTGAAATATAAATGCATATCACTACAAAATGTTAAAATCTTCCTTAGGATGTTGATACTGGCATTTCATTTTGTTTCAACTAAACTATAACCATACTTGAGACACCACTATATTCAATGGAATTGAGTAGCTAAATAATCACTTTTAAATACCTTAAAGTGACTATTTAAAAATATGATTTTAGCACATTTGTCTTGTAGGATTTTCAGATGGCATATAAAGAAAAATTGTAAATAGGAATTTCTACTTTGATAGCTTAAAATTAATCTTTTTTGCAGTTTTATGATGCAATTTTTCCCTGTGAACTTGTTTATCTTCATTCTGGTTTTCATCATCATATCTACATCCATAATTTTAAACATAATTTCTAACACCTAATATGAAAGGAAGCACTTAGTGGACACGTCATAAATGTTTGTTGATGATTATATTTTTTTTTGACCAGATTGCTCAGATAATTGCTTTGAACCTCCTGTGGCAATTTAGTTCCACGGTGTAAAATTTGGCATGTCAATTAGAAACAGTTGCCCCAAATTTGCATAAAGGCTGATGAGGCTTTCATCAAATTAATTTTAGATCCTTTGTGACAGACCATGATAATATTTTGAGATTCAAATAAATCCTGTACTGAAGATTAAGATATTCAAATATGTAATTAGTCCTCATTATGTCATAGACTCATATCATAACTCACTTGTATTTTAGGTTTTAGAATATGAAATTGATGAATTTAGGATTCTGTTTTTTAAGAATATTAATTTTTAAAAATGTCTCCACAGCTTCTAAAATCTTTCTACTTAATAAAGAAATAAATTAACTCACTACATAAACTCACAGTTTATATAATGTACCATGTTTTTGTTTTTTCTTTTTTGAAACCTAAAATATACATATATATATAAAATAAATAACTGAGTTTTAAAAAATATAACAAAAAAACTATATAAGCTTCTAATAAAATATGCATTAAGTGAATGTGACTTTATCTAGACTGTCTTAATTTCACTTGTGCTATTCTTATTAAGTTTTCAATTGTGGCATGACTTTATTATCTTCTTAGTGTACAAAGCTCTTCTGTAGATCCTCCGATTTTTTTTTTTAAAGAGATTCCAAGTGTCCCCAGTACATCATTCAAAATAGTATAATTTCATTGTTTTCTTTTTCTGTTGTTGCTGTGTTGATAAATGGGCTTGGGGAATACAACTGTGTCCTTTCTTCCCAAGGGAATAGACCTTTTCTGGAGGTCAATTTAATTCTGTTATCAAAGCAACTGAGCCTCTGGGCAGGAATATTTGTATACTGAAATCACTCAGATTCTGGGAGGAACTTTTCAGAAGTCTGATCACAGCTGAATCATTCCTTATTCTCTCTGAACGAAAAGGAGTCCAGACAGAGCTTCATTATCCACTGCAGTGCCCTCAGAAACGGGGATGATGGTTCTGTTTCTGAATAAATGACCATTTCTTGCTGTCTCATATGCATTGCAATCACTAAAATATAGCATCCAGACTACTTGAGAAATTATCTGTTTTTCCTGCGCTCACTGAATTATCTGTTCTGTGCATTTCTCTAATTTAGAGTGTAGAGGAATACAATCTCAAGGGTGGAGTATAGGGGCTGGAGCAATAGCACAGCGGGTAGGGAGGGCGTTTTCCTTGCAAGCGGCCGACCCAGGTTCGATTCCCAGCATCCCTGAGCACCGCCAGGAGTAATTCCTGAGTGCAGAGCCAGGAGTAACCGCTATGCATCGCCAGGTGTGACCCAAAAAGCAAAAAAAATAAAATAAAATAAATATAAATAAAGGGTGGAGTATATTCCTTCTTCCCTTTTAGATTGATAGGTGTTGGTGCAGATGTGTGCATATCTAGTTAGAAGGACATGCTTTGTCTATGTTTAAAATATTTTTAAAAAACTTTATTTTGCATGTTAAAACCTATTTTCTTTAAGCTCACTCAATTTAGAAGCTCATTATTGCTGAGAACCAAGGATTCAAAAGGCCCACAAGAAGAGACCTTAGAGTAGTGGAAGGCAGATGTTGAAGCTGGTGGTGGAGGGATTAGGTAGCTCTGCAAAGATGAAACAATAATAATAATATGACTCAAACTCACAGTAACTCATTTAAAGAACTGATTCAAAGACTCTATGTTGTTTTCATAGATCTATTCCTGATTTTTCCCTCATCCTTTTAAAATCCAAGTAACTAATTTTATGATTAGAATAATTTTAAATTACATATAAAAATCAGGACCAAATCAAATTGCATCCACTCTATTCTTATGTCATTAAATTCCATTGCAAATCTTAGATCATTTTAATCAGTTTACAGATATTTTCTAACCCAAACAAAATTTTCATCCTTACTTATAAAAACTTTCCATATTTGTAGAGTTATTTAAAAAAATATTTTTGATAAGATTCTGCCAATTGGTGCTAAACCTACTGAAAATTTGACCCCTTTAATATGGTACTGATGCACCTCTGCTCCTAAAGAGAGGTCTTCTGACCCATTTTGGCACCCAGAGTGGCTTCTTACAGAAATGCATCTAGACTGTGAGCTGAGTTACAACCCTGTGCCACCCGGGGAAGGATTTTCCCTCTCTACCGTATTTTTCTGCGTGGAAAATGGCAGCGGCGGCAACATCCACATGGCGAGAGCCACCTCCTAAGACTCCCAACCCAGAGGTATGAGTTTGCAGTGATGTGGCTCGTAGGCGATTATGGGAAGGGGGTGGGGCGTTACTGGCACGCCCTCTGCCCAGATAAGATCCGGAGCTGCTGCGCATGCGAAACAGACCCTCTGCTCCTAAAGACTATGATCCGAGAGGTCTTCTAACCCATTTTGGCACCCAGAGTGGCTTCTTATAGAAATGCATCTAGACTGTGAACTGAGCTTAAATATCAGAAATTCAAAACTCATAGAGCTCATAGAGTCTTCATTCTCAGCAGAGAAAAGAAATTATTAAATGATGCCTTTTCAGCAGGCCTGATTGTTGGGGGAAAATTCCAAACAATGATCGTGAGTTTTCTATTGAAATGTTGAATGTATTCAAAGTATAGAGAGAATAAAGTGAAGATCATTAGCTACTTAGGTGGGGGCTGGGTGAGAGGGGGGTATACTGGGGTTCTTGGTGGTGGAACATGTGCACTGGTGAAGGGATGGGGGTTTAATCATTGTATGACTGAGACTTAAACCTGAAAGCTTTGTATTTTTTTCACAGTGATTCAATAAAATAAAAACTTAAAAAAATATATGGTACTGATGCTTTGGTTCTGGGGACTCTCAAGAAAAGTGGAAATACAGAGCAGTGAGGCCTGAGGTACTTTGGATTGGTCTTTTTGTTCAAGTCACTGTCACTGTCATCCCGTTGTTCACTCATTTACTCAAGCAGGCACCAGTAACATCTCCATTGTGAGACTTTGTACTGTTTTTGGCATATCGAATATGACCTGGGTAGTGAGGTAAGGTATGAATTATCTCTCTCATCCTCTTGGTATACATTTTTTTGCATTAGATCCTAGATTAATTTCTAGTTTTATTTTCCAAGTATTTTCCCTTAATTTTGTACAAAATAGAAAGGAATCTGAAAAGCAATCTATTTTTTTCAAAATGTATGATAGGCATAAATCACATCTATTGCCACTCAAAATGAGTAGTAAATTAAATCAAATAATACACTCTTAATTTTACTTCTTGGCACTTTTGAAACCTATGCTCAATAATCAAATATTTACTACAGGCCTGTTTTACACAGCACGGTTGAAAGTGGATTCTATGTACTAGTAAATCAGAAATAATCTTAAAACACATGAAAATATTTCACTTATGCAATTAAATGACAGAAGCCCATTTTAAAGCTGTGAATAAAGCAAATTAGTCAGGAGATATGGATTTACCAGAGACGAGTTTTAAGTTTCTAAACTTTAGTCTTCTTCCTAAAATGAGAGGTTGAACCCTGATACTTTGAACTTCCTATGTTGGCATGAATCAATACTTTGCATTCTATTAGCAGTTATTAGCCCATTGTCTTTCAATATAAACTATTCAAAAGTGATAAAGCTCATTGAAATATTGTTCAAGTTACTAATGCCTATACATGGTTTCGGTGCATGCTTTTATAGTATGCAGCTCTTATATTAAGCATTTTTTTGCCATGACTGACAGTGAGAAGCTCTGTCACCAAATGCTGTCAGTTCTCCCTCTAACATGTTTCTCAAATACAGTGTACCCTCATCATTCATCTGTCACTATCTAGGTCTGACTCTTTACCATTTCTCCCTTGGACCATCCTAATAGCAGCTGAATAGCCCTTGTAAGTGACACTCCACTGAACCCTCACTCTAGTTCATTCTCCAAGTAGTTGTCAGAGTTAACTTTCTGAAAGTGAAAAATGGCTTATACCAATCAAATATTTAATGTTATTGCATATAATATGCAAGCCAAGTTCACCCAATTGGCCCTCAATCTAATTTTTTCTTCTTATTGTAGTACATGAAACCTCAATTTTTACTCGTATAATTGCATTATTTTTATTTTCTACACATTATAGTCCTTGTTTTAACACAATGCCTCATGATGCCTGACATATTGTAGGTAATTAGCAGCTATTTATGACTGAACGAAAATAATTTTATTTCTTTTTTTCTCACTTAGTACACTATGTCATTTTATTTTAACTTCTTTTAATGATGAAATCTCCCCCGACTTCTCCAGGCATAAAATGTTACTTCTCTTTCTGCTTTCATAGACTTTTAGTAAGTTGTCATCAATAGTAGGAATCAATATGTGTCTAATATATATTATTCTATTTTTATACTTAAGTTTTTATGAAAAGCATGAGATCATCTTACTAATTAACTCTCTAAGAAATAGTCAAACCTCAAAAAATGTCATTGAGCTAATAAAATAGATTTAAATATAATGATATAGTAAACATATTATTTTATAGAGTTGGCATTTTAATCTCATTTATATCAGAGTTCTAACTTTTTCTTTTATAAGGAATTTATAGTTAAGATAATGTGTTTACAGTGGTGTCGTGACAGATGGTCTTGGTGTACACAGTTATCTCACCACTACCCAAGTTCCAAAGAGCCCCAAGCATGACCTGGGTCACGTCTAGTCAAATAATTTTTAAAATATAACTCACAGTAGTTTCCCATTAGCTGTGAGAAAACATAATAAATGATTGTAAAATTATAATTGTGACTTCTCATTCGTCATCCCGTTGATCTTCAATTTGCTAGAGCGGGCATGCTAGTGTAGCCCAGTGGTATCTGCTCACTCCAGGAATATGAAGAGCCTCAAACCATTCGTCAAGGGTTTTGACGAAGAAGTCTGACCATCTTGTAGGTGGGCAGCCATGTGGTCTTTTGATGTCCCATGGAATCCAGTCAGTAACAGCTCTAGTCCAGTGGTGGTCTCTGAATAGCCTTACATTTCTGGCCCATCTGATTTTTGACACCTTGGCAAACGAGATAGCATCCCTGATTCTTGAGCATAGATGGAGGTCGGAACTCCAGATTCCTTCTCTCACTTGAGTGAAACATGATACTCCTAGTACAGCTTTTTTGATTCCTTTTTGAAATACCTTAATAGTGTTCTCATTCTGTTTGCATAGAACCCATGTCTCTGAGGCGTATTTTAGTGCAGGAAGAATGGTAGAGTCAAAAAGATGTGCCCAGAGCTGGATGTTCTTCGTCCTCTTAACCACTTCTTGAAGGCATTCCATGGGAGAGTCCAGCAAGCTAGCAAGAGTATCCCTGCCCGCATGCAGAGCCTGGCAAGCTACCCATGGCATATTAGTTATGCCAAAAACAGTAACAACAGTAGGCCTCATTCCCCTGACACTAAAAGAGCCTCCAATATGGCAGCGTTAAGAAGGATGAGCAAGGAGAGGCTGATAAAATCTCAGGGATGAGCTAGGCAGCCAAAATAAAAATTATAATTAAAATATATTTGAATAGTTTATTTTATAAGGATCATTTAGTTTATACTAGAATCCTTTATAAAACACTTATAATAAAGTCAGTAAACATATAACCTCAGCAAAAAGACATTTATCTCATGCAAATGTCTGTAAAGGACTCATTTAAAATACTGCAAAATTGATGATTCTGATCCCCATAGTGGCAGTATTTTGCTGAATTTAAAACTAAAGTATTTGAATAGATTTAAGAAACATTGATAGAACAGCCATTCAATTTAATTAATAGGTTTAAATTATATGCAACAATCATATTGAAATAATTTAGTGAAAAAAGGGGACCACACCAAGAGTGTTTAGGGGTTCCTCTTTGCTAAGGAATCATTCCATAGAAACTTGAGGGTACCTCATGTGGTACTGAGGATCAAATCCTGGTGTCCACGTACTAGGTAAATATCGCTGTACTGTTTCTCCAGCACTGGCATAACATTTTAATTGATGTGCAGTTTTTTAAAGTAAAATATTTTGGAGGTATACAAACTTTTTAATTTGCAGTAACTTAGCTTGAAATGTATTAAAATAGAAACATGTAAAACTAATTTGGCTTCAGAAATTCATTTCATTAAAAATATAAATAATAAAAATATAAAAAATAAACAAAAATATAAAAATATATTTCATTAAAATATATTTTAATTATGTATTATACAAATATTAAAATGAAACTTTTGCTTATTTTAGTAAAGTTGCCTGCCTAATGTTGCTTCTGGTCACAAAACTCTTCATGTTTCACAACCATTTTGTCTAGTGTTTTTTTTTTAACACAGATATTTCAAGTAATAGAGATTTTCATTAGTTTTAGAGATTAAAAACCATGAGCTGGATCGATAGCACAGCGGGTAGGGCATTTGCCTTGCACACTGCCCACCTGGGTTCAATCCCTCCGACCCTCTTGGAGAGCCCAGCAAGCTACCAAGAGTATCCTGCACTCACGGTAGAGCCTGGCCAGCTACCCGTGGTGTATTCGATATGCCAAAAACAGTAACAACAAGTCTCATTTGGAAACATTACTGCTTCCCACTTGAGCAAAACTATGAACAACGTGAGGACAATGACAGTGATACAGTGAACAAACCACATTTTCATTTTGCATTAAGTTCCATTTAACATTGAGTTCCATAATTATGTAGTCAGTGTCAAGTATCAAACCAATAATATGAGTAATGTATTCTTCAGACCCTTCTAATACTGAATTCTATGTTTCTTTGTGTCTACTCTAAGTAAACAAAGTGAGGAACAAAATTTTAGTAATAAAAAATTCTATCATATGGGGATGTGGGTTTTAGTAGCAAGAAATATGAAGAATAAATAAATATCTCAAGTGGTTTAATCAACTATTTGGTTAACCAACTTAACACAGAATGTGTCTTCGGGAAAATAATATAGTCTTACATTTTAAAATTAGAATTAAAATAATAAAATGAGACAGTTTTGTTGAGTAAAATGACTAAGGTATGTAATTACTGATTCTTCCAATCCATGAACATGGGAATATGTTTTCATTTTCTAAGGTCTTAGGTCTTCTTCAATTTATTTCTTACATGTTTTGAAATTTGCATAATGTAGGTCTTTTGCTTCTTTTGTTAAATTGGTTCCTAGCTACTTGACGTTTTGGGATGCTAATTTAACTGGGATAGAATCTGATCTCTTTCTCCTCTCATTCATTAGTAATCAGCCAGTTTTTGTGTATTGAGTTTGTAGCCGGCCACTTTGCTTTATTTATTGTTCTTAGGAGTTTTTGCAGGGACTCTTTAGGATCTTCAATATATATCATCAGATCATCTGCAAATAAAGATAACTTGACTTTCTCTTTTCCAATTTGCATCACCTAATTGCTGTTGCCAAGATTTCTCATACAATGTTAAGCTTGGGTACAGTAGACATCCTTGTTTTGTGCCTGATCATACTGGGAATGCTTTCAGTTTTTCACCATTAAGATTACTGTTGACTATGGGCTTTTTACTTGCGTAAGACTGAAGGATGGTCAACAGGCACAGGATTAAAATGCTCTTCTCTTGTTAGGGAAATCCACATCAAGACTATAATGAGACTATATTACACCAGTGTGAATGGCACATATCAAAAATATTGGGAACAGGGGCTGGAGCAATAGCACAGCGGGTAGGGCATTTGCCTTGCACGTGGCCAACCCGGGTTCAATTCCCAGCATTCCATATGGTCCCCTGAGCACCGCCAGGAGAAATTCCTGAGTGCATGCACCAGGAATAACCCCTGTGCAATGCTGGGTGTGACCCAAAAATCAATAACTAAACAAACAAAGAATATTAGTAAAAATATCTGTTGGCAAGGATTGGTGAAAATGAATCCTCATTTGCTGCTGGGTGAGAATGTTGTCTCTTCCAACCCCCATGGAAAACAGTATGGAGGGTACACAGTAAACTCAGAATTGGATTCCTGTATGACCCAGCAATTCCATCTTGGTGCATCTATTCCACAGGGGACAAAAAAACAACAATACCACATTCATTCAAAAGAACATAAGCACACCATTTTTTGTAGCACTCAGTATAATAGTTAAGATTTGGAATCAACCTAAACAGATGTCTAATGACAGGTAAGTGGATAAAGAAGATATGGTATATAAACAATGGGATACTTACACATCTGTAAATAATGACGAAATCATGCAGTTGCTGCAACATAGGTGGAATGGAAGGTATCACATTAAATGAAGTAATCCAGAAGAAAAAAAGATAAACAATGATATCACTTGGTATTTAGAAGAACCATATTAGGGAAAGCAGTTTTTTCAAGGGAGGAAAAACTTGATACCCAGATGAACCTTGAACCCAGAATACAGGGAGGAGAAGGAAATAAGTAGTGGAGGGGAAGGAGAGAAGATACAGATGAGAAAGAAAGTGAGCCAATTCAGGGGGTTAAAGGTACAAAGATGGTACTAAGGAATGATAGAGCCAAATTTCCAAAACACAGAGTCAACAACCCCGAAACCAAGAGACCCAAACTTGAACACGTTAACTTAGAATGTTTCTGTCAAGAGGACAAGCTGGAGGGGGCTTAGGAAGAGGAGAATATGTAGGAGTGAACCTGGGAACATTGGTGAAGAGAAGTTGACCTTGATGGTGGGATTGGAGCTGCAATATTGTATGTCTAAAACTCACCTATGAGTGACTTTGTACATCATGGTGCTTTAACAAAAAATAAAATTTAAAAATAAAATCAACTTTTAAAAGTATCTAATTTTTATGATGACATTTGTGCAAGTCAAAACAGTCAAATGAACAATTATGCTAAAAGTATGGCAATGAAGGACAGGGTATCAGAGAAAAATCAGCATTTACTTACACAAATTTCAATGGCTAAGTAGGATATGAAATGCATACATGGACCACTTGAAGTTATTAATTGTACCAGATATTATAGTTTTACCTTATTAATATTATTGAGACTTTTTTCCTGCTACTACATTTAATCATTCAAAAATTTTGTACAAGTGTACTAAGGCTTATTCAAAAACTCAGTAGAATAAAAGAAAATGTTCATGCTATTCTCACATGTCTTTAGAGCTAACTCTGAAGTCATCTCTGGAAAGGAAAACACTCACATTAATATTGTCCTGATCCTCCTCCTAAGATGTCTCGAACATTCTCCACCGTGGGTGTGAGCAGTTTATTTCCCTTGACTCTTCTAAAATCCCCATTTGTAATACAGTGAAATCTGGAAAGCCCTCATGGCTCAATGCAATTTTCTCATAGAAAACTCCTGCTAATAACACTTTCTCTTAAGTCCCTGGATGAGATGCAAAGCTCCTTTAGCATCAGAGGTTGAGAGAAATGCATCAAAATAATGAGACAAAGTGATTGAAGTGCTATGGAGGTTTCTATACAAATACCCAATTTTCAGTTTCAAACTTCAACTTATTTTTTTTAAATAACCTTGCAGGTTGGTCACAATTTACAACTCAAAAATAATGCATATGTGTATGTTAGATTAATCATATTGTTAAGAATTTAAATATTTTTAAACATATTTATTCATTTTAGTTTGGGGCCACATCTAGCTTACTCTTGCCTTTACACTCAGGAATCAAGTCTTGGTTTTTTTGGTTTGTTTTGGGGTCACATCCAGTGATGCTCAGGAGTTCCTCCTGGCTCTGTACTCATGAATTACTCCTTGCAGTGCTCAAGGGACGATATGGGATGCTGGGGATTGAACCTGGGTCTGACACATGCAAGGTAAGTGCCTTACCTGCTGTACTATAGCTCCAGACCCAGAAATTACTTCTGAGGCACCCAGGACCCATGTGGTGAGCCAGAAATTGAATCCTGGTCAGACATGTTCAAAGAAAGCACCTACTATCTTACTCATTCTTATATTATCTTACTCTTACTCTTGTATTATCTCCAACTCCTAAAAATGCATCTAATGCAATTATTTATACAAAAAATACCAGTTTTTTTAATGACTATAAAGTTGTCCGTGTTTACTTCTCAGGGGTGTGCAGAAAGGTGGGGAGGGATAGAGATTGTGAAAGTGGATGTTGTTTGGCTCACATACAATGGTAATCAGGGGCTACTCATTTTTCTGTACTAGGGTCACTCCTGTCTTTTCTTAGAGGACCATGAGAGGTCTCACAGAATGCAAGAAAAATACCTAAGTCACTAAGTCACAGAGAAAGAAATTTTGAATAGTGAGGATCAGGCTGTCACAGAGTCCAAAATAGGTACAAAATCTGTCGGGTAAACCAGAAGGCTAGAAATCTAAAGGAGAGGTAGAAATCATCTCTACTAAGAAATAATTCTTTGTTCTACAAAGACCTTCAATTGATTGAATGATAACCTGCTGACTATGCACATAGAGGATTGCTTAATTCTAGATCTATCAACTTTAAGTTAAATATGCCTTAACTGCAAATATTCCTTCACAGAAATCTCCAGAACAATTCTTGCTCAATTATCTTTGCACCAGTGACCAAAAAAGCCGACACATATTAGACATCCTACTCTCTTAAAGAATTTGTGGCTATTAACATGATTTCATTGAAATAAAATTTAAAATAAGTTCTAAGTATAAATAACAATAGCCATATAACTTAGCCCTAGCTCCATTTTAGAGAACTAGATGGAGAAACAATTAAAAATTTTTGACATGGAGAATCTTCCCAGCAGTGCTCAGCGGCCCAGGGTCTACTTCAGCAATAGTCAACCCAACAGTGCCTGCGGATAGTTTGGTTCTGTTCTTGTTTCATTCTGTTTTGGTTTGGGGGTCATATCTGGTGATGCTCAGTGATTATACCTGTTTCTGTGCTCAGGGTTCACTCTGGTGCTGCTTGGAGAATTCTGGCTGTGCCTGGGATCAAACTGAGATAGGTTTGTGAAAATTTGGTGCCTAACTCATCTCTGTCTCTGTCTCTGTTTCTCTCTCATGTCTTTGGTCCAGCAATATGGTGTTACAAAGGGTCAGTGGGACTGGAGGACTTCAGGAAAACAGTTGATGGTGTTAGGATAAAAGGCATGTGGTGCCAAAGATTGAACTCAGAATCTTTGGCATATGCAGCACCTGTTCCAACCCTTTGTACTATTTTCAAGCCTCCATAAGAAGTAATTTACTTATATTTTGTTTAGAGCCGCAGCTGGCAGTGCTTAGGGATTACTTCCGGGTCTGTGTTCAAACATCAATTGGAGCAGTACTCAGGGGACCAGATGGGTTGCTGGGGATAGAATCTGGATCATCTATGTCCAAGGTAGTTCTCTTAAACCCTGACTATTTCTCCAATATACCCAAAACCAGGAACTTTTCATTCATATGAAGGTAAGTCATGTAGCTTTTACCAAAACTTTAATGTTTCTCTTAAAAATCAAAGATTGTTGCCAGGTCAATAGGACAGTGGATCAGACAAGTGCAGTGCAAGGCAAGTGACAGATCCAAGTTCAATCCCCAGCACCACATATAGTGCCCCAAACCAAGCAGGAGTGATCCCTGCGTTCAAAGTCAGAGTACTTCCTGGTCAATGCTTGGCATGGCTCCAAAATACAAAAAAAGAAACTAACAAAAAAGAAATCTAAGATTGTTCAGATATTGCTTTCTCAGACATAGAATTCTTTTCTTTAGAATAAGTGAGTTTGTCTTAGCTAAAGAAAGAAAAAATATAAGTAAAGAAAATTTGAATAAATACATAATTACAGAAGAAAAGTAACATGATATGTCATGTTTAAGAAGACACACCCACATATTAATATGTAAGACTTCTCAATGAGAAAAATAGCAGAAAACCCACATCATAAAGTATGTTGAGCCTCCAGTTGATAAGTATTCAATGAAATGATGTCATATTTAATGTCAAGAAAACATGTGTCATCGTATGTATCTTATGGAAACTATATGATTCTGATTGTGTTCCGATGGCCTTCCTTACAATTTGGGGCCAGATTTCTAACTCCTAAAGAATTAATGTACACAGTGTGTCAAATGATTCAAATATTAAAAGAAAACAGGCAAAAACATCCTCCAACAACTTCACAGGTCAAACTACATATGGTAAGTAGATGTTCTAGAAATCCTCCAGGGATCAGCACTTACACAGCTGACTTACAACAGCTGACACACATATCCTGTGCATGGCATATGGTTCCCTAAGCCCCACCAATACTAATCCCAGAATACAGAGACAGGAGTAAACGTTGAGCACAACCTGGTGTGACCCCACAAGCAAATAAATAAATAAATAATACAGGAAGGATGCCTTACATTTTCTTCAAGCACAACTTCATTTCATAATTAGTCACTCTTTTTTTTTGGTCTCTTGTTGGGTCACACCCTGCGATGCACAGGGGTCAATCCTGGCTTTGCACTCAGGAATTACGCCTGACGGTGCTCAAGGGACTATATGGGATGCTGGGAATTGAACCTGGATCGGCCATATGCAAGGCAAATGCCCTACCCACTGTACTATTTCTCCAGCCCCATCATTCTAAATATATTCCTGTTGTAGGAGAATTGCCAATGAACTAAAAAAACAAACAAAAAAAATTCAAGGAGCCAGGACTGTAGACCTGTGGTAAAGTTCTGACCTTGGAAGTGTGAGACTCTGAATTTGATGCTCAGGAAAACACCCCCCCACCACCACACACACACGGAAATCATTTTATGGGAATGAGGTGTAGATTACTTCAAAAACACTTTAGAAGGTCTAGGTAAACTATATACCCAAAATAACTTAAGTCTTCAATTCGAAATTTCAGCATTGTTGGCAGTAGTTATGTCTCAAAGAGATATTGAAATAAAAAAGTATCCTCATTAGAAGGAAATTTCAAACAAATAAAACAATAGCTTTACTAACTCTAAGGAAATGTTTCCAGATGCATTTCTATTTAAATTTCATGCCACATAAACCATGCTCAATTGTTCCCCTTTTTTATCTGAGAAGTTATGTTCCAGGTCAGAATGTTAACACACATAAGTGAATTAGTCCTAGATTTATGCTGAGACTTGGACTTGCTCAAAGCGTATCATTTGAAAGGCAAGACCTGAAGCATAGAGAATTACATAAGAAAATGCTCAAAAGTTCAAAGTCTAAGATGAATGCTACTGAAATGTGTTATATGAGCTCTAGCTGACTCCAACTAGCTCCTCACTGACACTTTTTTTCATCACTGTGGGTTATTGTTTTCATTTTCTAATAAAGTTCAGATTTTAATATAAATCACCTGTAATCTATATGATTACTCAGACTATAAAATTATGAATACAAATTTTTGAAACCCAATAGCTTCTAGCAGTGTTTTCATTCTAGAAAAGAAAGGTGTCAAGAAATTAAAGTCACCTGTGCTTATCTAGAATTTTATCCTTGAATAGGTTTTTGTCAAAATAAAAGATTTATAATATATGTACCTTAGTGCACTTTTACGGAAAGTACACTGATGTTATCTTATTTATTTGAGGAGACAGTGTGATGGAACAATTTGTAATTCTTTATAAATTTCACATTAAACCTAAAATTATAAAAACTGTATATACAGAGATTCAGAATTTGATATGACACTGTAAGCTATGAATAAAAAGATACATAATCATTATGTGACTTTCTGCTCGAATTTCTCTTTGGATATTAAATTTAGAATTCCTGTTTACAAAAAGTATGCCCCTAAGTTCTTCAATTAAAGGAAATTATTTAAATCAAACATGCATGATATTTTTTGAGGGGGATTTGCTCAGGTCTGAATAACCACCCTGCTGCTCCTGCTCCTTCTAAGAGAAGCATACATATATATTTTTTTTCTTTCCTTTTCAAACTGGAGAATTTTAAGTCTAGAAGTTTGCCCTTTGAAAATGGCATATTTCATGTACTCTATTCCACTAATGTGCTAAGCTATTACAGGTTTGATTCCCATTATTGCTGGATATAAGGTAGGGCCTAAGGAGTGATAAATGAAGCAGAGAGCAGAAGGTAGCTAATTGTGAAATTGATGTTCAGTAGTTTAGTGATCCAGGATGCAGTATAAGAATCACGAATTACAGATCCACATTACATTTATTGGCACACCTTCAAGCTACTTATCACTTTCAGCAAAGGGCAGTTTGCCTTGCAGACAGGCAAGCCTGCCTCAGTCCTCAACACAGTACATGGTCCTCCAAGCACAACCAGGACTGGTCCCTGAGCACAGAGCCAGGAGTAAGTTTCAGGCAACTCCAGGTCTTCTTTCATCCCCTGTCCCCTGCAAAAAAAAAAAATAGAAAGGAAAAACCAAAAGAAAAATATGCTAATATGTTTTAAATTAGAAGATCATAACAATAAGGAAACATTTCAAATTATTAGAGAACTACCTTTAATAAAGAAAAACACAAACCAATGAAATTGTGTGGTAATCCAATAATTATGATTTTAGCTATATTTTTAAGTTGCAAATAAGTACTGTGTAGTATTATACTCTATTGTATTTCTCTATAATATTTAAAAACTTGTATAATGATACTTTTACCTTTTTTAATTTATTCTTGATATAACTTACAGAAGTTGAATTAGTAAATTCTAACTGAAATTTGTGAAAATTTTGGACAAATGAATATGTCTATGTACCTAACACTCAAATTAATATAAAGTACATTACATAATCAAAACAAGGTCTCATATGCCAGTTTCTAGTTAAAAATCCACCTAGTACCAAAATCTGTATTCTAATTTCTATCATTGAATTTTAGTTTAACATACTAGTTTAACATATTAACATATTAATTAAATTAGTTTAACATATTAACATAACAAATTCAAATCTAGATGTTGCATGAGGTTTTTAAACTGTAAATTTGATGTTCAGTGGTTTAGTGATCCAGAATACAGTTTAAGTATCATGAATTACAGATTCATATTACACATATTATCACACCTTCAAACTGCTTATACTTTTGAAAAAAAGGGCAGCTTGCTTTACAGACAGCTAAGCCTGGCTCAATCCTAGACACCATACATGGTGCTCTTGTAAATTAAGAAGTTTAAATTAGATAGTAGCACTGTATCACCGTAGTCCCATTGTTCATCGATTTGCTAGAGTGGGCACCAGTAACATCCCCATTTTGAGAACTACATAGGACCAGGTTGAACTGTTGCCTTGCTGATTAATGATTCAGATTTGATCCCTGAACTACATATAGTCCCCTGAGCACTTCCAGGAGTAATCTTTAAGTACTGTGGAGTGAGAACCCTGAAAAAAATGTTAATTAATTATTTAAAGGATTAAAGATTGGGGGAGGTAGGGTTAGTGATGAAGCACTTGCTGAGCATCTGAGAAGCTCTGAGACGGATTCCTGTCTTTCACGTTGTCCAAAATCAACTCCAATTGTAGCCCTGGTGACCCTGGAGAACCTTCAGATGAAGAACAAAACCATCTGCTAGTCATAGAATTGTTGCCACCCACTGCCGGTTGTGAAGTAAGACCCGAGCATCTTTAGGTGCAGATCTTAGCCCTCCCCACCACCAAGGGTAATTTCTGGCAGTCTTCCTCATAAGAGTATTTAGTTTAAGAGTAGGGAACAATTTGCTTTGATCGACTTTTTTCAATCCCAGGATGAACCCCTTAGTCTGATGCTTCTGGTATGGTCCTTTTGTTCATCTGAAGACAAACCTAATGTCTGGAGAATAGTGCGACCTCTCTGCAGCAGGGTGCTTGCTTTGTGTGTGTGTGTGTGTGTGTGTGTGTGTGTGTGTGTGTGTGTGTGTGTGTGTGTGTGTGTGTGTGTGTGTGAAACTCTGCGTTCTCTCCCCAACATTACAAAACAACAACAGCAACGAAACCGAAGTCCCAATGTCTCTACTAATCCTGTATAAATAAGATTCAAAAAATACGTTGTCTTCTCTGCTTGGATCAACAGTTGAAATATCAGCTCTTCATTTTTAGCGTTCCATCTGTTGTTTGAATTCTTTGAAATCTCACTCACATATTCATAGTTAACTGCTCAATTAAGTTTAAAGTAGGACTTGGAGTTGTGCCTTTTGCCTTTTTCTAACTCTGCTTTAATCTCCATATTCTCTGACACATTTTCCTTGAGTTCAGTTCTCTCACCTGTATAATGGGCTGTGCTCTGAGGACGAGATATAGATATCTGTGTAGGTCCTATACACCAATCCTTTATGCGAAGTATAATTTTAACACAGTCATTCGAAAGGACTCAATTGTCCTCCAGTACCTTAAAATGTTTTTCATTTTTTTTTAATTTAAGCATAAACTACAATCTTTTGTTTTGGAAGGGTTATCCATTAAAAAAACTACTCAATGGGTTGAAACTCATGTTTTTTTTTTTTTATAATGTGAAAGGTTAGGTGGACAGAAAGTATTGTCCTAGCACTGGGTCTACCAAAGTTGATAGAAACATGGCTAATGTATTAAAAAGAAACTATGCCTACAACTTCAAAATATTTTCAAATGAAACCAGATTTTTGAGAGAAGATATAAAAAGCAATTTAGGTTGAATTCAATGAAGTGCCTTTTGGGGCTATTGGTAGGACAAATATGTATCGGATAAAGAGAGTAGAGAGTTTCAAAGGTGCATATGAAGGTATATGTGAAAAAATATTTTATATAATTTTTATATAATTTAAATAGTCCACTGTCACCAACAAGTGAGAGAAACAGAAATTATAGAAAATAAGTGAGGGCATACCAGTTAGTTATTTGTATAGATATTTGCAAAAATATATACATGTATAATAAAAACAAAGGAAGACCATTGACAGTTTTTAATCAAACAATTACTATTAGTTGATTACAATATGTTTACTGATAGTTTGGATAAATATGGAAAATAACTAGATTTCACAAAGCATAATTAATAAATGAAAAACCTGAGGTCTTGGTAGCTACACTAGTGAATAAATTAGCAGAATCAGAATGCATTTTTGAGAAATAGGACAACCGAGCACTGGGTGTTCTCTCATGTGCAATTGGGGGAAAGTTTACTGGGTTAGCCTATATGGAAAACAACATGGAAATTTCTCAAAAATTGAGAATAAAACTTCCATATCAAACATTATTATGCTTAAACCTGCATTATTAATAGTATTGTAAACCACAGTACCTAAAAAATTAGTAAGGCATAAGATATAAATGTAATTTTATTCTTTAAAATCAATAGTGATTTATAATGGATCTGATTAAAAAAACTTTCCAGTGTTTGCTACATCTTCTTTATTTTATAAATGTAATATATTAATTAGTATATACCCTATCGTTTTGAATAATATACAGTCATAAAAATAAACCTATATGCCACTTATTCTAATTTTTACCCCAAATAATGATCTCACTATATTTTTCTGCTGAACTGAAATACACCTGTGAACTTTTGCTTAAAATTATTTAATAAATAAAATATGGGCAATGTTCATTATACTGATTTCTCCTCCCTTTAATATTAATCACAAGCATATTGCTGGACAATATTTAGTGTTCTTTTGTTGTTGTTGTTGTTGTTGTTAATATCATGACTTTGAATTTTATTCTCAATTTGTCAACATTCTGTTGCTTCACCATTTATTTATTCTTCACTTTTAATTCATCTGTTAAAACAAATGTGTATAATCAATAATTAATTGATGCGGGTTTTCATTTATTTTAGTATATGTAAGTGCTATTTATAATTATTGCCCAGTTTTGAAATAATAGGTTGTGATAATAAAATAATTAGATCAGTTTCATCTTACTGGTATTTTCTGTATTTAAATAGCTCTTTTTGTCTGTGCTATGTTGTTTTCCTTTCATATTTTAATACTAATACAAAATTTTCTGCCAACCTTCCTTCCATAACCTAAGCATCTTTACTTGTGTATATAATTCAGACATGTCATGCCAGCTTATACCTAGCCTGATATAGCTGTTAACGTTTTACAGCCTGTTATTGCTAACTACAACCATAATACAACCCATCCTTCACTCATACTTACATTTTTTTCTTAGGTTATAATTAAATCTCTACTGTATGTTAAAATTATTTCAGTTTTGTTGACTTGAATAGAAATGAAAACAGTTCCTTAAAATTTTAGGATTGTTATTTCTGTCTTCATTTATTCCAATAATTTCATTTTCCAAGCTAATTTTACCCAATATATAAATTATTTGAACATTTCATTTACTAGCCTTGATTTTCAAGTTGTATATATGTACACCTACAGAAGAACATTATCTGTATAATTTACAAAAAAAAAGTAAAATCTACATTTGTGAACATTAATTCTGCCCACTGTGATTATGTAAATATGAACAATTCACAAGTATATCATAACTGACTCCTAAAAATCCCCTTAGGTTCCAAATTTTATGTAACAACAAATGAGACAATTTTATTAAATCCCAACTTAGTGTAAAGTGTGCAGATATTGGTGTAGATACTACAAAAACCTGAAGGAAAAAGTAAAAACGTGATGAAAAATTTAAGGTTTCTCTCATTAAGAAACTGCTGTCATTGTTGAGATGTGATATTTATTTATTTTTTTATTTGATTTTTGTGGCTAACGTCTGTCTGACCTTGGGGTTGGAGTGATAGTACAAAGAATAGGGCATTGGCCTCTCATGTGGTACACTTGTGTTCCTTCCTTGGCATCCTATACAATCCCCTGGAAACTGACTGCCATGATCTTTGATCTTGAAGCCAGGAGTCAGCCTTAAGTACTGTTGGGTGTGGCCCCTAAACAACAACAAACAAAAGACTGACTTCTTCATCCCCTTTATCATTTATTACCCTGAGATATACTATCCCTATATCACTAGAATTTCCATGAAATTAGAAGTCATGTTTCTCTTTTTGTTTGAGTACAGTCACAATGCTAATCTAATATCAAATAAGTGATTCTATGCAAAAAAAATATTTTCAGAACTATATTCTAAATATTCTTAATAATGTTGGCACAATTTAAATTATATTTCAGTATGGCTGGCAAATAACTTTTCCTGATGTTCTTATTCCATCATTGCTTAAGACAATGTAGTTATTTCTAACTACAACAAAACACAGACTGTATGGCTGAATTCACAGTGTTTATTTGTCTCAAGTTTCAATTATGCGATTATTAATGAGACAAATACAAACTGTTGGATGAAATCTCTCTCTGCATCCTTTCACAGCACTCCTCACTTTCCAACACTGTAATAATTATATTTTATATATACTTATGAGCGTCCTAGCATAGGATTTTAAATTGGCGGACACATACATTAGCGATTATGATGGGGCCACATCTATTTTGTACCTTATTGGAAGTACAGCATGATTATGTGACTTGTTTGGACCATTAAGCAGGTATAGCAGTGATGTGGCTGCTTTCTGGTAAAAGCTTTAATAGCTAGTACACTCATTCTTCATGGGCCCTTCCTTCAGTGACAGTAAATGTGGACGCATACTGAGATGGAAATGGTGGGGTTTTTTTGGTTTGCTTTTTATTTGTTTGGGTTTTAGAAATAATTGTTTCTTTTAGGTTAAAAAACGTTCTTGTTTCTCCGTAAGGACAGATGAAAATTTAGCAGGGTAGAATCTGACTATACACAATGAAAAACTGTCAGATTGGAATATTGGGAAAAAGCATTAGATGGAGGAAGGGGGAGGGGGCGGGTTACTAGTGTTGTTTTGGTGGCCTTAGCAACTGGAATGCTAATCAAAAAGATGGAACTAACAATTATGTTTTGGAGGTCACTGCAGAACTCCTGTGGAGTTTGACTATGGCAACACTTTCAGCTTTTATTGAGCCTATTCTCCCTTCATCCTCAGAATGCAAGCATACCCAATTAAAGTATTGAAATGTCTTAGCAGTAGAAAGTTTATTTACTTTATACTCTACATTAAAAATCTTCCTTTCGGGGCTGGAGTGATAGCACAGTGGGTAGGGAGTTTTCCTTGCATGTGGCCGACCCGAGTTGGATTCCCAGCATCCCATGTTGTCCTCTGAGCACCGCCAGGGGTAATTCCTGAGTGCAGAGCCAGGAGTGTCCCCTGTGCATCGCCGGGTGTGACCCCCTCCCCCAAAAAAAGACTTCCTTTCTTCCTTCCTTCGTTCTTCCCTCCCTCCTTCCTCCTTTCATCCCTTTCTCCATCCTTCCACCCTTCCTCTCTCTCTCCCTCCCTTGCTTTGCTACACCCTGGGCTGTGCTCAGGACCTACTCCCAGCTCTGTGCTTAGGTTTGACTCTGGTGGGAGCTCTGGGGACCATAGACGGTATCAAGTATTAAATCTGGGTTGGTCACATGTAAGAAAATAGTCCAACAATACTCATTTGAAGTTTCTAAATTATCTTTACTCTTCATATTGTCTTATGGAAGGTGCATTAATAGCATATAGTCTCAATGAAATCCGAGCATAACTTGCTAGATAGAACTTTTGCACAAGTGATTTGAAGGAAGACAGCTTCAACTTAACCTCTCATTTGAATATCTACACTTTGCTCTTCATCATCGGTGCTTTTCCTGGCTACCTGCCTAGAGGACAGATGGAATGACCAGAAGGGAAGCAGCCAGATTACAACTGTGAGGGGAAACAATCATATGCTAAAAATGGCAGAGAAGGATGGATACGCCATACTACTTTGCCTTGTATTCACTATTATATTAAAATTAAAGTTCTTCTGCTCTTAAATTAAGTTGTTGTAAACCTGCAATGTGCAGCTCAAAGCAATGAGCAAGTTACTACCTACCATTTGGGAAAAAATAATCAAGATTTTACATCTTTAAAATTAGAAATGTACCTTTACTGTAAATTGCTGAAATCACAGCTAAACAAAATCCTGTACTTTTCTCCTCTCTGTCATCCCCCTCGCTTTTCATTTCTTACTCATACAGCAAGGAAAGCTCAATCATATGGTCAGTTCTTTTTAAAGCACAGTCTTAGAGTCTGTAAGAAAAATAAACTCTCTCTAAAACTCAATTTGAAAATATAAATTTATTAAATTAATAGTCTTTAGCTGGAACAAATAATGATGACAGTCTTAATTGATGTGATAATGTTTGGTTTGTCTCCTCAATAATATCATGTATGCTATCTAAAGATTCTCAGCTTATGTTTCCCAACTCCAAAGGTTATAACAAGATTCATTTTATATGATCCTTATAACGGTAATTACCATAATTTCATAATAAGTATGATATGCCAGTTACTGGTATAGTCATTTTTAATATCTTGATATTATTAAAAAAAACATACTTCCTAGAGAGTTTAGATTGGTAAACTAAGTACAGAAGATTAATCTGAGTTTTTAAACAGGAATACTTCTTAGCAAGCTGATACTTCTTTAAGAAAAGAGATTATTTCTACCACCGAGTGTCTGAAAGACTATTTTAGCTGAGTGTGCTACTAAAAAAAAAGGTAGTTTATTTTCTCTAACTCCAAAAATCGTTGGGTAGGACAAGTAAAGAGAGGCTTCTAAATTCTCAGGGCTAGAACGAATAGAGACGTTACTGAGACTGCTGGAGAAATTCGACAATCAACGGAATGATGATGATGATGATGATGATGATGAAGAACTCCAAAACTGTGTCTGCCAAAATTGGGTATTGCCACCCTTCCTGGGGGTGGGACTCTGGGACCATCCAGGGTATCAACAGAAGTCTCTGGAGCATCAGGATGTTTTCTGCTGGCTCCTTCCAGAACATAGAAGTCTAGAGGAACACGGAGTAATTTTTTTTTCTGAAAAGGGTCAATAGGCCAAATAAGCTTGGGGTCAGCTGCAGTCTGCAGCAGTGCAAGGAAGAAAAATGATTAAGGAGAAATTAAGAGGCACAGATGAGACATTTTCTTGAAAAAAAAATCTTTGCACTTTGGTTGTGAACAGTTACTATTAAATACCCATTTTGACACCTCCTAGAGTCTCGAGGGAAACAAGTACATCTCTTAGCTGTTTGTATAGCTCATGTTCTTGTACCTACTAGAAACTGTTATTTTCATGTACTCACATGAAATCTAAAAAAGAAAAAAAAATCCTCTTTCATTTGTTTTAGATACTTTTGATAACAAGAGCATTTGTATAAAGGAGTTTTCTGGAATATCACAATTTCTCTAGCCATCTGGAGGCTGGAGGCTGGGTTAATTTCTGTGGCAATTTCATCTTTTATTTTTATAAACCACTGGTGAGTTTTTAAACTGGGACTCCTCTGTGGTAGCTTTTGGATGTTTTCTTAGCTGTACTTTCTACAGAGGGCTGGATAGCACAGCGGTAGGGCATTTGCCTTTCACGCCACCAACCCATGTTCGATTCCTCCGCCCCTATGGGAGAGCCCGGCATTCTACTGAGAGTATCAAGCCTGCATGGCAGAGCCTGGCAAGATACCCGTGGCATATTCAATATGCCAAAAACAGTAACAATAAGTCTCTCAATGAGAGACATTACTGGTGCCCACTCGAACAAATCGATGAGCAACAGGATGACAGTGACTTTCTACAGAAGCAGCTACTCCGTGGTCAGTTTGATGGGGGCGGGTTGGAACTCTTTCATTTGAGTCCAGGCCAGAGATCTCGGCCAAATTGCAATAAATGTACACCAACTTTTAGGAGGCTATTTATTTTTAAATTAAGAACTTTTATTTTATCTCCTTTCCACACGCTTTCTTTATATTACCACTATCCAACCATCTGTTTCACTACCACTGTTACATGAACTTAGTTTTATTTAAAAAAATATTTACTTTTATTCTATAGAGTTGACATTTGAAAAGTTTTTTTTAATCTCTGTTTCAACAGTCCTAAAGCCTATGTACTCGCTTTAACAGCTTTTTCCTTATATAAACAAATATTTTATGTAAAGAGATATTTCACGTTTCTAGATTCCTAGCAAATGAAATTTCCTCTCAATTGAGGGAAGGTAACTTAGAAACCCAAGGAAGGTGTTATTCTAGATTCTTTCTTCCAGAAAAAGAAAAATTACTATTATATCAGTGAATAATAAGCACCAGTTTGTCAGGGTCCTGGCCAGTAGACCCCGGCAAACTGGAGTATGATCCCCCAGCCACCGGATTTACTCCCTATGGGAGACGGAGTGGGAGAGGGAGAAGCCTCTGCCCAGCCCTTCTGCGCATGCACCTTGGCCACCCCACCGCCGCCACTGAGAAAGAACCACGCAGAGAGGGGAAGAGTTGGAGGTCAAGCAACTCTCATTTTATTAGCTCTCACACACGGATATTTATACAAAATTTCAGGGCGGCTTGGCTACTGTGAACACCTGGTTATCATACATTTTGCTGGGCCCTTTACAGATGTTAGCTAATGATTTATGTTTCCCGCTTCTCAAGGCCGGGTATGTGAGCTCAGACAAGTGGTGACTTTTAGGTTTGATCTCATTATCTCCTCAACCAGGGCGCCTTTCTGGGTGGAGTGCTGGCGCAGGGCCTTAGGGACCTGTGAAGAGAGCCTGCCCCTGCTTCTAAGGGCAGGGGATTTGGCCAGGGTCTCAGGCCGGTTGCTGAGACACCAACACCAGTTTCTCTAAAATTTCATTTTCAAAGTTTTATTAATATCGTAACCAAGAATCAGCTTTTGTATATTGATTCCTTGCCTACAATTTATCACTATAAGTGTTAGTTGGAAGGGAGGAAGGAAGAAATGAAGGGAGGAAGGAAGGAAGGAAGGAAGGAAGGAAGGAAGGAAGGAAGGAAGGAAGGAAGGAAGGAAGGAAGGAAGGAAGGAAGGAAGGAAGGAAGGAAGGAAGGAAAGGGAGAGAGTGAGGGAGGGAGAAAGGAGAAAGGAGAAAAAAGTATCTATTGAGTAGAGAGAGATGAGAGAGTGTAATCACAGAAATGAAAATAATTAATTAACTTATGACATGAATAAGGAAATCTAGTACAAAGAGGTTTACATCTCAGAGTGGGAGTGCAGGGATTATGGTATTTATCTTGCATGTGGCTAACCCCAGTGTGATCCCTGCCCCTGCCTATGTTCCCATAGTACCAACAGGCTTGATTTCCCGAGCACAGAGCCAGGAGTAGGTCTGTAAGTAAATAGTAAGTACGCCTAGCTGTGGCTCAGCAACCCCAGCCCCTGAAAATACAAATGAGGATATGTATTCCTATAGAGAGAGCATACATATGTACATATGCAGAGAGGTATTATCTAGAGAGATGATTATATTTAACCATCTTTCACAAGAAGCCTCACTTCTTCCGACTGGATGTTCATACCACTCTTCCCACTTTACTTTAGAAGCTGCACAGTTCGGTGGCTGCTAAATTTAATCAAAGTAACTGTAGGCCACTTCTGAACTTAGAGAATTCTGTCTGGGATTTTTTCGCATGCCTATGCTCCTATTTCTCTCTCTAGCATTCTTGTCATATAAGCAGCTCTATGGGAGCCCCACAGATCAGTAAGTGACTGGATAAGTGTGGAGCAAACTGCTTTCATGTGGCTTTAGTTTGACAACTTGAGTAGCAACTTTGAGATACTGAATCAGAACCACCATGCATGAAGTCCTAACCTCAGAAAGTATGTAAATAATAAGTGTCTACACCTAAAGTTTTAAGTAATATATTACATAGTAAAATATATTTAATATAATAAATACAAACATTGCATATACAGATAGTCTATTGCATATACATATATTTAAAACTTTGAGGAATGTTGGTCAAAGTGAGCATTGATTTCACTGCAGGTGTGTTTTAATTTAAAATATAAATTTCTACTGCCATCTATTGGTGATTTCAATATCTTCCAGGAATTTTTTAGCAGTATTTTTGATTTTAAGTTGTGGGTATTTGGAATATACAAAAGTATATTTCAATCTCTTGAATATTAGATGCTGGATAAAAAGAAAGTCATCATTTTATTATCGTAATAGATTATAACATATCTGAAGTAAATCAACATTGTGTGAAAGTTTAAACTATTGTACTGCTTATTTTGTAGTTTGGGGAGTTTTTGTTTTTGTTTTGGGCCCACAACTTGTGGTGCTCAGGCCTTACTCCTGGCTCTGCATTCAGGGACGTCTTCTGGAATGGTAGGAGGAAACATACAGTGTCAGGCGGAAAAATCTCAGTGACTGCTTGCAAGGCAAATGCCCTCCTACTGTACTATTGCTCCAGCCCCCTTTTTTAGTATTTAAATTCAGTTTCCTGAAATGGAATTTTTTTTTCTTTTCGGGTCACACCCGGCAATGCACAGGGGTTACTCCTGGCTTTGTACTAAGGAATTACCCCTGGCGGTGCTCAGGGGACCATATGGGATGCTGGGATTCGAACACGGGTTGGCCCTGTGCAAGGCAAACGCCCTACCCTCTATGCTATCGCTCCAGCCCCCTGAAATAGAATATTTTTAATTTTATAAAAGATACTTTTTTAAGTTAATCAAACATATTTTCAAAGTAGATAGAGCAAAAAGAATACAATTTTATTCCCCAAATTTTCTGTTTGATAAGTTGGCCATGGCTGCACAATGAAGAAATGCTTGCTAATCAAATTGCATCATTCAAAACACTATTAACAAATATATCAGTTAGATATAATATGTGATGAGGTATTTTTTATTCTTAGGAACTCAAATATGAAAGTGTAAGTTTAATATTGACAACTAAAAGAATATTAGATATCCTTTTAATTTTGGAGAACAATAAAATGAAATAATGTACAGTGGTTTTCCATTAGATTTCCTGCTTCAACCATCTTAGTGGAACAAAACTAAAAGAAGGAAGGTGCCAATTTCCATTAAACATTTTTTGACACTCAAGCCATGCTTATATTCAATATCAAGTTACTGTTCATTTCATCTTGCTTATCACCTACACTTATTTTCTTGTTTATCACGTTATGAGTGATTTTTCATGTTAAATAATTATAATATTGGTTATTTTATAGTAAAAAATATATCCAAGCAATTTAACTATCAGTAGATAATAGATGGATGGATAGATTGCCCATTTGTAAATGTTGAAAACAATCAATGCAATACTAAATCTAATACAAGCTGCTAACATTCATTTTTTTGTTACACTGAATTTTCCTATCCATAAATCTTTCAGCCCCAATGGACTAGCCATTAAAGAAAATTGTTTGGTGTATTATTTTCATGCTGAGTAAAATTGTTACTAAAACCATTTTTATAGGTAGTATATTGACGCTTGTGTAATTTAAGAAAAAATGAATCTCATAAAACACCTGGTATTCATTAGTACTTTCCATCCTGTGTTTTCTACTCAGTATATGAGTCACTTGCCCCCTTCTGTGTAGATGACAGAAAAAATACCCTCTTTTATGTGTGAGAATTTATTTTTATAAGCCAAATCACACAGTGCAACACATTATTTCCCAATTGTTTCTCTTTAATGCTGGAGATGAGATAGAGCTAGTGAAGTATGTGAGGAAGTGTTGATTAAGAAGAAATTTATGAGAACCCAATTGTCACTGTCTTTCTCTTTATTGTTTTGAATTAGCAAAGACTTAGAATAAATTCTTAATGTTCAATTAAAGAACGGTTTTCACTGATGGCTCTTTGAAAAGTTTTGGATGATGTATAAAACTACCCAGAAAGGATCTTCCACTTTCTTTTTTATAATTCATCTTGACTTCGTTAGCAAAGATTTTGCTAGCAAGTGTTATTGTGATTACATAAGCCTTATAATTTAGTGTTTACAATCCATGCAGAAAGTTATTTTAGCATGTTTTATTTTGAATTTATCAAGAACCAACTTGCACATACATGCATAACCATTGTTTATGTTATAATATTTCTTTTCAGTTTGTTTTATTCTGTCCATACCTGGTGTTGCTCAGGTTCACTCTTGAAAGGGCTCAAGGGACTACACATGTGCCAGAGATTTAAACCAGGTTCTCTGTATGCAAAATACACTTGCTATTCCATTCTTTTCTCTTTTCAGGGATAATTTTTTAAATTTTTTGTAACATGAGATATGAAGATGATTAACATCATCATCATCATCATCATCATCATCATCATCATCATCATCATCCTGTTGATCGTCGAATTTCTCGAGCGGTCTCAGTAACAATTCCATTCATCCTAGCCCTGAGATTTTAGAAGCCTCTCTTTACTCGTCCTTTCCAATGGTGCTGCATTGGAGGCTCTTTCAGGGTAATGAGACCCATCACTGTTACCATTTTTCTTCATGGGAATTTGACAGGCTCTCCCATGTGGGCAGGAAACTCTCGGTAGCTTGCCAAGTTCTCCCAGTGGGAGAACGAGGCTATAAGATGTCGAGAGCTTGGTTTTATAGTCTCTGGAGTTGGCCTTTGGTGGGATTATACAGCAGCAGGGGCAGTCCTTGGTTGTGACTGCCTACCTATTGGAAAATGGGGAATCTGGGCGTAGAGCCCCAGTCCCAATCTGAGCAGACTTGGAGGTCTCAGCCCCGGGTCCCACACACCTGGGTTCCTCTGCCGGTTACTTCATGTGTGAGGCTCATCTGAACGTGTGGAGAGGGGCCTTGAGCATGGCTGTGGCTAGGCGCCGGAGGTCTTCGGCCATGGGAGCTCTGCTTGGGGCAGGGAGGGAAACTGAAGCCCACCTCCTTCGAGGGGCCCAGGGGAAGACAGCCAGACACAGGGGCAAGAGATGATCAACATATTTTCTCAAATTAGCGCAAATGTATATGAAAAAAACTACATTATTTCTACAAACTGCATCAATATCACATTTGTTAACTAAAATTCATCACTACTTTGACTTTCATTAGTTCACTCTTATAAATTAGATTGACAATAACTGTTTTATCTGCTTATGACAAGACTGCATATAGACATTTTCTGTTTTGCCTGAAACTGCTGACAAGGTCAGACACAGATTATAAAAGTCTCTGCACAGGATTAAATGAGGTAAAACTCTCTCGTTTTTAGAAATCTAATATACAGAGACGTTGTTCTTGTGCAGTGAGCGGATTGGAACTTTCTCTTGTTACATAGCAGTCCCAACTCTAAGCTATGGTTATTTGCCTTCTCTAACCCGTAAAGCCTAAAGTGAAGACACTCTGCTGAGACACTGTAATCTTCAGATGGAGGTTCTCACCCCATTGCACTAGGCTGATAGAAATCAGTACCACAAATTATTTGATTTTTGTCTTTGATGATACACTTGAACCAAGTTCTATTAGCCTGCATATGTCTCTGTGAATGTAAGATAATTATTCATTAAAAATTCAGAATTAATTATCATAGGTTCTATGGGCTAGAGCGATAGCACAGCGGTTAGGGCGTTTGCCTTGCACATGGTCGACTGGGGTTCGATTCCTCTGTCCGTCTCGGAGAGCCCGGCAACTACTGAGAGTATCTCGCCCTCATGGTAGAGCCTGGCAAGCTACCTGTGGCATATCCGATATGCCAAAAACAGTAACAACAAGTCTCACAATAGAGACGTTACTGGTTCCTGCTCGCGCAAATCAATGAGCAACAGAATGACAGTGATACAGTAATACAGTGATACAGGTTCTACATACCAATGTATATACCATATATAATAAGCAATTATATAGTTATTTCACTCAGCTAATGGATTAGGGAGAGAGAGGCCCCCACATCTGAAAACAAGTGTCTCAGCAGTGAAGTGTCACCTGGAACTTTATATATCAATTATATCATTATAATTGAATGATATTTATGATATAATGATATCTGGTAATATATCCACTACCAGTAATTCATGTAGAAATATGCAAGTGGTAACAAAGATCACATATTCTCTTCTGTAACTCCAAGAACAATGAGTCATGACTAATATAATGATGCAATCGAATTCAAATCTAGTCAATGCTTTTTATTTTTATGGCTAGATGAAATGTCTGGAGGACAGATGACATCCTTCTTTATTTAAATACCATTTTCCCCATTTATACTCCCTTGAGAGCATTACCAGTCTCTCTATTGGTCATCCAGAAGAGACGTAATTCCCTTGACAAACATGAACCTTTTTTTTATGTTTATAAACCTAAATAATTCTCTCTTCTCTGTCTCTGTCCCTGTCTCTGTCTCTCTCTCACCTCAGAATACTCTAATTGGTTGTGACCATGCTGTTATATGACAGACACTGGTTGAAATAAGTACTTAAGACAAACTAAATAGGCTGGAAAACAGCCTTCTTTTTTTTCTTTTTTTTTAAATTTTATCTGAATGAACCACCATTAGATACAGTTACAGACTTTCAAACTTTTGTGATTACGTTTCAGTCATACAATGTTCAAGTACCCATCCCTCCTTGAACGTGCCCCATCTCGTCCGATCTCGGATGCTAAGCAGGGTTGGGTCTGGTTACTACTTGGGTGGGAGACACAGAAAGCAGCCTTCTTTTCACTTGATCTGCGGAGTGATATTCTAGCAGATGGAGCATTTGCACTACATGAGGCTGATCCGATATCAGTCCTGATAACTGCCAGGAGGAACTCTTCTTTAATTCTTTCATTTTATTATTATTATTATTTAATATTTAATAATAATAATAAAGTAAAATAAAAGAGCTGAAAAGAAGAATTACAGTGTAGCATTCACAGTTCCCTTTTTTTTTTTTTAGTTGAATCATCATGAGAACAGTTACAAAGCTTTCCAGTGGTTATAGCTATAGCTATAGTTTAAGTTTGTACCTTGTTAGTCCAAGCTGGGTTTCATGAAGGCCTTTGCTTCGAAGAGTTTTTGGTAAAGGTGTTAGTGAATCTTCCGTTAAGGTTAAGAGGGCCTTCGGTTAGGCTAACATTTAGGCGAGTGCATTTCTTTCATTGGAACTAAGAATTACAGTGTAGCAGTCACAGTTCATTTTTAATTACAGTTATAGCTATAGTTGGCCGAGAAGTGATAGCACAGTGGGTAGGGCCTTTGCCTTGCATGCAGCCAACCCAGGTTCGATTCCTCCGTCCCTCTCAGAGAGCCCAGCAATCTACACCTGCACGGCAGAGCCTGGCAAGCTACCTGTGGCAGATTCAATATGCAAAAAACAGTAACAGCAAGTCTCACAATGGAGAACGTTACTGTTGCCCGCTCGATGACAGTGATACAGTGATTATTATTATTTTTTAATGAATCACCCTGGGGTACAGTTATAGACTTTCAGTTACAGTTATAGACTTTCCTGCTTATGTTTCAGTCATACAACGATGTAATAACCCTCCTCCACCACACCCATTTTCCACCACCAATGTTCCAATGTTCCCAGTATCCCTCCAACCACCACTCCTCCTCCGGCACTCCCTTTTACTCTCTCTTTCTCTCCCTTTGGGCGTTGTGGTTTGCAATACAGGCATTAAGTGGCCATCATGCTCCACCTACAGTCTATCTTTGGCACACATCTCCCATCCCGAGCCGGCCCTCCAAGCATCCTTTACTTGGTGGTCTCTTCTCTATCTTAGGAAGACATCTTGAGAGCAAAGCCAGGTATAAATCCTAAGTACCTCTGGGTGTGGCCACAAAACAAAAAAAGCAAACAAACAAACAAACAAAAAAACACAACTGGATCTTCTCAGTTCCTGGATTCAAAAAATGCATTTTGGGGTGGTTTTTTTTGTTTGCTTGTTTGTCTTTTTTTTTTTTTAAATTCTCATTTGTACTTGAGCTTTACCTCATCTCACAGATACTATTGACACTTGTAAGTATAATAGTTGGGCTGGAGTGATAGCTCAACGGGTAGGCAGTTTGCCTTGCACGTGGCAGAACCGGGTTTGATTTCTCCGCCCCTCTCAAAGTGCCCGGCAAGCTACTAAGAGTATCTCGCCCACTCGGCAGAGCCTGGCAAGCTACCTGGGCTGTATTCAATATGCAATAAACAGTAACAACAAGTCTCACAATGGAGACATTACTGGTGCCTGCACGAGCAAATAGATGAGCAACAGGATGACAGTGACAGTGAAGTATAATAGTTGGATTTTTGGCATAACTACTAGAAAACTGACAATAGAGAACTCTCCCTCATTTCTACAAATTTCAGGAATAATTGTTTATCTTACTCTCAACAAGTGAAGACTATATGCAAGAAAGGAATAGAGTCATAAAATGACATAATTTTCATAATAGCACTGACCTTGATGACTTTGAATCGTAATTTTTCTGCTTTCTGTTGTATTGCTGTCAACACTAAAATAAGTGAGCACAACACTCCTAACTTGTTTAGATTCAGTAATCAGGTTTCTATAAAATCCTGTCCCCTCCTCTAAGCTAATCTCTTTCTGCCCCTGATAGAAAACAGGAAAAACTTTACATACAAAGAATGGTTTCCTATCCCCAAAACTGCCTGGGCAATTATATCTACAATTATTTTGAGGAGGATACTGCTTAAAAACGACAATTACTATTGTATATTTCCCACCACCAACCTCCCCAGTTTCCCCCCATCCCTCCACACCCTCTTCCCCCACCTGCCTCTATGGCAGACACTTCTCTCTCTCTCTCTCTCTCTCTCTCTCTCTCTCTCTCTCTCTCTCTCTCTCTCTCTCTCTCTCTCTCTCTCTCTCTCTCTCTTATGGTTTTTTTTTTGGTTTTTGGGTCACACCTGGCCATGCACAGGGGTTCCTCCTGGCTTTGCACTCAGGAATTACTCCTGGCGGTGCTTAGGGGACCATATGGGATGCTGGGAATCAAACCCGGGGCGGCCGTGTGCAAGGCAAATGCCCTACCCGCTGTGCTATCACTCCAGCCCCTGTCTCTCTCTCTTTCTCCATCTTTAGCTCTCTTTCTCTTTCTCTCTCGCAATCTTTCTCTCTTTGTCTCTCAATTTTTCTCTCTCCTATTGGTCATAATGGTTTGCAATAAATTTACTGAAAGGTTGTCATGTATATCTTTTTACCTACTTTCAACAGATTTCACTTTACTTTGATTACCTTCAATATTTCAAAAAAACCTCACTATTATTGTTTGGAGTTTCCCCCCAAAGTCAGACCTGTTCAAAAGGAACCATTTGATAATGTTTTCCATTGCTGACAATTTAGAGATATGATTTTGGATTTCTGTATTTTAGTAACAAAGTCCAGGGAAATTTCTGCCAGAAATTGCATCACTGAAAGCTTTTACTTCCCTTTTGTGGTGCTCATAAAATGGAAAAGCTGAGAGAGAAAAACCCTTCCCTCCTGGTGCCGCATGGGGCAGTGGCTCAGTTCATAGTCTACAGACATTTCTGCGAGCTGCTGGTGCCCAACGTAGTTTAGGTGGCCTCTGGGATCATGCCTGTGCAGCAGTGGAAAGCACACATACTTTCTTTTTAGTCCTTTACTTCCAAAAGCAAGATAAAGCTTTGCTGCCATTAGCTTTCTTTTCTTTTTCTGTGCTTTTAAATGCATCATGTGGCAATAGTCTGTTCTTCTCAATTTTAATGTTCTCTAAACATGAAAGGTCATTTAATATTAATAAATTATATTCATAGGGCAAAGAGAAAGACATTTACCTTGAATTATTAGATCATGTTTATCCAAGTCACATTCAGATGCAGTCCTTTCCACAAGTCATTGACATTTTTAGATAAATGAGATAACACATTTCAGTGAATATAGGGAAAGTCAATTCACCAGAGGCAAGAGTGAAACATTATGGGGAAATTCATTTTCCTTGTCTGTTGCCCTTCATTAAAAACAATGAGAAACTGGGATCATTAAAGAACTCTTCTAGAATTAAAGGGGAAACACAGTGTTACCAATAAGCACGCCTTAAAGAATAATAGGGTAAATAATATAGCAATAAATAGACATTTCTATTAAGCCTCAAATCTTTTTTTAAATATATATATATATGTGTATATTATTGAATCACCATGTGGAAAGTTACAAAGTTCTCCGGCTTATGTTTCAGTTATGCAATATTCAAACACCCATCCCTTCACCAGTGCCCATACTCCACCAGCAAGAACCCCAGTATACCTCCCGCCCCCGCCCCCAACCCCCAACTGCGTAACTGATGAATTTCACTTTATTTTCTCTTTACCTTGATTATATTCCATATTTCAACACAAAACTCACTATTGTTGTTGGAGTTTCCCCCAAAGAAAGACAGCCCTACTACCAAGGATGCATTTGATAATTAGTTTTCCATTGCTTGGAATGAAGAGATATGTAGTCCCACTGCTCCAAGTACTTAACTCTCTTTTTCTTTTCCTTTTTTTTCCCTCACCCCCCTTTCCGAGCCTCATAGTATGGTGGACGCCATGCCACGTTTCTCCCCCAAAATAGGAAACAACTGGGAAAGAGGGATATTTCCTCTTCTCGGCTGGCGGGGGGATATGGCTTAGTTCACAGTCTAGAGAAATGGCTGCTACTTTTATTACCTTCAATATTTCAACAAAAAACTCACTGTTATTGTTTCCCCCCAAAGTCAGACCTGCTAAAAAGGAATCGGTTCACATTGCTGACAATTAAGAGATGTTAATTGTCTGCTACTGCGGCCACGTGGTTTTGGATTTTTGTATAAAGTCCAGGGAAAATTCTGCCAGAAATTGCATAGCCCAGCTCATAGTCCCAGTGCATTGCTGTAAGAAGCCACTCTGGATGCCAAAATGGGTTAGAAGACCTCTAGAATCAAAGTCTTTAGGAGCAGAGGGTCCATTTCACTCTCAGCAGCTCTGGATTTATCTGGACCGAGGGCATGCTGGTAACACCCACTTCCCATGATTGCCTAGGAGCCCCAAATTGTAAAAACCGTATACCTCTGGATTAGAAGGTGGCTCTCGCCACGTGAATATTGCTGCTGCCGCCATTTTCCATGCAGAAAAACAGGGCGGACATGAAAAATCCATCCCCGGGCATCGCAGAGATGTAGCCCAGCTCACAGTCCCAGTGCATTGCTGTAAGGAGCCACTCTGGATGCCAAAATGGGTTAGAAGACCTCTGGAATCAAAGTCTTTAGGAGCAGAGGGTCCTTAAGCCTCAAATCTTAATACTGAAGATTCTAGCAAGATATTTTGCAGGACACGACTACTACATAACTAGATTTATTTTAACATCCTTTTGAATTCAGAATTATATTTGTCATTATTTTTCCAGAAAGTTCTTTTAAGATTTCACTGCTATTAGTTTAACATATGCCCACATCCACAGTCACAATCATATACTTTCCAAAAAGTACATTGAAGGAAAATGAGTTATCAAATAGTTTCTAATATTACCACTGTGTCATAAGTAGTATAACAC
Organism: Sorex araneus; assembly: GCF_027595985.1. Taxonomy (NCBI): domain Eukaryota; kingdom Metazoa; phylum Chordata; class Mammalia; order Eulipotyphla; family Soricidae; genus Sorex; species Sorex araneus. Next base: position 50,825,210 of record NC_073308.1, on the reverse strand, counting down.
TATAAGATCAATACATAGGAAGAACAATAATGAATAAAATGTGTTCTTTCAAATCACAAGAGAATAGCATTCATTATATTATATAAGGTTGAGTTTTTTCCATAGTGTATTGCAAATGTTTCTTTTATTGTAACGATCATCGAAGTTTACAAAGAAAGTTAAAAAGAATTGGTAGCTTCGTTATTATCCTGACTACAAATTGTTCTTAGAAGCTAAGGTTGCAATAATAAGGGTTTGAGTGGTAGACTTGGTTTAAATTTTAGTAATCTATAGTTTCTTGTATAGGTTTGTTTTTTTTCCCTTCCTGGGTCACACCCAGTGATGTTCAGGACTTACTCCTGGCTCGGCACTTAGGAATTACTCCTAGCTATGTCCTGGGAACCATATGAAATCCTGGAGATTAAACCGAGATCAGCCATGTTCAAGGCAAATGCCCTACATGCTGTGTTACCGCTCTGCCCCCTCTAGTATGGTTTTTAGGTACCATTGCATGATTACAGACTTCATAAAATTGAGTGTTAATCAGTAAATTAAAGTCATATTCTACACATATATATTTGCATCCCTCATATTTAAACATTGCAGAACTGATTTGTACATGGACAATTTTTTTTTATATTTTTAGTAGTAAAACACAGATGCCCTATTGAAGGCTATTGAAGCAAATTGTTTAGATATGTGTAAATATAATATAAATAAATATATAAATTTTCAAAAATGTTGAAATGAAGAGTATTAATTCTTATCCTTTTTAATTTGTCTATTTATTTACTTTGAGCCACACCCGGATGGATTTACTCTTGGCTCTGTGCTCAGGGATCACTTCTGGCTGGGCTCATTTTACCATATGAGGTGCCAGGGATAAAACCCTGGTTGGCAGCATGCAAGGCAAATACACACTGGACTATCCTCCTTACACACTGGTTTTTCACTTCATTCATTTGGTTTTATCCATTTCATTTATTTGATTCAGAGTTCAATAAATTAGTTTAGGCACCATCTACCTGTTGCTGGAGGAAAGCATATCAGGTTAATTTTCCCATCACAAGGAGAGATCAGAAATATCCTCATTGATTGTTTTAAGTTCTTTGACAGTTTCTGAAATCCCAATTACGAAAAATAAATTACGTAATTTTCTCAATTGAAACTGAACGTTTAAAACTGTGACAAAAATACTGAAATTTGGAATGTTCATCTCAGGGATTTGTCTCCTCTGGACCCAAGGGATGACATCTGCAACGGAATGGGTGATGCTTCAGTTCATCCAGGAGCTCAGTTATTGCCTTTGCTCTCTCTTTCACTAGGTAAGGAAAAGATCAGCAGTGCTAGAGTTCAACTTTTCATTATAAAGGCAAGCATGCTGTGTCATCTGAAACGGATTCCAAACCAAACTCCAAAAAGATGAAGGGCAATTCAATTCTTTGACATATCGAAAAGAAAGAGAAAAAACTCTCACAATGACCAATATAACTAAATCTTCATATTTGGGGTTAAAATCTTAGACAAAAATCTCTTAGTTGATTCTATTCTGTTTCTTGTGACTTTAATAATTTTTATCTATTTGCTATAATCAAGGCACTGTCATTTACAAAGTTGTTCATAATAGAGTTCAGGCATACAATGTTCCAACACCATTCTCACAGATGTGAGCTTCCCTGAGGTTCCCAGGTTCCCCAAAGTATGCTTTACTGATAGGCACAATTTTTCATTTAATTATTATTTAATTATTACAGTTTGTCAATTTGGCTCTCCAGCTTGCAGAGAGCTTTGGCTTTTGTGTTTTGTTTTTTTTTCCTTTGTGGGTCATACCAGGTGATGCCCAGGGGTTAATCCTGGCTTTGCACTCAGGCATTACTCTTGGTGATGCTTGGGGCGCCATATGGGATGCCAGAAATAGAACCTGGGTCAGCCGCGTGCAAGGCAAACGCCCTACCCACTGTACTATTGCTACAACCCTGGCTTTGTGTTTTATATATACACATATACCTGCATACTGGAAATGTGCTAAGAGTCTCTGGACCATATTACCTCCTTTATGCCTCTTTTTGTTTGTTTGTTTTGGAGCCACACCCTGGTGTTACAGGTGTGGCTTGGAGCCACAACAGGAGTTACTCCTGGCTCTCACGCAAGAATCACTCTTGGCAGTCCTCAGGGGACCATGTGGGATACTGGGGATCAAACCAGCATACCTTATGTGTAAGGCAAATGCCCTAGCTGCTGTTATTACTCTACTCCATTTTCCCCTTTCTGACTCTTCTTGCTGAGTCGCTCAATAATTTTATCCCTGTTCTCATTTCTTCTCAATTCAGGATCCATGTTGATCTAGGTACATTGATGTCTTGAATTCCCTTGTAGTGTTATTCTATATGCTGCAGATAAGTGAGATTATCTGATATTTGTCCATCTATTGACTTACTTCCACACCATTATTAATTGCAATACTTAACAAAGTAGTATCACTGTAACACTGTATCACTGTCATCCCATTGTTCATCGGTTTGCTCCAGTGGGCACCAGTAACATCTCCATCTCTCCCTGCCACGTGCTAGTGTAGCCCAATGGAATATTGGGGTCTCTTTCAGGGTCAGGGGAATGAGGACCGTCTTTGTTACTGTTTTTGGCATATCCAGTATGCCAAGGGTAGCTTACCAGGCTCTGCCAAGCGGGCGGGATACTCTCAGTTGCTTGCCAGGCTCTCCGAGAGGGACAGAAGCTTTTGGGGCAACTTCTAATCACCTTTACAGGTATTCCCAGTCTACCGAATGTAAGCTTTTGGTTGACTGGCATGTTGTAACGATCTGCACACTGGCCAACACGCACCTGTCTGCGTCTCTGGGCAGCACTTGGGACATATGCAGCCTCAGGTGGATCTTGAAGTTGATGGAGTATGCCTGGAGGTTGTTGAGCAGCTGGTAGAACTAGACCCTATCTCAGAGGGTCTGTGCCAGGTTGAACACATGCGCCAAGTCTCAGGTCACCTGGTGGTTGGCTGGCAGCACCTCACAGTGCATGAGCCACCACGCACACTGCTGCCACGGCTCTATGTCGATGCTGCTGAGACTCGGCCCAGGCCAAGTGATACTGCAGCCACCATTGCAGTTTCTCTGTGCCCCGCCAACATAATTTTGTTCGAATCTTGAAAAAGCAGCCAACAATGCCCCTCAGGAATCACGCATAGAGTTCCAGCAAGGATCCCGCATAGAGTTCCATGCCTGGTGTACTGAGCCGCACGTTGTCTAAGGAGAGATGGTGAGCTGGGGTTAGGAGAGTGCAAGTGGTTCAGGCGGTGTTAGTGCCATCCTGCCTCCAATCAAATACGGTGTGGTAATTATGCAAAATGAGTAGGGAGTGTCTTATGGTATGGAATTTAGGAATATGTTTAGGAATATTTATTAAAGTGTTTAGTGCAGTTTAGGAATATGTGAAGCTCGGCCCGAGTTGTGGAGGTCTGCTGCATGGCTGGGTCCTTGGGGCAGGGAGGGCTCTTACCCGCCCCCTCTGGGGCTCTCCGAGTGAAAACAGCCTGTTGCGGAATCTGGTGGCATGGTTATGAGGGCCTCATTTTATGCTCCCTTCTGGGAGAAGCAGCCATGAATTCTGGACAGTGGTCAATGATGAGATTATCTGGCACCGGCAGGAGGTGGCTTATGGGCAGGACCCCTGGGCTGCCGGAGACTGGGGGAATCAGGCAGAGGATCTCTGCTCCTGGGTCCCATTGAGCCTAGAGCCCAAGGTCACAAAGTTCTGCATTACCTGGGTTCCGTGGGACTTCACTCATACGTGAGGCTCGGCCCGAGCATGTGGAAAGCTGCCTGGATCGTTGGTGGCTGTTGGGTTGTGGAAGTTGGCTGCTGGGCTTTCATCATACTTTTAATATATATTCACATTGTGTTTTCACACACCATGTTTTCAATATTCACTTATTACACATATGTCTGTATATATATACATATGTATGTATATATATATACATATGCACAATGTTATACTAGTAGCTTCAAGGAATGATGAAATCATGCAATTCATTGAAACTTGGATTGAACTGGAGGATATGTTAAGTGGTGAAGTATAATTTTTTCATTATTATTACTATTCTACATGAGAAAATGTTCAAGTCTATAAAAAATGAAAGTAAAAAAAGACGCTATTATCACTTATATTGAAATTGTTTCTAAGGCTTGTCACATTTATTTTTTCCCTCCATATATGTGCATGTATTATTTGAGCTATTTGACAGTAATCTGAGATATCTTGACATTTCATCTCTTTGTTGACTTTGTAATATGTCAACTAGTCGATGTTGCATTGCAGTCTGAAGAATTTTTCCTTTTGTGTCTGCGTTGGGTAAATTACAAGAAGTTTCCTGTAGATTTTAGCTGTGCAACAGAGGGTGTCTGGTGAGATAAAGGGCCTAGGCACTCAACATGATCAATACAAAATTTTTTGATACAGATATTTGCTGTGTGTTGCTTATCTGGTACCTATAATTTAGTGTTAAATAAACATGGTTACTGTGATTTGCTTGGTCTTTGATTCTTAATTCATTTTTATTGAAGTGACATTGCTCTGTATATTACATGAGTTAGGGTAGAGAGGCATAGATCAACAACTATACACTTAATTATGCTCAACAAATATATAGTTTTGGACCAAAGAGATAAGTCAGTTGGTTAGAGTATGTACTTTACATATTAACTCCCAAGCTGGATCCTTGTCATGGTTCCCTGTACAAAGCCAGGTATAATCCCTGAGATGGCATTGAGAGAATATCTCCTGAGCACCTCTAGGTGTGGCCATCCAAAATAGAGACCAGTTTATGTCCATCATCATATATTGACCCTTTTACAAATTTATCTACCTCACTTCCCCTTTCCTCTTCTTAACCACTATGTTGTTATCATAATTTAACAGTATGATTCTGTCTTGTTAGTTTATTTCATTTCCATACCTATCTCATCTAAATGAAATCATTAGTGATTCTCTTGCTCCATCTGATTCATTTTACTTAGGATAATACTCTTTAGGTCTAACTATATAGTTGAAAGTATCAGGATTCATTGTTTATATGGACCAATATTTATTAAGCCATCTACTGATGGATATTAATAAAATTTCTTCTGTTTTTTATGTACAATGCCATACTGAAAACCTTTGGTATAGCACATAACTCTTCAAATTAGTGCTTTTGCACTATTTATTAATTGGCAGTGATACAGCTGGATCATCTGGAATTTTTATAATTAATTTTATTGAGAAATTACCGTGCTCTTTTCTTTACATTTTTAGGTGAGAGGGGAAGTGGGTCACACCTGGTGATGCTCAGGGCTAGATCATCCCTGGTAGTTCATGGGGAGCTATATGTGGTAGGTACTGGGGTGCAAACCCAGGCCACCTTCTTGCTGTTCCTCCTCCTCCTCCTCCTTCTCTGCCTCCTCTTCCTCCTTCTCTTCTTCCTTCTCCTCTTCCTCCTCCTCATCATCCTCCTCCTCCTTCTTTTCCTCTTCTTTGTTCTCCTTATTCTCCTCGTCTTTCTACACCTTCTTATTCTGGGGTGGTTGAAATCACAGCCAGTGGTGTACAGTAAATCTTGTCTCTTTACTCAGGGGTCATTTCTTGTGGTGCTCAGAAGATTAAACCAGTGCTGGAGATTAAATTTGGGTTGGCCACAATAAAGGCATGTGCCTTAATCCCTATATTATCTTCCTGGCCCAGAATCTCCATATTCTTATCCAAAATGAGAGCATCGATTTATATTCTGATCTAAAGTACATGGAAGTTTGATTTTTCTGCATCTCACCATCACTTGCTGTTCCTAAATTTTGATAGCAGTTGTTATCGAATATGTGAGGTAATTTGATGGGAGGGTGTATGTTTTAAGGGGTTAGGGTCACATCCCAAAATATATTCTGCTTCGGGATCACTACATATTAAGGATCAAGGCCAAATGTGGTGCCCAGTACTAGAATCTGAGTCACCAATTTACAGGGCAAGTGTCTCAGCCACTGTTTTATCTACCTAGCCTTGGGGAGAGACTTTTGATTATTATTTCAGTTTCTTTGCTTTCTTTTGAACTATCAGGTTTTCTGATTCTATGATTCATTTTTGGGAAGATGTGAGATTATACAAATTTGTCTATTTCTTCTAGGTTCTGCAACAGAGTATTTATAGCAGTCATATGTCCTTTTATATTCTGTAGTATCTCTGCTACTGCTCCTCTTTTTTCTCTGATTTTTTTATTAATTTTTTCCCTGGGCATTTAGCTAAGGTTTTGTAAATTGTGTTTATTTCTAAAAACAGCTTTTGATTTTATTGATCTTTCATACAAGCTTTTTGACTTTTATTTTGTTCATTTCTATTATAGTTTTTTGGTTTTTTGTTTGTTTGTTTATTTTTTTGGGTCACACCCGGCAATGCACAGGGGTTACTCCTGGCTCTTCACTCAGGAATTACCCCTGGCGGTGCTCAGGGGACCATATGGGATGCTGGGATTAGAACCCGGGTCGGCTGCGTGCAAGGCAAACGCCCTACCCGCTGTGCTATCACTCCAGCCCCTCTATTATAGTTTTTTTATTGTTTTATTCCTTCTACTAACTCTGAGATCCATTTTCAGATCTTTCTTTAAGATCTGCAAGGTATAGTGTTGTTGTTGTTGTTGTTATTATTCTTATTATTATTTTAGCTTTTACCTGCTTCCTGATGTGAGCCTGTATTGGTATCAACTGCCTCTTATTGTTGTTGCTGTGTCTCAAATTCTGATTATTTATATAATCATTTTCAAATCAGTATTTTTGTTAAGTTTAATTATAAATTCCTTAGATTATTCTCTTCTCTCAGGTATACTGTAACTGTCCTCTTCATTGTTATACAAATATTCTCAGCTATAAACAACAAAAGACATTAAACTGACACTTGAGTAAGCACACCAAAGGTCATTTCCCCTCTAGATTTATTAAAATATAATTCACACATAAAAATGCATATGTTGGGGCTGGAATGATAGCACAGTGGGTAGGGCATTTGCCTTGCACGCGGCTGACACAGGTTCAAATCCCAGCATCCCATATGGTCCCCCAAGCACCACCAGGGGTGATTCCTGAGTGCATGAGCTAGGAGTGACCCCTGTGCATTGCTGGGTGTGACCCAAAAAGCTAAAAAAAATGCACATGTTGAAGCCAGGGAGATAACCTAAAGGGTTAGGGTGCATGCATTGTATTGGGGAGCCTTAAGTTCAATTTCCAGCCCCAATTATTTCCCTAAGCACTGCCGTGAATGCTCCCTGAGCATTGCTTACACTGTTTATATCTTCAGATATAATCACCACAATCTAGCCAACATATCCAATTATCAAATGACTTCCTGTTTTTCCTATATAATGACACTTAAGCTTTTCCTTCATAGAAAATTGCAGGTACATGATACAGTATTCTTATCTATAATGAAATTTTGGTTATAGTATCCAAAACATGTTTTTCTTATAAACTGAAACTTTAGAAAGCTTTACTAACATTCCTTCTTTTTCCACTCCTCCAGATTCCCTCAAGACTCAGAGTATCTGTATCTATGATTTTCATGTTCATCAATACGTCTATTAGTGGGATTATTGCCTCTGAGCATCTGACATTTCACTTAGAAAAGATGTCCTTCTGATTCACTCAAATTTTTGAAATTGACTTAATTTTTTTATTTTATAATATTCTAATGTATATTACAATATTTTATTCACACTTCCACCTGTCAGTAGACATTAGTGTTATTTTTTCTTTTCTTTACTAAATCATATACAAATCCTAATTTTACTTTTGAGAAATTTTTTTTTCTCTAACAGTGGCCCAGTTTACTTTCCTATCAACAAATATAACAGTATGTTTTTTCTCCACGATTGCTGATGCTTCTTATTATTCATGCTTCTGAAAATAACCATTCTAATATGTATGAATTGATATTTTATTGTGGTTTTGAATTGCATTTCCCTGATAGCTAGTAATAACAAGCAATTTTTATGTACTTGCTGACCATTTATATATCTTTGGAAAAATGTAAATTCACATACTCAGCCCCACTTTTCAATTGCATTATTTGTGGGCTTGTTATTATTGTTTGCTTGTTTCTATTTTTGTTTTATTTTTGAGTTTGTTTGATTAATTAATTTATTGTCATTTTTTCTCCTTCAGGCTGTGATTTTTCTCTGTTGACCATTCATTGTGTTGCAGAAACATTTTAATTTTATGCAATTTTACTTAGTTATGCTTTTGTTTGTGCTTTTGTTAACATACCCAAAACACTTACTACCAAGAAATTCTGCTTTTTCTAATACTTTCATAATTTTATATATAAAGTTTAAGCCCCACTCAACTGTTGTGTACACTAAGAGGTTAAGGGTTTCATTTTAGTTTACACATAGTAATATTAACTTTTTCAATACATTTAATGGTGTCTATTTTCCATCACTTTATCTTCTTTCCTTTTAGCAATTCCTGAGATATGATGATATCATTCTAATATATAGAGATAGATATATTTCTTACATCTTTGACAGTGACAGTGACATCTTCAAATAGTATTATAATTTTATTTAGCTCACTTTAAAACTATATCTTAAAGGGTGTATTTTTCTTCTTTTCTCATGATTTTCTTATTTTGAATCCAAGAGCAATTTTTATATCTTATAAAAATAAATGGCATCAAAATTGTGATTCTACTGATTCTACAAAACATTGGGTAGTATGGATGTTTTAACAATATTAATTCTACCAATCTACAATAAAGTGTCTTCCCATTTCTCTCTTCTTCAGTTTTCTTTGTGAATGTTTGTATCTTTCAGTTTGTTAGTTATCTTTCAAATTTTTTAATGTTTGTATCTTTCAATAATTTTTCTATTATGAATGCTTTTTTATTAATTTAATTTTATGTATCAGTGATCCATAGCAACAACCTATAAAACTAAATCTTGTAGGTTGATTTTGTCACTGTCACTGTCGTCCCGTTGTTCATTGATTTGCTTGAGCAGGCTCCAGTAACGTATCCATTGTGAGGCTTGTTGTTACTATTTTTGCCATATCGAGAGTAGCTTGCCAGGCTCTGCTGTGCAGGCGGGATACTCTCGGTAGCTTGCCAGGCTCTCCGAGAGGGACGGAGGAATTGAACCTTGGTCATGTATATTGAATTATACAAAATTCATTAGTTTTTACAGTTTTAGGGTATAGTCACTTATAGCAACACTTAAAGAATTAAAGACATATTTGATGATTATAAATAATAATATAGAAAATTGAAAGGAAAATAAAGACGTTTTAAATAATGCAGTCAAAAATAATTTGGTGCCAGAAGTGCTAGAGTTATTATAGTTCACTAGTCTTTATTTTCATGTAATCCTTGACTTTCATAAAATAGTTTTTAGTTTTTATTATGTCATGCTATTTTTGCTAGGTAAAAATTCCTAACACTATTTTAATATGCAAGGGAATTTGTGAACTCCATCTGAGTTCTACTTATGAATTCCTCAGCACTGCCTAATCAGTGTATAATAAATCAGTAATACTATCCTGAGAGTCCATTTCCCTGATTCACTCTTAGCAACAAACAAACAAAAAAAATGAAAGATTGGATGTCCAAAAGCAGTATGTTTAATTTTTGAGTGCTTTCAGAAGATCAGTAATGGGAATAGAGCGAGTTCAGAAGATAAAAATAAGATCTCAGTGCGAGTCTGTTTTAATCTCATCCCTCTGAGATTTTAGAGCACAAAATGCACCATTGAGTTAGTTTTCACCTTAAAAAAATGCAGTTGTTTTAACACATCCACAACTACGTTAGTAATGTCACTGACTGACGTTAGGAGGGATGTGGTGGGATGGATGAGAAGGAAAATCATGTCCAGAGAGATTTCATTTGTTTATGGGATTGTCTCCGGAGAGTCATCTATGAGTCTGACTAATATAAAAATTGCATGTATCATTTTTCAAGGGCTAAAGTGATAGCACAGCGGGTAGGGTGTTTGCCTTGCACGGGTTCGATTCCTCCATCCCTCTCGGAGAGCCCGGCAAGCTACCAAGAGTATCCTGCCTGCACAGTAAAGCCTGGCAAGCTACCTGTGACGTATTCGATATGCCAAAAACAGTAACAATAAGTCTCACAATGAAGACGTTATTGGTTCCCACTCTAGCAAATCCATGAGCAACAGGATGACAGTGATACAGTGATTATTTTCAAGGCTGATTATGGATATCTACATATCTTTCAGCTGGAAGACACCAGAGCACAATGTTCTCCAAACAACAGACTGGGTATACAATCCAATTCCTGCATTGTTGCTTTTTTGTTCTAGATGCCTTCATCCCTGGTCTCTTTCCTGGGGGCATTTTGGCCAGTCTTATCCAGGGTAATTTTACAAGTTCTCTTTATTAGCAGAAAGAGGGGAAAATCTTGAAGAGAGTTTTTTCCATCCTCACACAGGAAACAATTCATTGCACTCCTAGACATCCCCTTTTCCTTCCTCACTTCTTTAGGTCTAGAGCCCTTAAAAAAAATAATAACAAAAAAAAAATAAAATGCAGTTCAGCGGGTAAGGGCTCACTCCCTGGCACCAAGTATTGTCTCCTGGGCCCCTCCAGGAGCAATCCCTGAGCACAGAAACAGCAGTGAGCCCTGAGCACAGAAAAAGCAGTGAGCTCCAAGCACTGCTGGGCGTGGTCCGAACAAAAGTGAAGTTCCTTTAAATTAATTTGATAGCCACACTTCTCAGATGCCCCAGAACTTCTAGGAGTAAGTCATTCCATTGATTCAAACAGAATGACAGTGTGGGCAGTTTCTCCAGTCTTCCCTTTTGCTCATAACCATTGCAGTGAGTGATGGAGGCTTGTTAGTTGCTTTATCTTGGCTGATTAGTTTAGTCAGCTCTTTCTTAAGCTCAGCTGAACTCCTGAAAAAGGGTGAATCCACCAGGAATTCTGTTCAGTTAACTCATTCTAGATTAGTCTTCCTATCTGTTATGTTTCACTCCTTTCAAATTTCTGAGCTATGTTAATCTTTGTTGCAACCATTCTAATTTATGTTGTTCATATATTTTAAAATATTCTTGTAATTTTATTATTTTGTTTTGCTTTGTTTGATTTTTTGTTTTGTGGACCATACAGGTCGTGCCCAGGGCTTACTTCTGGCTCTATACTAAACTCAGGTGGCTTCAGGGGACATATGGGGTATCAGGTAGTGAACATGGATCAGTCACATGCAAGACAAGTTCTTTACCCTCTGGTAGGGACCTGGTCCCTAATTAGTACATGTTAAAATTATATTCTAGATAATGTCTAATCACTTATTTGTAATATTTTTCTTTCTCGTAATTTTTTTTTCTTTTTCATTATAACTTTGTTTTGAAATCAAGAGCATTTATTTCTATTATATGGTTTGGAAAAACTAATCTTATTTTGGTGGATAGGATTGGTATAACTCTTGGAGGCTTACAGCTATAAAAATTCATCTTTTTCTATTTAATGGACTACATTAGAAAATATGGTCTCTATCTGAAATCTTCTGGTTCTATGTTTCTGACCACAACTTAAAAAAATTCTTTCTTTTCATTATTTAAAATGATATATTGAGATGCAATTGACACATAATAATATAGGAATTTTAGATATACAAAAGTAATCATTTTACATTTGCATATATTGTCCAATGATCACTACACTAAATCTATTTAATATTCATCACCATAGTTACCAATATGTAACTTTAGTAAGAGGAAATAAATGCTCTGAGGATACAACCAAGGTGGAAATAAATGCTCTGAGGATACAACCAAGGTGGAATTATACATCTCTCCTCCATACAAATTAAATTCTAAAACATCCAAACACAAAGGCTATATTTATTGAATGAATATCAGCATTCTTATATAAGTTCAGGCAATTTTTAGTGGCATAATTTTAGCATTTATTCAGAAATTTTTAAGTGAAATTTTATATATTTTGTAAACTAGACCTATTATCTAATTTTAAACAGTTTTTACATATACTTACCCTTTTGCTAAATTACTGGCATAATAGTTTTTCCACATTTAAACATATTCAAATCAAACAGTAACAGCAGTATCTTTTGTCTTCCACTGACAAATTTTAATATTTTATTAGAGCATGATGTGTTCTTACAGCTATACATAAGTAGAAAATGGCCATGAATTTTGTAACACTAAGTTTAAAAACATGATGCAATGAAACCAAGCAACACAACCAATAAATACATAATATTGGCAAAGGATCCAATTTTATAATATTTTCTGGTGATCATTGATATAACTTGTTTTTATTTAAATTTAATAATGCTCTTCTAAAGAAGAAAACAGTCTTCAAGTTTCAATAATTTTTTAAAGGAATGCCTTGTTATTTTCTCCTGAAGTCAGAAATTTTTCCTTGAGGTTATTTTTTCTGTTTTAATGCTGCATTGTTAATATGCTTATATAAAGATGAAGACAAACATCAGCATATAGATTTTATGTTAAAATTTCAAGAAAAATTAAAATACTTTAAATGATGGGAAGAAAAGCAATGGTTATACTCAAGGAACTTTTTTTATTTCTGCTTTTCAAACATTTTTTTAAGGGAAAATAAAAGCCCCACGCTGAGTAATCTTATGAAAAGTTGTTTGATGGTATTGTCTGTAGAATAAAGTATCTAGATTGTCTCTGAGCTATAATGCTAAAATAGGGGACGAAACAACAGCAAAGTAATTCTGAAACATTTCTGAGTTTCTTTTATGCCTGTTTTTGTATTGAAAAAGAGTATAAAACTTATTGGTTTGGGGGAAAGATTGTTCTAATGTTGAAATGTAGTCCCATAATAAGGCATTTAACTACCCTATTGTGCCATGGGAAAAAATGAAACTCAAATCATGAAACTACAACTAAGACAATTATGTTGGTCAGGCAGTCTCTAAGCAAGCTGCTGGGTTTAGATGAAAATTTTGGAAATGTGGAGGTAGCAACTCATCTACCTTCAAAGGCAAAAGAAGGTTGACATTATCTGACAAAATAAGGCGCATCTTATATAAACTGTCAATTTGTTGTCATTCTAAGATTTATTGATTTGATATGATTTGATTTTGAAAAGTGAAAATAGTTATTAGGTCATTTACTGGCAAATATTCACATTACTTCAATGCACATGCCTCTTAAAAATAGAAAACAATTAGTTTGATAAGTATGATAAAGTTCTATTGTCAGTTTTCATGGAGCTAAAGCTGCAGGATAGATCATAAAGGGGTATAAAAAAAGATCTGAAACCATCAAACTATTTCTTATATGAGATCAATTTCCATTATATAACATTTTAGTCTGAACCCCAGATATCAATCAGTGTTTCATCCTTGATTTGTCTTTGAATATCTTTTGGATCATTAATTAAGAAAATGCTTATTTAGAACCATTTCAAACTTTGAGTAGCAGACATTAGAGAGCTTTTGGATAAATATGAACAATTAGAAAATATGTAAGAAATAATAAAATGTAATTTGTTTGGAGAGAAAAAAGAGGGGGTGAGGTAATTATTCTGCACACGAGTGAACCCTGTTCAATCCCTTACACTGTGTATATACCCTAAACACAATGAGAAATTATCTTTAAGCACTAATTCCTATTAGTCATGAGAATTATCCTGTGTGGCCCCCAAACCAAAAGAAAATCAAGAGAACAAAAACTCTAGAACAATGACCCAATAGGTAGGATGACACCTGATGGATACACCAAAGACACTTTGTTATATAGTCAAATTTTCATTTGTCTTAAGTTACATAACACAGCGGGTAGGGCGTTTGCCTTGCCTGTGGCCAACCTGGGTGCAATTCCTCCATCCCTCTCAGAGAGCCGGGCAAGCTACCGAGAGTACCCTGCCAGCAGAGCAGAGCCTGGCAAGCTACCCGTGGAGTATTTGATATGACAAAAAAAGTAACATCAAGTCTCACAATGGAAATGTTACTGATGCCCGCTCGAGCAAATCGATTAACAACAAGATGACAGTGCAGATAGCACATATAGATGAATCACATTACAAGTTTACATAAATTGATAGCAATGACACAAGCTTCATTTGGTGATAGAATTTTCAAGACTAATCTATTGTTCCATAACAACTTTTCTTATGTTACTTATATTGCTTTTTACTGCACTAGACTTAACTATATTATATAATACATAACTTAAAATGATGGACATATTTTTCAAATGTGTCAGTGATGACTATTTTTTAAACTACAATTCTTACTAATACAATTCAGTTCCTTAGAAGTTTGTTTCTCTCAATGTACTTATCCCCTAGGAAATATCCATTTAAATTCTTGTGATCAGACAACATTAATTTAGAATACAGGAAAACCATTCAGTTGGTCAACTAGCCATGCAATGTTTCATTTTGAAAAAAGCATGGAAGATATAATAGAGGATGGAAAGATAGTACAGACATTAAGGTCCTTGACTTGCATACAATCAACTCTGGTCTGATCATCAGCACTGCTGATATGGTCCTCTAAGAACTGCCAGGAGTAATCCCTGAGTGCAGAGGGCATTTAGGAGTAAGTCCTGAGCACTTCTAGGTGTGCCCCACAAGGAAAGGAAGAGAAGAAAAGGAGAGGGGAGGGGAGGGGAGTGGAAAGAAAGAGAGAAAGAGAGAGAGAGAAAGAAAGAAAGAAAGAAAGAAAGAAAGAAAGAAAGAAAGAAAGAAAGAAAGAAAGAAAGAAAGAAAGAAAGAAAGAAAGAAAGAAAGAAAGAAAGAAAGAAAGAAAGAAAGAAAGAAAGAAAGAAAGAAAGAAAGAAAAGGGAGGGAGGAAGGAAGGAAGGAAGGAAGGAAGGAAGGAAGGAAGGAAGGAAGGAAGGAAGGAAGGAAGGAAGGAAGGGAGGGAGGGAGGGAGGGAGGGAGGGAGGGAGGGAGGGAGGGAGGAAGGAAGGAAGGAAGGAAGGAAGGAAGGAAGGAAGGAAGGAAGGAAGGAAGGAAGGAAGGAAGGAAGGAAGGAAGGAAGGAAATCAAAGCTACAAAGTCTATGTAGGAGCTTAATGCTTATTGGAATATTTATTATCTTAAAATTGGTCTGTTTTACATAATTGAATAAAGTTTGATAAAATAGATCTCTAAAGAAAATTAAGAATGTATTAGTCTAGATATCATCATGCTGAAAAGTTTCAAGATAATTTAAACAGGAGTAGTTTTAGATAAATAATCTGTAGACTGATTGAATGCAGCAGCTGTGTGTACCTGGGTCAAGAAATCAACATGAGGAATGACTTGGTGCCAGAATTGCGCAGGAGGAAGAGAGCAGCGTGGAATGCCTTCAAGAGCATCGAAGAGGTGGTTAAGAGAACAAAGAACCTCCGACTCCGGGCATATCTTTTCTTTTTTTTTTTTTTTTTAAGTGTTAGTTATTATGATCTTTTTTTTTTAAATTTATTTATTTTTAATTAGAGAATCACCGTGAGGGTACAGTTACAGATTTATACACTTTTGTGCTTATACTTCCCTCATACAAAGTTTGGGAACCCATCCCTTCACCAGTGCCCATTCTCCACCACCCGTAAACCCAGTGTCCCTCCCACCCTCCCCAATCCCATCTCCCCCCAACCCCACCCTGCCACTGAGGCAAGGCATTCCCTTCTGTTTTCTCTCTCTAATTAGCTGTTGTGGTTTGCAATAAAGGTGTTGAGTGGCCGCTGTGCTCAGTCTCTAGTCCTCATTCAGCCCGCAACTCTCTTCCCCCACATGGCCTTCGACTACAATGTAGTTGGTGATCGCTTCTCTGAGTTGACCTTTCCCCGGAACGTGAGGCCAGCCTCGAAGCCATGGAGTCAACCTCCTGGTACTTATTTCTACAGTTCTTGGGTGTTAGTCTCCCACTCTGTTATTCTATATACCATAGATGAGTGCAATCTTTCTATGTCTGTCTCTCTCTTTCTGACTCATTTCACTCAGCATGAAACTTTTCATGCCCATCCACTTGACTACAAAATTCTTGACCTCCTTTTTTCTAACAGCTGCATAGTATTCCATTGTATAGATGTACCAAAGTTTCCTCAACCAGTCATCCGTTCTGGGGCATTCGGGTTTTTTCCAGATTCTGGCTATTGTAAACAGTGCTGCGATGAACATACATGTGCAGATGTTGTTTCGATTGTACTTTTTTGCCGGGCACATCTTTTCGATTCCACCATTCTTCCTCCACTAACATATGCGTCAGAGACCTGGGCCCTATACAAGCAGGATGATAATGCTATTAGGGTATCCCAAAGAGGAATCAAAAGAGCTATGCTGGGAATATCATGTCTCACTCAAGTGAGAGAAGGAATCCGGAGTTCTGACCTCCGTCGATGGTCAAAAATCAGGGATGCTGTTTTACTTGACAAGGCACCAAAAATCAGATGGGCTGGTCATGTAATGCGATTCAGAGACGACCATTGAGCTGTTACCGACTGGATTCCACAGGACGTCAGAAGACCTCGTGGCCGCCCACCAACTAGATGGTCAGATTTCTTCGTCAAATCTCTGAATGAACAATTTGAGGCTCTTTCTGTCCCTGGAGCGAGTAGGTATCATTGGGCTACATTAGCTTGCAACAGGGACAAATGGAGATGTTACTGGCACCTACTCGAGCAAATCGAAGATCAACAGGACTACAAGTGATACAAGTGAATCTGTAGACTAGGAAAGAATCTATAAAAAAAGGCACATCTGTAAAGTGCTCAGAACTGAAACATAACACACAAAAATTTACAAATGTGTGGGGATGTATTGTTACCCAGCTGAGGTTCAGAAGTGGGTGAATAGAAGTAGGTGGAGAATATAGATGTCTTTGTGGCCCTGCAGAGAGCTGATATGCTTACTGAGTGTGAGGAATTATAGCTAGTTCATAGTAACTATAGAAAATAAGCAAAACACTCGAAATAGTGAGGAGCCAAGATCAGGGGAGCTAGACACAGAGTCTGAGAGGTTGGTGATAAGGATGTCGGAGAGCGAGGTGCTTGGGTGGGAAGTGAGCATGGTCACTGGAAAGCATTTGTAACTGGCAGTAGAATTGGCATTGTGAGTAGGACACATAACAAAGGAATGGAACACATTTCCTGGAGATAGAGGTGTGTCTCAGGAGGAGAGCACTTGCCAAGTACGTAGGTGGTTATGAATTTGGTTTCTGGACAGTGCGGGACATGGGTAGGGGTGAGGGGAAGCGGGGTGTGACTGGGTGAACATTGTGCTCCAACCTGATGCATCTTTGGTTGACCCACCTGTGGTTTCAGATCAACTATGCAGCTGAATAGAGGAACAAAAAACATGGAACCAATTATTTTGGGGGGTTGGGGTCACACTGGAGATGTTCAGGGGTTACTCCTGGTTCTGCACTCAGGAATTACTCCTGGCGGTGCTCCGGGGACATATGGGATACTGGGAATCGAACCAGTGGGCTGTGTGCAAAGCAAATGCCCTACTCACTGTGCTATGGCTCCAGCCCCAAAACATGGGACCTATTAAGGTACTTTGAACACCTGCCTTCGGAGTATAAATTGTGAATTCAATCCCCACTGCTCCTCCATGGACTCAGTGTGGTCCTGGGCAACTATTCTGATTTCCAGCAGCACCAAGACACAACTAAAAATGTGTCAGCACCAGGAATTGTGAATAATGTAGGAATCTTCAGATTGCATTGCGATCAGAATGTGTGTGAACACCACCATCCCAGAGTATCCCATCAGCAAAACTAAAGGAGCAAAACCTTTTATATGCCCACGTCTAAAAGTTACAACCATGGCCAGGAGTGTGTGTGACCCCAGCCATCACAACATAAATAACACAAGGAAGAAGGGATAAAATTAAACAAACACAAAAATAAATTTTAGAAAAAAAAAGGCAAAACAAAATGCAAAACTTCAAGTCACAAATCCCTTTCATTTTCAAAATTTCTTTAACAATCTTGATCATCAAAATATATCAGGTTTACTCTAAACTGAAAACCAAATGAGTTTGTTTCACTATTATAAAACATATAATGAATTGAGAATTTTCCACAGAGAAACTAGTATAGGTAATAAAACACAATACATCCTAATGTAAACTAAATTATTTTGAGTTAATGTAAAGCAACTTATAATAGAAAATAATTCTGTAAAATAGTGCAATAATTAAAAGTTTATCAAAACAGTCAAAGATTTAAAATACATGAACAAGTTACAAAACTTAAGAGGCTGTTGATTTTTCTGTTATCATGGAAAAGATAAATTATAACAGTTAAAAGGATATAGCAAGTTTTCTGAAACTAGTATCAACATACACAATATATTTTTATATATTGGCACAAAAGAGCATCTTGAATTTTTATTAAATGCATTTTTAAAAACCATATTTTAATGCCTTATGTGCAATATTCCTCTGAGAAATCTGTATGGAAATTCAAACTATAAAAAATATAAGAAAAAATTTTGATTCATACTCGTGTGAGGTAGGAATGTTTTTAACTAGTTCCAAAACACAAATATACAGAAAACATTTGACACAGTATACTGCTTTATAAATAAAAGTACCTGCTTTTAAAAAAATTTTAGAGAATTTCCAGCCAGATAGCTCAAGAGACAGAGTGAATTCAAAGCATCCCTGTGTGTGTGGAAAGCAGCAGTTCCATTCCCACACTGCATATTTCCTCAAGTATGCACTGGAAATGACTCCTGTGCATTGCATCAGGTGTCCCTGCCTGTACCAATGAGTATGGCCCAATTATTCCAAATTAAATGACAATAATTATGATGATGATAATGATATGATGATGACAGAGGAACTTATTTACAGGAATATTTGCAATAACTAAAACCAAAATCATTTGTACAGATCTAAAGAACTCATACAACTTGGGAATAAAGGCAAATAAATAAAAGAAAAATAAATTTAAACACACAAAGAAAGCTAATCTCAGGATATAACCTCTGAATGGTCAATAAAATATGAATGTTCAACTTCATAAGTGATAATGAAACTCCAAATGAGTTTCTTTTCTTATTGCTAATAAATCAGGGAAATTAAAACACCTAGCAATAGAATGTTAGTAAAGAAACTCTTGAGTACAAAGACATTCAAAAGGAATTTAGTCATTATTTTTTAATGAAGATGCATATTTTCTGTATTTCAGAATCTCCAGTTCTAAATGCAGGCTCCTAAGAAATTTTCATACCAATACACAAGAAGATGCATGTTCAGGTGTATATACATGCATATATACATATATGTGATATGTTCATAATGTGATATTCATAAAAATAAATTAGAAAAATATTAAAAACTTTCAACTAAAGAATGAATTTAAAATATTAAGAATATTAATTTAGTGTAATTCTTTGGTTTATTTTGAAGAGAAAATAGGTAAAAAGGAAAAACACCCTAAAGCTATTACTACAAACATAATGGAACAAAAATAACTTGCACTAGACAAACACATAAAAATGAATTAATCTAGTTATATTGTTATGTCACATATTAATATATTAAACAATAGAAATAAAGATACAAACACATATAAAAGTGTTTAAAACAATTAGTTATAAACTAATAAAATAACATCCAATGATGTTACTCAAATATTCACAGAGAAAGAGTAAGAAAAGTCCTTGTATAAAGAATTATCTGGTAAAAATTGAACTGGATTTTTAAAAACCCTACTAGTATCCAGTGCAAAATTTTAAAAAAATTCTAAATTGCAAAGCAAATATTTTCTATGCTAAAGATATAGCACACTATTATTAAATTTGAATACATTTAAAATATAATCAAGCATGCTGTCTCAGAACACTAAATGCTCACTCAAGAAAATAATGAATAATGTGTTCTGTTAATATGAAGTATAAACAAAGAGGTTAATATAGATATACATTGTCTAGATCTTAGTATTTTATGTTGATGTTGAATGCTAATAGAACATACCTTAAATGTGAAAATAAAAATTGTAAGTTCTTTCCATTAATGTTCTTGATGTGTATAACATGTAATATCATATAATATTATATGTCACTGTCATCCCATCGCTCATCCATTTGTTCAAGTGGGCATCAGTATCGTCTCCATTGTGAGATTTGCTGTTACTGTGTTTGGCATATCGGATACGCCATGGGTAGCTTGCCAGGCTCTGCCGTGTGGATGAAATGCTCTCAGTGGCTTGCCGGGCCCTGCAAGAGGGGCGGAGGAATTGAACCCAGGTTTGGCTGCATGCAAGGCAAACGCCCTACTGCTGTGCTATCTTACAATACAATACAATACAATACAATACAATACAATACAATACAATACAATACAATTTCCTCATGGACATAATACCAACACCACTCCCATTATCAGTGTACCCATCTCCCTCTTTCATGGACTCCAACACCCCTTCTCTCAGCCTGCCACCCCTAATTCAATTGTGTGGCTCAGTTCTCCCATTATGTTTTCTTTGGATCTTCATTGCTACCTGCTGTTTATCTTTAAGTTCCACATATGAGAAAGATCATTCTATATCTGTCTCTTTTCTTCTGACTGATTTCACTCAACATGATGCCCTCTATTTTTATCGTGTCACTGCAAATTGTGGGGGTTTATTCTCAGAGCTACATAGAATTCTATTGTGTAAATATATAAACCTTGTTGATCTATTCATCTATAGTTAGGCATTTGGGATGTTTCCATATATTGGCTATTTTGCTAAGTGAAGCAATCAACATGGCTATGCATATATTTTAAATTGCGGAAACCCTGATATTTTTTTAATTGTGACACTTGTTCATTCTTTTCTTTTTTTTTATTTGGGGCTGAATTATAATTCAATTTCCCTGAAAATTGTGCAATTTAGTTTTATGTTATATTGTCTTAATTCATTCAGAAAACATTTATTTTGAGAGAGAGAAAAATGCCCAATACTCTTCTTGGACTATTTTTTTTCTTCACTGATATAATTTGGTATGTTCCCCATTCCATTTGCAGTCTAATACCTGAATAATACCTGCTACCTTTATTTTCAAGTTAATTTGTTGATACTTTTCCTAACTTCAAAGCAGTATCAGTATTCAATTTTGAACAAAAATTAAATTTTATTCATATTTCAGCACTGTAGCACTGTTCACCATTGTTCATCAATTTGCTCCAGTGGGCACCAGTAACATCTCCATTTGATGTTTTTGGCATGTCAAATACACCATGGGTAGCTTGCCAGGCCTGCCGTGCGGGCAGGATACTCTCAGTAGCTTGCCAGGCTCTTCGGGAGGGATGGAGGAATCGAAGTCGGGTTAGCCGTGTGCAAGGCAAACGCCCTACCCGCTGTGCTATTGCTCCAGCACATTCACATTTAAGATGAAAAATAAATAACTAATTTCAAATGCACTAAGCAAACTACTGCCTCAATGTATCTTATTCCTAAAACAAAATAAAGAATAAAATCTCCATGTATGTGGACAATCAATATTTATTAGAAGGCAGACCACATACATACTTGTAATGCTAAATATAAAGGAGCTTTATTCTGGACCGCCATAATTTCTCTAAACAAACACTTTCATTTTTCAGATAAAATTTTTAATTTCACAACATTTCCCCCCCCCCCATCTTTAAAAAAGAGGGCAAGGCGTAGGCTGCATGTGGCAAGGAGTAGGGAGATGTGAAGGGGCACACCCTGTGATGCCAGGGGCTCTCCCTGATACTATGCTCAGAAGCCATCCTGTCAGTGCATAGGGTGCACAGGGACCTTATGTAGTGATGGAGATAGAACCAGGGTCAGCTCTTTGTAGGCCAAGACCCTTACCTCCTGTGCTATCTTTTCAAAACTTAGATAATTCCTTGACCAACCATCCTCTTTTTGATCCCACTATTCAATCTTACCTTTTGTCCACAACTCTATGATTCCAATTGTTATCTGGGTCTACAGGAATAGCTGACCTTATTGCTCTGGCATCTAATTCCCCACTCTCTCCACCTCCCCCCAGAGTGAAAGGACTCAGGCATAGTTGATGTTTATTTTTGCATCCACATCCTCCAACCAGGACTCATTACTAACATTATTCATCATTAGCAATCATTTGTCTTCATCTTCTCACTGTTCTAAGTTTATGACTGTTGGCTGATTTTTAACAGCAATTTGTTGAGAATTTTTAACAGGAGATATATCAACAGGTGTGCTCACACCAGTGATTTTTTTTAAAATTTATTAGTGAATCACTGTGAGGTACAGTTATAGACTTAGAAACTTCCGTGCTTGCATTTCAGTCATACAATGGTTGAGTATCCATACTTTCACCAGTGCCCATTTTCCACCACCAATGGTCCCAGCATCCCTCCCACCACCCCCACCCCTTCCCCCTTCTTTCCACCCTGCCTCTGTGGCAGGGCAGTCCCTTTTGCTCTCTCTCTCCTTTTGGGTGTTGTGGTCTGCAATAGAGGTATTAAGTGGCCATCATGTTTGGTCTATAGTCTGCTGTCAGGGTGTGTCTCCCATCCTGAGCAGATTCTTCTAGCACCATTTATCTGGGGATCCCTTCTCTAACTGAACAGCCTTTCCCCCCCTGTATGAGAGTCCGGCTTCTAAGCTGTGGAGTAATCTTCCCAGTGCTTATCTGTTGGGTTTGGACTGAGCTATCAGGGCAACCCACATAGACTGTACTACAGACAGGAACATTTTCCCCCTTCAAGCTGCCTTCAAAAAATAATTTCAGCATATTGAAAAGCGCAGTTTTCCTTTTCTCACAGAAGCCTGGCTGGTCTTTGACATGCAGATCTTGGGTGGTAGCCAGGCCTGACCTTTGAGATTTGCAAAATGCAGGCTCTGGCCCAGCCTAGTCTTTGGGATGTAGATTTCAGGTACCTGCCTACTTTTGTAATTGAAATGTAGAGTTCACTGTGGCAGCCCAGCCTTGTCTTTGGGATGTAAATCTAAGTGCTTTTAGCCCAATAAAGGTTTTGGTTTTGTATCTTCTCTCCTGAGGCCAAGATTACTGGCCTGCAGATGCAAGGAAATAATGCATATTCTACTGCCTCAATGTTTTTCCTGTAACTTCTTTTGATGCCTTTGGTGATGTCACTGTATTTCGCCCTGCCCTTTAGAGGTACCATGATCAATAAAAGGAGATCACGGGGTTCTCTACCTTTGCTAAGAGCCAGAGAGAGCCTTGAACCTCATGAAACACATTTCTTCTGCATTCCTTATCTCAGAGCCTCCGACCACAGGACCGTTCACGCAACACTTCTCTTTAATAATCTTGGATGTTAGTCTCCCATTGTTACTTTATATTCAACAAATGAGTGTAATCTTTCTATGTCGGTCCCTCTCTTTTTGATTCATTTCACTTAACATGATGCTTTCCATGTTGATCCATCTATTTGCAAATTTCATGACTTCATAACAGATGCATAATATTCCATTGTACAGATATACCAAACTGTTTACAATAGCCAGAGTCTGGAAAAAGCCTGAGAACAGATGACCAGCGATTTCTATACCTTAAGCAACTTTTTTCAGTCATTAGGTTAAGGTTGCTAAAATTTGAGCACTGTCATTGAAAAACTGCTTTATTTGATAATACAATGGTAGTTATAATAAATATATATCAAGAGATTACCACATGGGTGACATTGAGTTAGTACTTAAGATACAAAAAATGTTTCTAAAGTAATTTTTGAGTAATATAAAAATGGTTGAGAAATTCTAGGGTAAAAAGAAGGTGACTAGTACATAAAATAACGGAATAATATTTGTGATTAATACATTCAGAAAATCACAATCTGTTTTGAAGTGAATTCATGAGAGAAAGTTATATCTGCAAATATTTTAATTTAGAAGGATGCAATATTTGGGGGATGGAGGAAAAACTAGGATGGATAAGTTCATTTATGAAAACAGAATGGGATTATTCAAACTTCCATCCTCAAATTATCAATATAAGTGGCAAGAGGCAAGAGCTCACATTAAAAAATGGAAAGTTGGGGTTCTCATATTTAAATATTATTAAGAATATCAAAAGAGCAACTATGTAATCAAAGAAGCAAGGTTCCTTCTAATATAATGAGCTATGAGACCGCACAGGTGCCAAGAGCATAAAGTTCACCTTATGATGGAACAACTGAATTTAGCATATTCTTAAGATAATGGCTTGGGCAGTGTATTTGAAATGAAACTTGTGTAATTATTCACAATACACTTTTCACTCTCAAAAAAATGTGTGTGTTAATTTATTTGTTGTTGCAGAGTAGGGAATCAAACTAATGTCTACACATAAACAAAATAGGGAGTCTACCCCTGAACTTCATTCCTGGCCCCTTCAACATGATCAGTTTAGGTCTTGAATTCCATAACTCATCAGGTTATGAGTGCAAATGTTAAATTTGAATTATATGCTCTTGAAAAAAAATGAATGATTTACAAATTTTCAGTGGCCAATGTATATTGATAGATATCATCCCATCTTTTGTAGCTGAAGCATCCTCATGGCATCTTAAAGAACCCAGTGAAAAATGATTAGAAAGGAAAGTATGGGGTAGAGGATATGAGTATAACCATAGTCACTATATTAGCCTACCATGAAGACGGGGAAGAAAATGACATTAATTCCACCATATGGAATGTTATGATCTCTTCACTTTTTGTTTTTACTCCTAAACTGAAGCTAAACTCATTGACCAATGGTGAATAATAAATAACATAATCTCTATGTGCATCTATCTCTACCTTTATTTCTAGTTAACTATCTATAACGCAATACATGTATACCTGCATATTATTGCTCTAGTAAAATATACATGTTATATATTTATTGAGAAGTGTTTTGTTTTATTATTTAGGTAACTGAAGTAACATGATGGTTCCAACGTATGTGTCTTGTGGGCAGTTGTCACATCTGGTCATCACCAAAGTTCCCAGTACAGAGACATGAATCCAATTCCAGTTCTATCCCAGGAAGTGTCTATGGTCTCCCAATCTCTATGACACCTGAACAAGGAGCCAAAAATAAACACTCCCCCAAACATATAGTTGGATATTATTATAGATATAGAAATATACCCCCCCAAAAATATACCCCCAATATTTATGCATGCAAATATTGACATAATAGATACAATAATATAATGTGTGTAATAAATATATAATGCATTTAATGCTTGTGGCATGGTAATGCATTATTAAGATTATACATTTTTAAAATTATATAACAATCATATATATAAATTTAAAAAGTTTTTAACATAATTTGTAATAAAATTTATCCCACTCGCACGGCAGAGCTTGGCAAGCTACCTGTGGCATATTTGATATGCTCAGAATAGTAACAAAATGGGGAGCATTCCCCTGACCCTGAAAAAGCCAACGGTAGGGTTGGGAAACACGGGGATGAATGGAGACGTTACTGGTGCCCGCTCCAGCAAATGATTGAGCAAAGGGACAACAAGTGATACAAGTGATAATAAAATTTTAATTCTTAATTCTTAGTTCCTACAAAATGCTTTTCTTTAAAAATTTAAAATCTGCTTTTCAAACACCACTGATGATTAATCTAAAAATCTAGGCAAGTGTAAATGTACTAATCTTTTCTATGACCACAGGATGGCAGCAAAAGATAAAGTACATGCATAGAGACGCTGGACAGGAAGGAAAAACACTTCCATATATTGTTATAAAGGCACAGGATCTGTAGTCTAAAACTAATTTATCTTATGTAAACTACAAAAAATTAATTGCATTGAAATTCAAGTTTTTTGCTATTTTTCATTTAAATGGGTCATAATCAGTTCCTGTGTGTAGATTTGGTATTATCTCAGCCACAGATTTGCAGTTTCATTCAAGAAAAAATTTTCTTATAGGGCCAGAGACATAGTACAGAGAGTAAGATGCTAACCTTCCCCCCGGCCATCCTGACTTCAATTAAGACACCCCCATATGGTCCCCCGAGCCTAGCCAGGAGTGACCCATGAGTATAGAGCCCAGGAGTAAGCCTTGAGTATTGCTGGGTGTGGCCCACAATAAAACAAACAAAATAGTCCCTCGTAGTTCATTACTGTTTACCTTTCTCCAAATAGAAATTAATTTTTCTCTCATTTTTATTGAAGTCATGAACAATGAGCATAAGTAGCCTTTCTAGATATAGATGTGTCTTGCTCTAAGATCTTACAAACAGATGAAAAGATAACTTATGAATTTTCTCTTTTTATTGTGCTGTTTCCATTGATTATTTTTAGATGCTTTTAAAACTGTGGTCAGTGTTAAGTTCTGTCTCCAGTCTGATGTCAGGAACTATGACCCGTGCCTGCTTTGATATCACAACGTACACTGTAAGGTGGTGAGACAGTAGTAGGACTGATGAGAATGGCCACTATTCAACTTAGAAAAATACCCCACTATTTTCCACTTATAAAAACTAATAGAAATATATTTAACTTAAAAGAAATGCCCACTTGTTTGGCCTTCAGTTATTCTCACTGAAGAGACCTACATTCTTCCACACTGTTACGGCGTAGTTTTAGATTTTTTAGTCCCTAGAAAAATGTTCAAGGTAGTCAGCAGTCAGTAGAAATGGAGATACATTATTAATCCCAAGAGTTTTCAATTTCCTTTTAGCTTCTCAATTGTTTTACACATTTTTATATTTGTGAACAATAAAACAAACAAAAAAGAAACCAACACTGCTTTCACAGTATTGAATGCAGCAACCTCTGTTTTAGATGAAAATGTTTCCACTTCCTGCCTAGAATTTTGTTATGTAAATCTATTCACCATTGTGTCAAACTATGGCTAACATCTAGACCACAAGGAAACCTTGGTAAAAGGACTACATCTTAGAAAAGTAATAAAAGTAAAAACAAAGGATAATTATGCACGTTATGTAACTGATCATGAAGCCTTAGTAATTGTAACTTATGATTCCACAACCCAGTATATGTTCCTTCTGTGTTCCTTTTTTTGCCCCCACTGAGGGTTGAGATTCTTTAGGTTTTTATCTAAATTTTCACCTTTAAGGCATTAGTGGTTTTGCCTTTTTGCTGCAATCCTCCTGCATCCTGCATGTGTTTGTGTGCATGTGTGCGTGTGTGTGTGTGTGTGTGTGTGTGTGTGTGAACGTGTGTATAGCAAATGGTTTTCTTTAAAGGAAATTCAGAGATATGTGTGTGTGGAGAGAGAGAGAGAGAGAGAGAGAGACAGAGACAGAGACAGAGACAGAGACAGAGAGACAGAGAGGTGTTCAACAGTGAGCCAAAGCATCTCCTGAGAGGAAAAAGTTAGAGAATGGCTTTTGGGAAATGCTTATACACAATTTCTCCACTTTATCTTGGTCTGGAGTTCTCTGCTGCATGATCCTTTAGGATTCTAACCATTTCTTTCTTTTCTGACTTGACTCACCCTTCCCTGGGTGTGGCCTCTATTGGTTTCTATATTAACTGTCCCCTCCAGAGCTCAGGTTTTGCATCTCAAAGGTACTTGTTCTCCATGCCTTTGGGCTACTTTGGACTGGGCAACATCTTCCATTTTATTATTTCCCAAAAGCTTTTTATGGGCTGGAACCCCACACCAGTTTATCATTCATCTGCCTGCAACATTTGCTTCCCTGGGGATTTTACTCCCTTAGCTATGACTTGTATTATTTTTGACTCCAAAATCTTCATGGAAAAAAGAGGACATCATTTTAAAGTTCTCATTAATTCAAGTATTCTAATTTTGGCAAGAAGAGTTAAAAGGAAGGTGGCCATTTGAAGATGTTTTCTTACAAAGATATTTCATGCTTTTAATTTTTAAATAAACTTTATGCATAGTAGACACTTGGATATTTACTGTTTTAAAACTGACCCTTCATTTCCACCTTTAAGTGTCATGGATATTGCTATGTGTTAACACTTAAATGTATCTTACCCAGTTTTAAGACTAAAATAGTTCATTGTATGGAGTATAATAATTGAACGTTTTCTAATGAACATCTCAGTTTCTATTCGTGTTATAATGCTTCAGAAAAATCTGTATTTTTGCTTTTGTTATAATGCTTCAGAAGACCGTTGAAATGGCATTGTTTTCTCTCATAGTTTATTTGGGTTAATTTCTTAGAAATGGAATTGTAGTACATTTTAAACTAGAACTAATCACTGCCAAGTTTCTCTGAAAGTCTTGTATTAGATTACATGAAGTAAATAGTATGTAGGAAATTCTTTATTTCCATGTTCTTCTGAACTTCACATTTGCTGCATTTATTTACCCAGCAAGCAATGACATTTAAAAAATTAATTAAAATTAATTAATTTCTTTCATGGTTAGAATTTTCTCTATATTTTCTACTTGAATCCAACTGGAGCGATAGCACAGCAGGTAGGGCCTTTGCCTTGCACGCGGCCAACCAGGGTTTGATTTCTCTATCCTTCCCCAAGAGCCCAGCAAGCTACTGAGAGCATACTGCCCACATGACAAAGCCTGGCAGGCTCCCCGTGGTGTATTTGATATGCCAAAAACAATAACAAGAAGTCTCACAATAGAGACATTACTGGTGCCCGCTGGAGCAAATCGACGAACAACAGGACAACAGTGCAACAGTGCATCTTTTTATTTTATTTTATTTATTTTTTATTTACTTTTTTTTTGTTTTTGTTTTTTGTTTTTTGGTTTTTGGTTTTTTGGGTCACACCTGGCGATGCACAGGGGTTACTCCTGGCTCTGCACTCAGGAATTACTCCTGGTGGTGCTCAGGGGACCATATGGGATGCTGGGATTTGAACCCGGGTCGGCCTCGTGCAAGGCAAACGCCCTACCCACTATGCTATCACTCCAGCCCCTGTTCTTTTTTTTAAGAATTTTATTTTATTGAATCACCATGTGGAAAATTACAATGCTTTCAGGCTTAAGTCTCAGTTATACAATGCTGAAACAACCATCCCTTCACCAGTGCCCATATCCCACCACCAAAAAAAAAAAAAAACACAGTACACCTCCCATCCCGCCCCCCCCTGCAACCCCCCCTGCCTTATAACTGATAAATTTCACTTTACTTTCTATTTATTTTGGTTACATTCAATATTTCAACACAAACTTCACTATTATTGTTAGGAGTACCCCACTAGAGTCAGACCTGTTGTGAAGAGATATGAGGTGGCATTTCTGTAATTTAGCAACTAAGTCCAGGGAGATTTCTTCCAGATATTGGATCATCGCAAGCTTGTAAACCCCATCTGTGGTCGTCATAATATGGCAGTCACCACGCCCTTCACCTCCGGCAAGGAAGAGGTGAGAGAGAGAGAGAGAGAGAGAGAGAGAAATACCTTTCCCCTCCTGGGCAGACATGGGGCCGCGGCTTAGTTTTCAGTCTAGAGACATTCTGCGAGGAGCTGCCCATGCTGAAAAATTTAGCTGGCGTCTGGAGTCACGCTCGTGCAGCTGTAGAGAGGCCGCACACACACACATGTGGCCCCCGGTATCACATCTTGGTGGCCAGTGAATCTTTTTAAAGGAACTGAACCTTCCTTGCTGACAAAGGGGCACAGACCAGATCTATGTAAGGGAGTAGAATTTCATGCTTACTTAGTGTTAATGGGACCCTGGTAATGATTTTTGTTTCAGATTTGTCAATGTGAAGAAAGACAATCAAATACAGATTAGTCAACATTTAAAGAAAGAAAAACATTAAGCACCAAAGGAGAAAAATTTACCTTGACCTAGAGAGAGCAAGTGTGTTTAAGAGGACAAAAACATTAACCACAATATAAGCTCTTGTTCTTTTTTTTTTTTTTTTTTTTTGCATTCTGGTAAGTCTCTGTAAATGAAACCAAATTTTCTGCTTTTACTGTGGACCTGAAAGGACATGTTCACCAGTAACAGTCATAGAACTTAGCTTTTAGTTTTGGGTTTTCATTGTCTTTTCTTTTTTCCTCCCACCACTTTATTTAAATACCATGGTTTACAAAGTTGTTCATGATGGTGTTACTGACATTGGGTATTTGAACACAAATTTCACCACCACTGTCACCTTCCCTCCACTATAATCTCCAATTTGGGGTTTTCGTCAATGAAAGGTTCAAGTACGAAGATTTCCAGCAATAGTTTGATTCACTCTCAGAGTCTGGTTATTGGATGGAGCAGATTATCCTGGAAAGCTAAATCCAACTAGAAATTCAATTAAGTTTTATAGCAGTGGGAGTGTTTAAGAAAACTTGATAAGCTCCATTCGATTGAAGTTCACTGGACAAGGATCTAGTTTTCCAGGTTTTTATGACTCAACTACCAGGATGAATTTTGGTTGGAGTCAATTCTCTATTTAGGTAAGGCAAAATCTATTTCCAGAGCCTTGAATTGCCTCCAACACCTGCCCTAAACGAATAACATTTTTAGTTAATTTAAAACTATCTGAATCTAATTTGGACTTCTCTGAAATCTGAAGAAGTCTGTGATGATAAAGACTAGCTGAAGTTTTGCCTTTGGAGCTATTCTGGATCTGAGAAGGACTACAAGTATGAATGACAGCCAAGGTTCAGAAGTTCTTTCATAATTTCCTTAGTATCCTTTTTAGTCTGAGATAAAATTTCCCTGCTTTTTCTGGTGACCGGTGTGCCGTGCCATATGGAATTGATAATTTATTTTTACTACACAGGCTAATTCTTGGGTAACTTTTTAAGTCAAAGAAGTAAACCTTTGTCACTCATTACCTGGGTAAAACAAATTTAGGAATTTTTTTTCCTTAACGTGTGTGTGTGTGTGTGCGCGCGCACACACACACACACATGTGCCTGTGTGTGTGTGTGCCTGTGTGTGTGAAGCAAGATCATTTTTATTGAATAAAACAGAAAAATAAATGTAAAGGGAGAGAAAGTTCACGTTGAAGGAGAGAACATGGGCTTCGTCAGAGTAGAAAAAGCAGGCTAAGACACAAAGAGATAAGTAAGCAAGTACCATCATCAAGGGAGAAAATGAGCTGGAAGGGCAAGCCCTGTTAAGTAATACTTTTGACATTTCTCTGGCTTCGGGGAATGATTCTATTGACATAGTTAAGGTACCAATAGAACCAAAAGCTATTTGCACACTGAGCATTTAGCCATTTGGGCAAGCCAAGCTGTTAGTGGTCCCCTGGGTTCATCAACCTAGATGATTAACAGATAATGATAGGTGACAGGATTCCCTCCAGGGTCATTAACAGCACACAGAGCTCAGCTCTCATTCACTTCTCTTACTATCCTATTAAATCCCTTCTCTTGAAAAGTAGTTTTTGACTAATGTTAAAACATCTCTTCCGAAATGGGAGACTATGAAATCCTTTAACACATTGCATTAGACCACGTATAAGCAGTTTTCTTGTTTAATAAACCATCAATTAGTATCTTTTGAAAACCTTGTGGCAATTCTCATTATTTCTCTTCTTCAGTATAGTGTGGCTTAAAAGAGGCATTTTCTGGATGAGGTATAAGTCCCATAATTGAATAAGAATTAGTTGCCGTTGCCGTCTTTCTAGCTATGGTATCCACTTGGCTATTTCCTTTAATTATGTTAATATCTCCTTTTGGATGGCCCCTGCAGTGCATAAATGCTTTTTTCTTTTCTTTGAGAGCTTCACTTCTTCCATTAGCTTTAAAATTTCTTCTCCATGTTTTATTGGGCTATTTTTACCTGTAAGATATCCCCTTTCCATCCATAACAAGTCAGCAGCATATAAGAATAAGAAAACATATTTAGAATCAGTATAGGTGTTTATTCAAAGTCCTGCTGCCAACTGGCAGATTTTGTGGAAGCAATTAATTTTGCTTTTTCCTGCTGAAGCTCTCCCTGAAAAGTCTTTAGCTTCTACTCTTCTAGTCAGACTTACAACAAAATATGCAGATTTTCAAGTTCTTGATTGAACTTCCATCAGTAAGCCAAGTTCCCTCTAGATTAATCTTTAAATTTGATCTAAATATTTGACAGTTTAAATGATTTCCTAAATTTTTAGCCTATTTTTGCTTACACCTTTTGCTTTATTGTGCAAAATCAAACTAAATAATCTTAGTAATCAGTATCAGTTACCTCAGTATTTCCTACATGCCTGTTGTTAACAGTTATAATGTCAATTTAGGAGACACTTGTGCTACACATTATAGTATAAAATTTTATACCTCTAAAATCAAATGTCTAAATCAGCATTTTCTAGTCGGTGAGTTTGATAAATTTTTTATGATTAATCATAAAATATAGTTATTTCTTAAACATAATATAGTTATTTCTTTGTGTATGCCACATTCATGAGTTCAACTCATCACAGATCAAAAACAAATACTATTCTCAGCATGAAAGAGGATTTACCTGTGCTGGCAGGTTTTTAAGAATTGTACAAAAGATTCATATTCACTGTCACTCTCATCCCGTTGCTCATCGATTTGTTCGAGCGGGCACCAGTAACATCTCTCATTGAGAGACTTATTGTTACTATTTTTGGCATATCCAATACGTACGGGTAGCTTGCCAAAAAGAAAAAAAACCTTTGAAGATTAAAAAGGTAATTTATTGTACATTTTAGTAGATGGCTCCTGGTTCATCCCCAATTGTTCAGGCCTCTGTTTTATCCACGAATGGTACCACTTATCCTTTCCCTGGGGCTGCCTCTTTCTACGTATAACCACCAGGTCCAGTTTCCTGGTGTCTACTCACCTCCAGTGTACTATGGGAACATTCCATCCCAGACGTGGCTCTCTGTTCTATGTAGGCTTTGCTCTTTGCTCGTCTGAAATTGTGTCCCGGGCCTTTCCTGGGCTGTACCTCAACAGTTCCCGGATGCCTTGTCCTGACTCTCCTTAGTGTTCAGTGTGCTGCCTTGTGCTTATGGGTGAGATCCCTCTAACTATTGCAGGACTTCTCTCGAACCATACCTGAGCCGTTTCTGTAGTCTGATCCCAGCTTCCCCTAGTCTCTGGAATTGGCAACAGTGTGCACGAGACTCCTGTGTTCAGTATCTGTCCCTGCCCGGGCATCCAAATCCTGCCTGAATCTGAACATTCAGGGCATCTGAATCCTGCCTGTATTCTGCCCATCAGGACCTGTAAGGCCTGCCTATACTCACTGTCTGTCTGGGTGGGAGCCGTACCGGCATATGCCTCTATCTGGGCATATGCAGAGAGCTGTGTGAAAAGAGAAAGAGAGATGAGCTTCCTTTTATTTGCTGCTAGCTCCCACACCCAACCATCCCTTTGACTATTTTAATGGACTATCTGTTCCAGGGGTGAGATTTAAAGTGACAGACTAAATCACCTGAGGCTTCACCTGTCCGTTCATGCTGCATTTCCATTGGTTACATATTATAAAACATGTCAATTTTTTTTGGTCATGATTACCTAAAATAATAGTTACAAAATTAGTTTTTTAATTATTAAACATTTTGAATCGATTAAAGTTCTGTGATTTATAATGCCGCTAAAAGTGGTTTCCCATGTACATAATTTCAGCACTATATCCATCACCAGTGTACACACTTCCTACCTCAGAGCCTCTAAAGCCCCGCCCTTTCAACTCCCACCTCCCAACACACACACGCACACACACACACACACACACACACACACACGCAGAGTTTTTTTTTTTTTTACAGATAATGATCTAGTTTTTATTACGTTTTAGTTAACATAGTTGCAATAGTGTTAACATGCATGATTTTGATCTACAAAGTTTTCGCACCTTCGCCGCCACAGTGTCCTAGACCTCCCACCATATGTCACTTCTAGTCTATCATTTACCTCCCCATACTATTCCCAGTGCTTGGAAATATATGATTTCAATCAAAAGTCAAAGGTTTGTCATCATTTTGTATTGTCTGTTCCTTTGTTTTCTTTCAGTATTTATTATTTGCTCTCTGTTACACTTAACTGGAATTGTACTCTCCAATTCTATCCATGTTAGAGCAAACTACAGTATTTTATAGTATTCCATTACATGTGCATACACACACATAAGGAGAGAGAAGGAGAGGAAGACAGACTGCATCTTCTTTATCCATTCATCTATAACTTGAGTTGTTTCCATACCCTGTCAATTTCACTAAGTACTACAAACATAAATTTGCCTATATAAATTTTAATTAATGGTTTTTGTATTCTCAGACTAGGTGATGTGAAGTGTAACAAACTTTTTTTTTTTATAATTTATTTATTTTTAATTAGAGAATCACCGTGAGGGTACAGTTACAGATTTATACACTTTTGTGCTTATACTTCCCTCATACAAAGTTCGGGAACCCATCCCTTCACCAGTGCCCATTCTCCACCACCCGTAAACCCGGCGTCCCTCCCACCCTCCCCACTCCCATCTCCCCCCCACCCCACCCTGCCACTGTGGCAGGGCATTCCCTTCTGTTCTCTCTCTCTAATTAGCTGTTGTGGTTTGCAATAAAGGTGTTGAGTGGCCGCTGTGCTCAGTCTCTAGCCCTCATTCAGCCCGCAACTCCCTTCCCCCACATGGCCTTCGACTACAATGTAGTTGGTGATCGCTTCTCTGAGTTGCCCTTTCCCCGGAACGTGAGGCCAGCCTCGAAGCCATGGAGTCAACCTCCTGGTACTTATTTCTACAGTTCTTGGGTGTTAGTCTCCCACTCTGTTATTCTATATACCATAGATGAGTGCAATCTTTCTATGTCTGTCTCTCTCTTTCTGACTCATTTCACTCAGCATGAAACTTTTCATGCCCATCCACTTAACTACAAAATTCTTGACTTCCTTTTTTCTAACAGCTGCATAGTATTCCATTGTATAGATGTACCAAAGTTTCCTCAACCAGTCATCCGTTTTGGGGCATTCGGGTTTTTTCCAGATCCTGGCTATTGTAAACAGTGCTGCGATGAACATACATGTGCAGATGTTGTTTCGATTGTACTTTTTTGCCTCTCTGGGATATATTCCCAGCAGTGGTATTGCTGGGTCAAATGGGAGCTCAACCTCTAGTTTTCTGAGAGTCGTCCATACTGTTTTCCAAAAGGGCTGAACTAGCCGGCATTCCCACCAGCAGTGTAGAAGGGTCCCTTTCTCCCCACATCCTCTCCAACAGCGGTTGCTTTTGTTCTTTTGGATGTGTGCCAGTCTCTGTGGTGTGAGGTGGTATCTCATGGTTGTTTTGATCTGCATCTCTCTGATGATTAGTGATGCAGAGCACTTTTTCATGTGCCTTTTGGCCATTCGTATTTCTTCCTTGGTAAAGTTTCTGTTCATTTCTTCGCCCCATTTTTTGATGGGGTTGGATGTTTTCTTCTTGTAGAGTTCAACCAGTGCTTTATATACCATTGATATCAACCCCTTATCTGATGGGTATTGTGTAAATATCCTTTCCCATTCTGTGGATAGTCTTTGTATTCTGGTCACTGTATCTCTTGCGGTGCAGAAGCTTTTTAGTTTAATGTAGTCCCATTTGTTGATCTCTGTTTTTACTAGATTGCTTAGTTCCGTGTCACCTTTGAAGATACCTTTATCTTCAATATCGTGGAGGGTTTCGCCGACCTTGTCTTCAATGTACCTTATGGTTTGACACACAGAGTTTTTTGAGACAGTTCTGTTTTGTTGCTTTTGACCCTTTGTAGTACCTTGCGGTATATCTTTAAGTTCCACATATGAGAGAGAGAGACATCATTCTATATCTGTCTTTTTCCTCCTGACTGACTTCACTCAATATTCTTTATTCTAGTTCCACCATCTCATGGCAAACTGCATGAATTTTTTTTCCCTTAGTAGTGCTTAGCATTTTATTGTGTATAAATACCAGGTAAATTAAAGTTAAGGTAATTATGATCATTAAATCAGCGCTGCAAGAAATGCTAAAGAATCTTCTATAAAAGATGCAAACTCATTAAGAAGTAGTGAAATAATTTTAAATAAATGAGAAAAAGTAGTAGAGGGGCCTCTAGCTAATCTGTCCACTGCAGAATTTGAGCCGCACTGTGTCTTCATACTCAGGTTCTGCATTGCAGGTCCTGTTGGCTGGAAATCGTTGGATAGAAAAAGATTTTACTAGTAAGTCTTACAAATCTTTTAAAAAAGTATTTATCTCTTCTTAAGTTTGTCAAGAAATGAAAAACAAAGGTAATTTTCCAAAATAATGTCATAAAACATACTATCCTGATACACAAATCACACATCATAGGTATTCTTCATAAAGACAGATGTAAAATCCCTGGCAAACTATTATCAAACCCAATTGAAATGTACAACAAAAGGATCATGCATCGTGAGATAAACTTTATTTCAGGAATGGCACACCAAGTAGAGCAATATACCATATCAAGTAAAGGTAAGATATATATCATACATATGAGTATATCAATATATGAGAATTTTTTGACAAATGCTGACATTTGTTTGTTACAAAAATTCTCAAGAAAATGGGAATAGAGGCATTCTATGATCATGGATTAGATGTATCAATATTTTTCAAATTATCTTTTGCCTGTTTATTACCCAGATTCAATGGAATCACTATCAAATTTCTACAGTTGTTCTTCAAGGTAATAGAATAAATACTACCAAAAAATGTGTGAAATTGCAACATCCCCTCCACTTTGAATAACCAAAATAATCTTAAGAAAAAGAGATAATGGAGACTTTTATTCCCTGAATTTATACTATGAGTTAATATTTAAACACACACACACACACACACACACAACCTACACAACAATAACATTAAGCCAAACATTCAGAACAGTGGAAAATAATTGAGAAATCAGAAGCAACCCCTCAGTTATACAGATGCTTAATTTGTGATAAAGGAGCCAAAGACAATTTAGAGAAAGGTAACTCCCTTCAAATGCTGCTGGGGAAACTTCACAGCTCTATAGAACTGCAGTACACTCGATTTGCTCGAGCGGGCACCAGTAACGTCTGCATTGTGAGATTGTTGTTACTTTTTCTGGTATAGCGAATACACCATGGGTAGCTTGCCAGGCTCTGCCGTGCGGGCGGGATACTCTCGGTAACTTACTGGGCTCTCCAAGAGGGATGGAAGAATCAAACCCGGTTGGCCATTTGCAAGGCAAACGTCTTCCCCGATGTGCTATCACTCCAGTCTCTATAGGAGGGTGGGGGAATAGACCCCTGCTTCATGCCTCACAGAAAGTTTAACTCATAGTGAACCAGACTTGGACATTAGATAAAAATCCATAAAATGCACCAAGGAAATCATAGGCAATAATATTGGATTCAGTGGGTTTCTTAGTAATCAACTCCATTGTTAAGGAAAAACAAAGTATACTCAAATAGCAAAACACTAAACTGAAAATCTTGCATAGTGAATAAAGCTAGAGTTAAAACAGGACAATATCTTGTTGTCTTGGAAATGAGAAAGTATATTTGCATACAATAATGTAATAAATTGCTAATATCCCAGATCTCAAAAACTCTATAAAATATATAAACAATACAAGCTATTCCCATTTAAAAAAATTTGCACAAAACTTCTGAAAATACACTTCTCTGGAAAAGACACAGATTGTAAACAGGCACATCAAAATTTTTTTTTTCATTATCATGGATCAACACATAAGTGAGGAGTAAGAAGGGGCCAGCTACAGTAGACAAGTGAGGAATAGGAAGAGGCTAGCAATTGTAGATAAGTGAGGAGGAGTAGGGAAAGGGCCACCTCCCTACATGCAACCCAAATGCCAAAAACAATGATAAAAATGGGTCTCATTCCCCTGTCCCTGGAAGAGCTCCCAATACGGCAACGTTGAGAAGGATGAGCAAGGAGAGGCTACTAAAATCTCAGGGCCGAACTAGGCTGCCAAAATGAAGATAGACTAAAATGACTGTCTGCACTTTTAATGCACACAGCTGGCATCAGAAGCATCCATTGAGGACCTTATGGTGCAAGCATAAAAGATCAAGTACAATTGTCATTGGATTGACTGAGAGGAAAGGCATAGATCACATCACACCATTTTCAACACTGAAGAAGAACTGTTCCTCGGAACATGTGACAGTAGAGGCATGGGTGGTGTCGGTGGTGTCCTTGTCAAAACAAATTTGGCCCATGAGCATTGATTCATTCCAGTGCCTAACAACCCAAATCAGATGCTTACATTTGAATAGATGTGGCTTATTGGACTCATTGCCGGCAGTTTTTATCTTTGTCGTTTATGCACCAACATCAAACTACAACGAAGAAGAAATTGAGAGTTCTACATGGAGCTGGAGAAGTTCTATAAAGAAGACCACACCTTCTACAAGGTCATTGTCGGTTATTTTAATGCCAAGATAGGACCTAGAAGGTCCCCTGAAGATCCGCATTGGGACTTAGGGCCTGGAATGGTAAGATCAGAGTCAGAAATTGTCTGAGTTCATCATGTTGAACAAGACCATCCATGATAAATTCTAGTTCCAGAAGGCCGAAAATGAACATTAGACATAGAGTCTCCTGGTGGGCAGTTTCACAAGATTGACCACATCATATTTAATCGTTGTCGCTGCTGAACCAAAATTCCAAACAGGAATGGACCACCATCTCCTTCATGTAAAATTCTACTTCACCTAGCGGAGAGAAAGGACTGAAAAGTTTAAGATGAGAACTCCCAGAACAACCACCAACTGGAAGCTCTTTGGCACTATTGCAGCAATATGGAAAGATGCCATGGTTGACAACATCGACCAGGAATATGATCTACTGGTTCAGCACCTCCATGATTATGCAAGGCAAGCCGAGAGAGAAAAAGCCACAAAAAGACACCTGTCTTTGGAAACTCTCAAGCTCATTCACCAACCTTGTTTGGTGCAGGCCTCAGGCAATCACAAGATAGTGTTCAAGTTCGAAAAGCTGTGCAGAGAAGCCATAAAGGAAGATCTGAAAGAGTAAAGAGCAGCAGTGTTGGCTGATGCAGCAGAAGTCGGGAAAAGTATTCGCAATGCCCACAAGTCCTTCACCAACTATAAGACGAAGATAACTGCACTCCAACATCCTGATGGATCTATCATATCTTCCAGAAGGGCAATGAGAAATGTTATCCACGACTTTTACTCGGATCTCTTTGATAGCCACATCCACCTGCCACATAACAAATTCCACAGGATGGATATGTCATTCCTAGCACTCTCCCTTACAAAATCCGACATGGCATTTTGTCAGTAAAGAAGCATACAGCACCGGGTACAGACAAGGTCAGACCCAAACACCTGAAAAATCTGCCGCCAGTACTCGTCAATACACTGGGTCGGCTCTTTACATGCTGCAAGGTTCCATCTAAATGGAAAAACAGCAGGACCATCCTGTTTTCAAGAAGGGCAACTATGCAATCAAGCCGGGTTCCAGAAAGGACTCAGCACGAACGACCATATCCACATGGTGACCAAACTCATTGAGGTTGTTCAAGATGCCACTCTGTCTCAGACCATGATGCACTGAAATTAGAAATAAATCACATACACAAGCAGAAAACAAAATCAAACACCTGGAAATTAAACAGCTCATTATTGGACAATGAGTGGCTTAGAAAGGAAGTCAGAGGAAATCAAAAAATTCCTGGAAACGAATGACAATAAGGACACGAGTTACCAAAACCTATGGAACACAGCAAAAGCTGTGTAAAGAGGAAAGTTCATAGCTCTACAAGCATTCCTCAGGAAGGAGGAGCGAACCCACATAAGTAATCTAACCTCACAGCTTAAAAGCTTGGAGAATGACCAACAAAAGGAGCCCAATCCAAACAGGAGAAAGAAAATCATAAAACTGAGAGCAAAAATTAATGAGATGGAAACCAAAAAAAAAAAAATCCGAAAGATCAATGAAACCAAGAGCTGGTTCTTTGAGAAAATAAATAAGATCAATAAAATTCTAGCAAGAGTCATAAAAAAATGGAAAGAGAAAATCTTAATAAACCAAATTAGAAATGAAAAGGGGGATATTACAACAGAAATTACAGAAATTCAAAGGATCCTTAGAGATTTCTTTGAGAATCTTTATGCCACGAAACATAAAAGCCTTGAAGAAATGGATGAATTCCTAGGCTCCTATAGCCTCCCAAGGCTGTTCTTCCTGCACTAACATACACCTCAGAGACCTGGGCGCTACAAAAACAGGATCAGAATGCTATTTGGGTCTCCCAAAGAGGAATGGAAAGAGCCATGCTTGGAATATCACATTTCACTCAAGTGAGAGAAGGAATCTGGAGTTCCGACCTCCATCAACAATCGAGAATCAGTTTCGCTGTTTCATTTGCCAAAGTGTCAAAAGTCAGATGGGTCTGACACATGATGCGATTTTCAGACAACTGCTGGACTAGAGCTGTTACTGACTGGATTCCATAGAAGGTCAAAAGAATGCCTGGCTGCCCACCTACGAGATGGTCAGACTTATTCTTCAAGACTCTGAATGAACGGTTTGAGGCTCTTCATGTTCCTGGAGTGAGCAGATGCCATTGGGCTACACTAGTATGGGACAGGGACAAATGGAGATGTTGCTGGCACATGCTCTAGCAAATCAATGAGCAACAAGGTGACAAGTGGTACAAGTGATCATGGAACAAAGAGATGCAAATCAAAACAACACTTATATCATATGACCTTCTGTGAGAATGGCCTATAGTTTTACAAAATGAGGTGGATGGAAGGTCATTGGTAAGTGGGACCCAGAGAGAGTACAGCAGGCAGGGTGCTTGACTTGTGCATGGTAGAATCAGATTTTATCTCCAAAATGCTAATCAATTCACAGGAGCATTACCAGGAGTGATCCCTGAGTACAGAGTCAGGAATAAGCTCTGAAAACTTTGGGTTTGGACACAACCACCCTCACCCTGCCACCCTTCCCACCCTCCACCCTTCCAAAGGGACATTCGTGGAGAGTGTGTGCACTTATTTGGGTGGTGAATTGAGGTAACTGTGTAATTTGAAACTTGGGGTTGGAGAGATACCTTAGCAGGAAGGGCTCTTACCATGCACTCGCTGACCCAGGTTCAATTCCTGACACCCCATATGATTTCTTGAGCCCAATAGGAATAATCTTTGAGTGCAGAGCTATGAGCAAACCTTTAGCACAGCCATATGTGACAAACACCAGGCCCCTCCACACACATACACACACAAAAAAATCAAAATCACAAGTGGTAAGTTTATTGCAAAAAATAATAGTAAATTGCTGAAAACCGAACACAAGTTGAAGAGATCTGGGTACCCATGTGTTTGTTGTAACATTATTTACAGTAGTAAAGAACTATGACTAATTATGTGCTCATCAACTAATGAATGGATAAAGAAGACAGAGTAGATCTTATGTATATGCACAATGAAATACAATTCAGCCATTAAAAGGATAAAATAGTTCAATTTGCAATTATACATTGATGTACCAAGAGCTTAGAAAGGATTAAGCCATAGGGGGAAAGGTATACATGGTATAATTTCATTCATATGTAGTTTAGGGAGAAAATAATTGAAATAAAAAAACCAAGATTGGCCAATAAGACCAGTTGCTAGTTACTAGAAAGTAAGAGGTGGATAAGTCAAGACTTGTCAAGACAAAGATAACAAGTATATGGTTAAGGATTGAACTGGAATTTTTTGGAATGAATTTATGTATCACTTACATATTCTATTTTTTATTGATGAAAACTGAAATCGACTGGAATTTTTTGGAATGAATTTATGTAGCATTTACATATTCTATTTTTTATGAAAACTGAAATCAAAAAAACATATATAATTATCTAATGTTTATTTTAATTAAATGTTATAAAAATAATGACTGGGAAAAGCAAATACTACAGATATCTAGGGAATAGGAATCCTCATTTACTGTTTTTGGGAATGCAAAATGGTTTAACCTTCTTGGAAAACATAATGGAGAATTCTACAAGCAAAAAAAAATTGTAGTCAGATGATTTTAGGTTTATTTCTTTTGATACATAGTTTGTTTAGATACAACCAAATAACACAAAAACTAACTGAAAAATGGAGATGTGCATTATTATATATATCATCACACTATTAACAATTACCAAGGAATAAAAATAACACAAATACCCAAAAACTTATGAGTGAATAAACATAGAACACTGTCCATCAATATGCAAAGATGAAGTATCACATTTTGCTTCAACATAGATGATACTATAGAGCATCATGTGAAGTATAAGAAGTCAGAAGGAGAAAGACAAGTATTGAATGATATTACTCATATAAGAAACAAAGCAAGGAA
This sequence comes from Sorex araneus, assembly GCF_027595985.1. Classification (NCBI taxonomy): domain Eukaryota; kingdom Metazoa; phylum Chordata; class Mammalia; order Eulipotyphla; family Soricidae; genus Sorex; species Sorex araneus. The sequence goes on along the minus strand of NC_073308.1, from coordinate 50,783,102 downwards.
ATAAACATTGCCTAGGAAAAAAGAAACTTAGAACACCCAATTGGGATAAACAAAAGCTGGAGTTTTAGTGGGCCTGGAGCATACAGTGGTCTAAAGGGAAGAGATATTGATATTTTGGTGATGGATGAGGTGTAGAAAAATTGTATCCATGAACAATAAAAGCGTTTACACTATTATAAGTCAACGTTATCTCAAGAAAATAAATGATAAAAGATACCTATTTTAGAGTTTTAGACTCACATTTAAGTCTATACTGAAGCCAGAGACAAACATATTACATAAAATAGAATAATTTAATAAAGATAAAAAATTGTCTATCATATATTTGATAAACTGAGAGACTAGATTTAGATCAATATCTTTTCCCTGTGATTTTTATACATTTTATTTTCACAATAGTACATTGCAGATGATATTCAAACACCCACCCCACCAGCGAGCATCTTCCTACCACAATAAAAGGGAAGTATGTGAAGTTTGTTGTATTTCATTCTGGAGCCATTTAAGCCTGTATATAAGAGAATACAAGCAAGTATGTTAAAACCAAACAATGTGTGCCACTTTAGGTACATCAGTGGACTAGAGTATAAGAGGTCACAGATGCACACTCCAGGAAATAGTGCATAGCTCTCTTCCGGGAGTTTTATTTTCATCTCTGGATCTTGGCTATTGATGAGATTACATGGCACTGAGGGCAGTTTGTGGGTGTGACTGCCAAGCTACTGGAAAACTGGGGAGCTGTGGGGAGGAGGTCCAGTTTCGATCTGAGCAGGCTTGGAATAGATCAATAGCTGCCAAAATACCAATGACTAATTTTATGGATAGAATACAAAAATTAATACATCAAGACAAAAGAAAATAATTGAAACACAATACAAAGATTGAGGAATGGAATTATAATGCAGATGTGATTTTAAAAAATAGTTTCTTTTGCATTTTCATAATATCTAATATCTTTAGAACAAATATGCAATATATTTGTATCTGTTTCTGTTCTGATATAGGCCTTCAAAGATAAGATCAATTTATGGCAAAGTGATATTAGACATCAAAGAAAAAAGAATGCTTTGAAAATATTTTCAGCCCTATCAAAAAACATGTAATTTCTATTTTTAGTAATCACAGTGAAATGACTATTCTTGATGAAAATTAAGTCAAACATATTTCTTATTCTATAGCAATGTTTTGTACAACGATTCTATGAAAATATCTGCTGATGGTTAATAATTGTCAGAGTTGAAATTAGTATTCTAGCTACCAACTCTTAAAAGAAACCTTAGTGGAACAGAAAAGAAGCACCAGATGTTCAGATGGCTGCAATTTTGTCCTCAGCAAAGGTTATAATCAGGTTCATAATATAACCCTCCATGGAGAAGCAACACACTATAGAAAAAAAGTGTATTAGGCAAAAATTCTTTAAAAATGAGCTCAAAATTAGTCTCCATCACTTAGTAATTATGAGTTTGATTCATCCTCAACAGTTGTAAGCCTCAATTGCTTCAACCATATAATAGAGACCATAATAACTGGCTTACTTGCTTATTTCAAATATAGTGTGGAATATCTGTCAAATTTCAGAGTTTCTCTTGTGCTTGTTTTGTACTTTTCATTTTTTTGAAAACCAGTCTTTTCTTTTCATTTCCCTACTCATCAAATTGCATGCCTTCAATGTAGTTTTAGTTCAGTGGAAAAAATATCCAGTCTGTTGAAACAAATGACCAATGATCACACAAAGCTACTACTGGAAAATTATTTTAATAAAATTGTCTGTACTGTTTCTCTTAGTATTAGATGACTTACAAGTATAAAGTAACATGAAAAATGTGTTCTCACATTGTTTACTTAATTTCACTTTAAAGCGGGTGCAGCTAAAAATAGTTCAAGATTATAGATCTTGACATTTCTACATGGTCAGAGTGGGCGGCTCCTGTGGGCTGTAGATTCTAAAGCTTCTGAGTCAACCACCCCTTCAGCCAAAATATTCTTTGTATATTAGGCAATGTGCCCAAAATTTTAAAAGAGATTTCAAAATATCTTGTAGGCTGCCATGAATTCTCCTCTCTGCTGTACCATAATGCCAGTAACATGTGAACATTTTGAGCCTATTAACATTCATTTTCACTATTCATTCTTTCAGTTACTTAGAAAAATGGTTTTAAATCAGTAAGCCTCATATATCTCTGCTCCCTCTGAGGTAGGTATGTCATCTCCCCAGTGTCTTTACTGTACCTGAAACCCAAGTACCCACTAAGATTGCCATTTACTGTCATCTCAACCAGAAACATTGTCAATAGTAAAGGATACCCCTTGTCATATCAAAAGTATTCTTCATATAATACTTTAGTATATATATATATATACATAATATATATATATATGGGGGGCTGGAGCAATAACACAGGGGGTAAGGTGTTTGCCTTGCACACTGCCCACCCAGGTTCGATTCCTCCACCCCTCTCAGAGAGCCCGGCAAGCTACTGAGAGTATCTCACCCGCACAACAGAGCCTGGCAAGCTAACTGTGGCGTATTCAATATGCCAAAAACAGTAACAAGTCTCACAATAGAGATGTTACTGGTGCCCACTCGAGCAAATTGATGAGCAACGGATGACAGTGATACAGTGACAGTGATATATATGTGTGTATATGTATAATACTTTGGTATATATCTTCTTGAGAAAATGTGTGCTCTGGTTCTTGAAGATGAGTATAACCTTTTAGACATTAATTGACCAAGCTCTTAGTTCAGTGTTCTGTACTCATTATTATAAATTTCTAAGAAGTATTTCCCTGCTTCCTACTTCCTCTTCAATACACTCCAACATGGTTACAGCCAATTAAACTATAGTAAATAACAATAGCTCTGTTCAACACCTGATTTTTTTCATGTCTTTAGTCTTATAATTTTCCTACTATTTATTTTATCTCTATAGCTAATATGTCAGCATTGTTTATAGTAAGTTGTTCTTGTTAAAGAGAAAAGGAACACTTTTTTTCTCTTCTATGCACAGCATCCTCAGAACTGAATTTCTACACATGACAAGAATATTTGAAAAAAGATTCAGAAATGTATAGTTCTTGTTTCCAAATCATATCCTACCAAGTGAAATAAAATTGAAAATCATGTTAAAGAATGGAATTGATTTTCCACTCTGCAGTATCTGAACTTTAGAGTGCAAGTGTTTTCCTATCATCACATTTTGGTTAGTCTTTTCCAGAATTTATTATGAGATGGCATGTGTATTTGCATTAGTATGATACATATGCTATTATTGCTCTCTAAGGCACATTTGACCCACTAATCTGTTTTATCCTTTCCATTTATGCATGTGTTTTACCATCTTAATTATCTTATAATAGCCTATTTACTCATAAATTAATATATTCACTTAAGTTCTATTTGTAGTGCCATGTACATTGTGTTTTATAAACAATTTACATATTTTTTGTTTTAATAAATATTTTTATACAAATGTGTTATATGGTTACATCATTGGAGAAGGCCTCTCTGAGAAATTGTCATTTTATTGGAACTGGGATTATGGAAAAGGATTGTGGTGAAAAGATAGTGTAGTGTGCCTTTATTGATAAGATTGGTAAGCAAAATGCTAACTCTGAAACATAGAATAATTACCCCTTGTGAAGAAATTTTACTTAATAAAAAGCAAAATAAATAAGTAAGATGGAAAATATGACCTATGAAAAGGCAATCCTAAAACCAATGAGAAAAAACAAAATGTCACACATCCTCATGAAAGATTTCTTAGCAGCAAAAGGAAATATTAAGGCATATCGATTCTATAAAATAGAAAATACTCTACACACTAGTTATCATTCCATTTTAAATAAGTAATTAAGAGATTTTTAGTCAAACAGGGAACTTCCATACACTAAAAAAAATACCTTGAAGAAATTCTAAAACAATTCTATGGAAATCAAGAAACCCCACATGAAACAGCAAGATACTAAAACTATAACACATAGGGGAGGCAAAGAGGAAAATTGGGACATTTGAAATGAGCTCAAAATTAACTTACATTGTTTGTTTATACTATAGATGTAACTTTCAAGATAGGCTCTAAGCAAAAATACTTAGAAGAAAGAAATAGGAATAGAAAACAGAATTCAAACATTGATAAAAAGTTGTTATCAAAGTGCAAGGAAAGTTAATAAGGGAAGAACTACAGGACAGAAAGAAACTGCAACATTGTCCAGAAAAGGGCCAGAGAAATAATTCAGACACAAGCCATTTAACCTTACATGACGCCAACCTTGGTTGGATTCCCAGTACCATATAGGATGTGGCACACATTGCCGATGGATCCCTGAGCACAAAATGGAGAACAAGCCCTGATACAGCTAGCCCAAACTCCACCTCTCCAAATAAAATCCCAGAAATTGTATAACAAAATGACAATAAGGCAATAACTTATTACATATCAAATATTTTTCAAAATATCAATAGACTAAATTCACCAATCAAGAGTTGCAAAGTGATTGGAAAGAAGAGAAAAAAAGATCAAAAAAGTATTTTTCACTATGCTCTGGAACCCATTTGACCTTCACAGATAAAAGCTCAGATAAAAGGTTAAAATAAAATAATCTTACAAATAAATACTATCATTTAAAAAAAAGTGTCAGGGATAGATCAGAGAAATAGTAGAGTGACTTGGGTGCTCATCTTAAACATGGTAGACTGTCCAATTTCCATTACAACAAATGGTCCCTGAATTCTGCCAGGAGTGAGCATAGATCCACGAGGAAACCCTAAGATATGCTTGGCATGGCCCAAAGACCTGGAAGGTACAGGATTTCATGCATAATCATTATTGTCCCTGTCACTGTCACCATCACTGTCATCCCTTGCTCATCAATTTGCTTGAGTGGACACCAGTAACGTCTCCATTGTGAGACTCGTTGTTACTGCTTTTAGTATATCAAATACACCATGGGTAGCTTGCCAGGCTCTGCAGTGCGGGCAAGATACTCTTCATAGCTTGCCAGGCTTTCCAAGAGGGGCAGCGGAATTGAAACCGGGTCAGCTAAGTGCAAGGCGAACGTCCGATCCGCTGCGCGATCGCTCCAGCCTGGTCATTATTATATTAGATAAATATAACTTCAACTTAACAAAGATAATAATAACAGAATCTGTCAAGGAAACTTAGCACTATATATTTGCAGCAAATTATGGAGCATCAAAATATGAAAAGTAACTGTTAATAAGACTGCCTGTTCAACCAGACAGAAAATCAACAACAACAACAACAAAACCAAAGAAAAAGAGAAATTTAACTACATGGGTGTAATAAATATTAAAAGGATATCCTACCAGAAAAAGGCGATTATACATTGTTCTCAAGTACACCGGGACATTCTTGAGTATAGACCACGTATAAGTGTCTATAGTTTTACGGAGATTGGGGCCGAAGTGATAGTACAGCTGTTTAGGCACATGTTCCCAGACCCGCCAGAAGTCATTTCTAAGCACAGAGCCAAGAGTATGCCCTGAACACAGCACAGTGTAGCCCCCAAACCAAATAAAGATAGCACTGTAGCACTGTCATCCCACTGTTCATAGATTTGCTCAAGTGGGCACCAGTAATGTCTCCATTTTGAAACTTGTCATTACTATTTTTTTTGGCATGTCGAATGCGCCACAGGTAGCTTGCCAGGCTCTGCTGTGCGGGAGATACTCTCAGCAGCTTGCAGGGCTCTCCAAGAGGTATGGAACAATTGAACTTGGGTCAGCTGGGTGCAAGGGAAACGCCCTACCCGCTTTGCTATTGCTCCAGTCCTATATATATATATGTGTGTGTGTATATATATATACACACATACATACATATATATACACACATATATACATATATATCACTCCAGTCCTATATATAGGATATATAATAATATATATTATATATATCATGACATATATATTGCCCCAGTCCTATATATAGGATATATATAATAATAATAGATTTTTAATAATATTTTAATAATATTTAGATAGATCACTGTCACTGTCATCCCGTTGTTCATCATCTCTCAATGTGAGACTTATTGTTACTGTTTTTGGCATATCCAATATGCCACGGGTAGCTTGCCAGGCTCTGCCGTGCGGGCGTAATACTCTTGGTAGCTTGCCGGGCTCTCCGAGAGGGGCGGAGGAATCGAACACGGGTCACCCTAGCACTGTGCTATCGCTCCAGCCCTATTTTGATGGATAATAATAATAAATTTATGAATATTGAATCTTATTAAATATTTCATTAGCACATTATAAAATGAGAAATAGAATCATAAAAGAAGGCTGAAGAAAAACTTCAAATATACGTAGAATAAATTACACACCATTGGATAATTTTTGGGTCAATAAGAACATCAAAGGAGAAAAGCTTGTATACCTAAACACAAAGTAAAATGAAGACGAGAGCTATTTATATCTATCAGATGCAGCAAAAGTAACACTGGGATTTAATTTTATGGCAGTACAGGTATGCATCAGGGAGGAAAAAGTAACTTTCAGAGAAAATAATTTTATTTTGATTTTAAACGTAAAGAAACTTGAGGAAGAACAAATAAAACCAATATGTGGGAGGAGGGTTATAAGAAAAATAAAAATGGAAATGAATAAAATGGAAATCAAGGGACAACAATGGAACCAAGAGCTGTGTGTGTGTGTTCTTTTTAGTAAAGAGAAACAAATCAATGGCAGAGATAGAGACAGTGAAAGAGAAACAAAATTAAACAACCTTTAATGTGGATCGCTAAAAGAAAAGAGAACATTATAGATAAACAGAAGTAATATAATAAGAAACAATATGTGAAAGGAACATATGAAGGATCATAAAAAATTACTGTTAGCAAACATGCCATTTAAAGGAAGAACCTAGAAGAAATATGAAAAAACTGAACCATAAGAAAATAGAAACCCCCCCACCGCCAAGATGTGATCCCGGGGGCCGCATGTATGTGTGGCCTCTCCACAGCTGCATGAGTGTGACTCCAGACACCAGCTAAATTTTTTGGCATGGGCAGCTCCTCGCAGAATGTCTCCAGACTGAGAACTAAGCCTCGGCCCCACACCTGCCCAGGAGGTATTTCTCTCTCTCTGCCTCTTCCTTGCTTGGGGTGAAGGGCGTGGTGACCGCCATATTATGACGACCATAGATGGGGTTTACAAGCTTGCAATGATCCAATATCTGGAAGAAATCTCCCTGGACTTAGTTGCTAAATTACAGAAATCCAAAACTGCGCGGCAGTAGCGGCTGCATGACCTCATATTTCTTCACAACAGGTCTGACTAGTGGGGTACTCCTAGCAATAATAGTGAGGTTTGTGTTGGAATATTGAATGTAACCATAGTAAATAGAAAGTAAAGTGAAATTTGTCAGTTACATGGCGAGGGGGGATGCGGGGGGTCGGGATGGGAGGTGTGCTGTTTTTATTTTATTTTTTTTTTTGGTGGTGGGATATGGGCACTGGTAAAGGGATTGTTGTTTCAGCATTGTATAACTGAGACATAAGCCTGAAAGCATTGTAATTTTCCACATGGTGATTCAATAAAATAAAATTATTAAAAAAATAAGAAAATAGAAAACCTTAATTAAAACAGACATTGAAATACTAATCAAGTAATCAAATATTCCCCCAAACAAAGCTCAAGTTCTAATTATTTGACTAGTAAGTTCACCAAATGAAAAAGATCTAATAAAATACCTATTATAAAATTATTCTATAAGTTTTCAAGTAATATTAAGCACATTTAATGTGACCCTTTAATCCAGGTAGCAAAACATACAAAGAACATTAGATGAAATGAAAACTAGAATTGCTAAGATGTGGAATCAACCTAGGTGTCCAACATAGATGAGCAGATTATGAGGATGTGGTATATGCATACACAATAGAATATTATGAAGATGAAAGGAACAGTGAAATCACACAGTTCCCTGCAACTTGATTAAACAGAAGTGTGCTATGTTAAGCAATGTAAGTCAGAAGTAGGAGAAACACAGGATGAGCTCACTTACTTGTGGAATATAGAGTAAGTGGATGAGGTAATGTGAGGTACTAAAGGGTGGGTAACTAGACCTTCCTGGACTCTGGAGTATAAAAAAGAGCACAGAGAAGGAAAGAAATCAGACAGAAGCAAGAAGAGACAGATGTGAATTACTGTACCAGGGTCAAGGATCTCTGGTACATCAGTGTAAAGAGTTGTAGCCTAGCAAAATATCTAAACTGCAGAGAAGAATTAATGACATAGAAAACATTAGATTCAAACTACAGCAACTAAGCTAAAAAATTATTTTTGTCAAGATGGCAGGCTGAGGATGGGAGGAGAGTATAAAATGGAACCTGGTAATCTGGTGATGGGAAGAAGAAACAGATGGTGGGATTGGTGGTAAAAACAGTATGTCTAAAACCCAACTATTCATGACTTTATAAATCCTAGTGCTTTAATAAAATAAGATTAAATTAAAAACAAAAGAAAATCTTCACAGATTATCAAATGTCCTAGATGAGAAACTCAGATCTATGTAAAAATAGGAAAAAGAGATCAGAAATTATGAATGAAGATAAAATAAAATTTTTGCATTTTTAATCCATAATCTAAAAAACAACTGATTTCTTAAAATAGTGAGAGTAATATGTATCACTTGTATAATCACTTGTCATCCCGTTGATCTTCAATTTGCTCAAGCAGGTGCCAGAAACATCCCGACTTGGTCCTGTGGTGTGCTAGTATAGCCCAATGGTATCTGCTCGCTCTAGGAACACGAATATCTTCAAATCATTTGTTTAGGGTTTTGACGAAGTCTGATCATCTTGTTGGTGGGCGACCACATGGTCTTATGATGTCCAGTGGAATCCAGTCGGTAACAGCTCTAGTCCAGTGGTTGTCTCTAAATCATTAATGTAAATAGGCTCAAAATGTTCACATGTTACTGGCATTATGATACAGCAGAGAGGAGAATTCATGTCTGGCCCATTTGATTTTCAATGCCTTGGCAAACGAGACAGAGTCCCTGATTCTTGATAGTTGACAGAGGTCGGAACTCCAAATTCCTTCTCTCACAAGTGAAATGTGATATTCCAAGCAGAGCTCTTTTGATTCTTCTTTGGGGTACCTGAATAGTGTTCTCATCCTGTTTTTGTAGGGCCCAGGTCTCTTAGGCATATGTTAGTACAGGAAGAACAGTGGAGTCGAAAAGATGTGCCCAGAGCCAGAGGTTCTTCATCCTCTTAGGAACTTCTTTGATGCTCTTGAAGGCCTTCCATGCAGCTATCTTCCTCCTGCACAGGTCTGGCACCAAGTAATTCCTTATGTTCAGTTCTCAACACAGGTACACCTATCTGCTACATTTGTATATGTTTGTTATGTTGAGAGCCAATGAAATGTCAGGGACTAGTTCATTTTTCATGAACATTGTCTTGGTGCAGTCTGACCTTTCCACACTCGACGCTGAAGTTAGAAAGCATTTGTGCCACTTGACTAATGTTTGGTGTTATTAGAACTATGTCATCAGTGAAGCAGAGGTGGTTTAGTTGCCAACTGTCTATCTTCACTCCCAACCCTTCCCATTCCAGTCATCGCATGACTTTCTCAAGGATGGCACTGAAGAGTTTTGGTAAAATGGTATCACCCTGCCTAACCCTCTCTTTATATCCATGATCACTTCCTTGTAGAATGGTGAGATCCTGGTGGTGAATCCATGATACAGCTCACAGAGGATCTTGATGTACTGAGTTTGAATGCCCTTTTTGGCTAGGGCTTCAAAAACCGCTTCATTCTCCAAAGCCCTTTTTGGCTAGGGCTTCAAAGGCCTTCTTTAAATTGATGAAAGTTAGACAGAGTGGCATCTTGAAAACTCCTGAAACTTCAATGAGCTTGGTCACTGTGTGGATATGGTCGATAGTGCTGAATCCTTTCAGAACCCAGCTTGCTTGCATAGTTATTCTTCATCTAGTGTTCTACCTATTCTATTCAGGATGACTCGAGTGAACAACTTGTAGACAATGGACAACAGGCAGATTGGGAGATTGTTGCCAATTTCGTGGATGTCTCTCTTCTTGTTCAACAAAACAGTCTCGCTGGTTTTCCACTGGGATACTGTGAGTTACTATGGATGGTCTTGGTCGACATGATAAACTCAGAGAATCTCTCACCCTGTTCGTTCTATTCTAGGCCATGGGTCCTGATGTGGAATTCTTCAGGCGACCTTCTCCGGCCTATCTTGGAATTAAAATCACCAACAATGATCTTGTAGAAGGTGTTGTCTTCTTTATAGAACTTCTTCAGCTCCATGTAGAACTTCTCAATTTCATCTTCATCGTAGTTGGATGTTGGTGAATAGACTATGACGATAGAAATTACTGGCAGTGAGCCACATGTATTCAAGCGTAATCATCCAATTCATACTGTTAGACATTCTAAAGAATCAATGCTCATGGCCAAGTTTGTGTTGGCAAAGACACCAACGCCACCAATGCCTCTGTTGTCGCATGTTTGGAAGAATGTTTCTTCTCCAGTGTCAAAAATGGTGTGATGTGACCGATACCTTCTCATTTCGGTCAGACCAATGATGTTGTACTTGATCTTCTGTTCCTTGCACCATCAGGTCTCCAATGGATGCAGCTTATGCCAGCATAAGTGCGTTGAAAGTACAGAAAGTCATTTTAGCCCTTTGTTTTGGCAGTCTAGTTTGTCCCTGAGATTTTATTAGCCTCTCCTTACTCATCCTTCTTATCATTGCCATATTGGGGGCTCTTTCAGGGTCAGGAGAATAAGGCCCATTGTTATTACTGTTTTTAGCATATCAAATACACCATGGGTATGCTTGCCACATTCTGCTGTGCAGGTGGGGTACTCTCAGTAGCTTGCAGGGCTCTCTGAGAGTAATAATGCATTCTGGGAAAATGGCATTTGGAAGGTGTGCAGTGATAGCCATATTTTAAGAGATTGGAGAAAGAAATCAGAAACAACTTAGAATTAGGTACTATATGCAAAGAAAGATGGTGTTATTTGAAGATGGGTGTTATTTAGTTAAAAATACAGATTTCAAAATTTAAGAAATAGTTGAATTAAAGAGATGTTTTTGTAAGCTTAATAAGGTGAAAGTTAGAAACATGTAAAATGCACCATTAAAATCAGAAAAATTGGAATAAATTATAAACCTATTAAAAAATGAATAGCTGAGGTGAAAAAATGGACAAGCACAGTGCAGAGAAACTTACAACTATTAAATAAATGAGGTTTATACTGACAAAATAAGTTTATTTATATATTCTTCTCTATAAAAGGAAACTTGTAAATAAACCAAAAAATGTATGACTTTGTTTTAACAATACAAGTGTGTTAGAAAAGTCTTGGCAAAGAAACATGAGTTTGGGAGTTAAATGCAGGATTACATTATTACCCATCCTTTCTACTTCTATGTCAATAAGAAAGAAAACATATCACATTAATTCAACCAGAAACTTGTACATACATGCATATATCATTGTCCATAATTACTTGTCACTTGTCATCCCCTTGATCTTCGATTTGCTTGAGTGGGCACCAGTAATGTCTCCATTTGTCCCTGTCGCATGCTAGTGCAGCCCAATGATATCTGCTTGCCCCGGGCACAAGAAGAGCCTCAAATCTTTCATTCAGGAATTTGACGAAGAAATCTGACCATCTAGTTGGTGGGCGGCTATGAGGTCTTCTGATGTCCCGTGGAGTCCAGTGGGTAATAGCTCCAGTCCAACGGTCATCTCTGAGTCGCATTACATGACCGGCCCATCTGATTTTTGATGCCTTGGCAAATGAGACAGCATCCCTGATTCTTGACCTTCGACAGAGGTCAGAACTCCAGATTCCTTTTCTCACTTGAGTGAGATGTGATACTCCTAGCATAGCTCTTTCGATTCGTCTTTGGGATACCCTAATACTGTTCTCATTCTGTTTGTGTAGGGCCCAGGTCTTTGAGGCATATGTTAGTGCAGGAAGAACGGTGGAATCGAAAAGATGTGCCCACACCCAGAGTCAGAGGTTCTTCATTCTCTTAACCACTTCTTCGATGCTCTTGAAGGAATTCCACGCTGCTCTTTTCCTCCTGCACAGTTCTGGCACCAAGTCGTTCCTTATGTTGATTTCTCAACCCAGGTACACATAGCTGCTGCATTTGAAGATGTTCGTTCCATTGAGAGCAAATGGAGCTTCAGGGACCAGTTTGTTTTTCATGAACATTGTCTTGTTGAGATTTAGCTGCAGTCTGAACTTTCTACACTCGTGGTCGAAGTCAGTCAGCATTTGTGCCCCTTGGCTAATGTTTGGTGTTATGAGAACGATGTCATCAGCAAAGCAGAGGTGGTGTAATTGCCGACCTTCTATCCACTCCCATCCCTTCCCATTTCCAGTCGTCACATGATGTTCTCAAGGGCAGCACTGAAGAGTTTCGTGAAATGGTATCACCCTGCCGCACCCCTCTCTTTACATCAATGATCACTTCCTTGTAGAATGGTGTGATCCTGGTGGTGAATCCACAATACAGCTCGCGGAGGATTTTGATATACTGAGTTTGAATGCCCTATTTGTCCAGGGCTTTGATGACCGCCTCAGTCTCAACAGAATCGAAGGCCTTTTTTTAGTGGATGAATGTTAGACAGAGCGGCATCTTGAACTCTTGCAAAATTTCAATGAGTTTGGTCACTGTGTGGATATGGTCTGTCGTGCTGAATCCCCTTCAGAACCCGGCTTGCTTGCATGGTTGTCCTTTGTCTAGTGTTCTGCCTATTCTATTCAGGATGACATGAGTGAACAACTTGTAGATGACAGACAGCAGGCAGATTGGGCGATAGTTGCCGATGTCGTGGGTGTCTCCATTCTTGTACAACAGAACGGTCCTACTGGTTTTCCCACTGAGATGGAACCTTGCATTCAGACAGGTAGCATGTGAAGAGTTGAGCCAGTGTATTGATGAGTACTGGTGGCAGATTTTTCAGGCATTTGGGTCTGACCTTGTCCGGACCAGGTGCTGCACGCCTCTTTACCAACAAAATGGCATGTTGGATTTCAGAAGGGAGAACGTTGGGAACGACATATCCATCCTGAGGAATTTGGTACGTGGGCAGCTGGACTTGGCTGTCAAAGAGATCCAAGTAGAAGTCGTGAATAATCCTCTCCATTGCCTTTCTGGAAGATGTCATAGATCCATCAGGACGTCAGAGGGCAGTCATCTTGGTACTGTAGTTGGTGAAGGACAGGGGAGCGTTGCAAATACTTTTCCTGGCTTCTGCTGCACTTGCCAACACTGCTGCTCTTCTCTCTTTGAGGTCTTCTTTTATCGAATCTCTGCACAGCTTTGTGAGCTCGGACGTTAGCTTGTGGTTGGCTTGCGCCAAACCACATTGACGAATGAGCTCGAGAGTTTCCGAAGACAGGCGTCTGTTTGTGGCTTTCTCACTCTCAGCGTTCTTTGCACAGTCATGGAGGTGCTGAACCAGTCGATCGTATTCCTCGTAGATGTTGTCAAGGACGGCATCTTCCCACATTGCTGCAATAGTGCCAAAGAGCTCCCAGTTGGTGGTCATTCTGGGACTTGCCTTGTTAGACTTAAATTTTGCAGACTTTTCTCCCCGCTCTGTGAAGTAGAATTTTGCACGAAGGAAACAGTGGTCCGATCCCGTTTGGAATTTTGGGACAAGAGCGACTTTGGTCAGGCAAAACCTTCGATTGACTATGATGTGTTCAATTTTATTGTGGAACTGTCCACCAGGAGACTCCCATGTCCAGTGATTAGATTCGGCCTTCTGGAACTGTGAGTTACAATGGATGGTCTTGGTCCACATCATAAATTCAGACAGTCTCTCACCCTGATCATTCCATTCTAGGCCACGTGTCCCAGTGTGGAGTTCTTCAGGCGACCTTCTCGGAACTATCTTGGCATTAAAATCACCAACAATGATCTTGTAGAAGGTGTGGTCTTCTTTATAGAACATCTCCAGTTCCATGTAGAACCTCTCAATTTCTTCTTCATCGTAGTTGGAAGTCGGTGCGTATACAACGAAGATAGAAACTGCAGACTGTGAGCCACATCTATTAAAGCGTATCATCCAATTCGGGTTGTTAGGCATTCAAATGAATCAATGCTCATGGCCAAGTTTGTGTTGACAAGGACACCAACGCCACCAACGCCTCTGTTGTCTCATGTTCCGAGGAACAATTCTTCTCCAGTGTAAACAATGGTGTGATATGATTGATGTCTCCTTGTTTCGGTCAGACCAATGATGATGTACTTGATCTTCTGCGCTTGCAACATCAGGTCCTGGATGGATGCTTCTGATGCCAGCGTACGTGCGTTGAAAGTACAGACAATCATTTTAGTCTTTCTTCGTTTTGGCAATGTGTCCCCGAGGGGGGGAAAAATTGTCCATAACAGAAACCACAGACTTGTATATTCATGCAATAAAATAGTATTTGATTATAAAATAAAACAAAATTCGAAGTATTGTAATATGAATGAATGTTGAGAGTTATACAAATCAAAGAAATCAGTTACAAAAGATCTCTTATTGCAAGTTGTTTTTTGTTAAATACTCAGGAAATGAAATCTATTAAGACCAAGTACTTTAATAATGAAGAGAATGTTTGTAGTGTGGGAATTGGGAATGTAATAGTTATTCGAGGCAAATGTTCTTTTGGAAATACACTCTACATTTATTTGTTGATTAGGCACAAATCTGTGGATGTATTGAATTGTGCATGTTAATTGAGTTACTTAGTATGTGAATTTCATCTCAATTAAATTAGTTGGAAATATTTTTCTTAAAAGTACCTATCAAGGAGTCTGTCTTCCGCCTGTCTTCGGAAACTCTTGAGCTCATTGGCCAACATGGCCTGGCCCTAGCCTCAGGCCATCACAAGCTAACATCCGAGCTTGCAAAGCTGTGCAGAGAAGTGATAAAAGGAAGACCTTAAAGAGAGAAGAGCAGCAGTGTTGGCCGATGCAGCAGAAGTCAGGAAACGTATTCGCAACACCCATCTGTCCTTCACCAACTATAAGAACAAGATGACTGCCCTCTGACGTCTGATGGATCTATCACATCTTCCAGAAGGGCAATGGAAAAGGTTATCCATCACTTCTACCCGATCTCTTTGATAGCCATGTCCACCTGCCCACATACCAAATTCTGCAGGATGTATATAAAATGCAGTGAGGTAGAAGAATACAAACTGGTCATTGTGAGACTTGGGATCCAAATATCAAGGGTATGACAAGGCCTTGAACATAAATAAGTGAGCACATAGCTGTATTGCTATTTTATGGTGTTAGTGTGTGGAACTGGGGGAGAGACATGTTATTTCATCAAAGCAATAACTTCAACTGGCATTTGCTCTCATTCTTCCCTCTAAGATTAGTCATTGCATAGGAAATTAAATGCTAGACAAGAAAACCTGAACCCTCAACTAAAAGTTCTTCAATGCGTTTTGTCGTTCTTGCCAATAGAGCCAAATCTTAAAAAAAGCTCTATAATGCTGCATTGTCCAATCTTACCTGCCTTTCAGAGTTACCTTAGGCAAGAATACCTCTCTCTCTCTCTCTCTCGCTCTCTCCCCTTCCCTCCCTCCCTCCCTCCCTCCCTCTCTCTCTCTCTCTCTCTCTCTCTCTACCTTTCTCTAGGCTCTCTGGCCTTCTTTCTGTACCTCAGGTGAATATATATTTACAAGATATATAATTTTAATTGTTTAAGAATCATCTGCCTGTCTCTTTCAAACATTGGCTCAGACTTATTCTGCATCTCTTTGGAAACACCATTTCAGAGTTTTTATAACTATCACAATCTTAATTTTCAACCTCTAGAGTTTAAAAATAAAGATACAATAATAAAGATTTTCTTCCAGGTTTAAACATTTTAATTACTGCAACACCTCCCTCTAGGAGGATATAAGAAAGTGAGTTCTTATACATCATGATCGCATTTTGGATTTATATATCAGAAAAATGGAATAAAAATTCTACATTATACTATGAGTCAAATTTTTTAAAATAATAATTCTAACAAAAATATAATTCTGATATATATATTACAAAACTAAGTCTGTGTATTTATTTCTTTCCTTCTTTTGTGTGTTTTCTCCTCTTTCTCTTATTCCTTTCTTCTTTTACCACAATGCTATTTTGAAATAATTATAATTATAAATTAATTTTCATAGCACAGTATAATATAATATAATATGAATTAACTGAATATTAATTCAATATATTGATTGGTTTCAAAATCTATCTAAAAACTTGTATTCACTATTTTTTAAGTGAATTGTGGTTGTGATTTAAAATTAATTCCTAGAAAATAACTTATTTTCTGTGAATATAATATGTTTCTCACTTAAAACCTAGACCTATTTTCTGGAAATTTCCATTGACTGTAACTAATGCAGCCACTCAGTCAAATGCCATGTTTAGTTGTTCTCTGCTACTATTCAGTTGTTTTTATCTGGTCTATCATGTGTACTTACTCTTTCCTAGCTGGACTGTTCCAGGAAATTTATGTCAGATTTCTGAACATCTACTATTCAGTGGAAGAGCTAGCCATTTCCTATATTTTCAGAAAATCAACCCGAGATATTGACATAATAGCATTTTTAATAACATGACATAATATGAAAAGGTATGAGTCAATTCAGCTCTGGGTATAAGTTGAAATGCAAAATTAGAAAACTAAATGGATGAACACTGTGTCTTAATATCTTACATAGGAAAACTTTGTTACTCTTATGCTTTTAAATGGATAAAACCAAACAAAATTAAAGCTTAAGGAAGATCAGGAAAAATTGAATTTTTTCACTTTTTCCACTTTGCATATTAGATACATGCCTTATTTTTTAAAACTTAGATGTGGAAATAAACAGGATGATCTAACATGTAGCTTTATCACGAATTACCATGTGGTCAAAAGCTTATAGATGGTTTGTTTTTAGATTAATCCCACAACCTCAATCTGTTTCCTATACATTTCAAATTGAGATGAGAAAATCATTTGTTTTATATGTTTCCCAATACAAAATTGGTGGGGAAGACATATTAGTATCATGCAGCATTTGCCATACAAATAGTACTCATCATTTTCTCAGCTATGTCCTTAGGTGAGATACTTTAGTTATCTACAAATACTGATGCCGCAACATTTTATGAACAATATTATTGAGGTCTGTTAATGCTTTGGAAAAAAGAAACTGAAGAGAACAGAGTGTACAATTTAATACTTGACATTTGATTAGAATTATCCCTGATGACAATTCTTATTTTAAGGGGCATTCTACTTTATAAGAATTAGGGAATAAAGGTCTCCATTCAACATAGCCCCAGATGTTGAAGAGTATTTCATCTCGTACGGGCAAAATAGAAATAATTAGATTAACAGTGAGTTTACAAAAGAAAGGACAAGCTCAATCAATATTAGTTACGGCAGAAAGGCTTACTATATTTTTTTTAGCTGAACAGAGCACAATACTTTCATTATAACCTTTCATATTATAGAAAAAATATTTAGAAAAAATTTGTTAGCTGCTGTGTGAAGCATCATGTTCTTAGGAAACAAAACACAATATTTTCATTACAAGTCTAGAGATTCAGTGAGTTCAGAATAGTGTGCAGACTAATACCCAAGAATAGTAGTTTATAATACCAGGAGGTTGGTTCCATGGCTTGGAAGCTAGCCTCACACACTGAGGGAAAATCATCCCAGATAGAGAAGGGAACATCAAGTAATATGTGATTGAAAACCCCGAGTGGGGAGGGAGATGCATGCTGAAAGTAGACTAGAGACTGAACAGGATGACCACTCAATACCCCTATTGCAAACCCAACACCCAAAAGGAGAGAGAGAGAGAGAACAAATTGGAATGCTTTACCACAGAGGCGGAGTGGGGTGGGGGGATGAGATGGGGGGTGGGAGGGATACTGGGTTCATAGGTGGTGGAGAATGGACACTGGTAGACGGATGGGCTCTCGAACATTGCATGAGGTTAAAACAAGCACGAAAATGTGTGAATCTGTAACTGTACCCTCACTGTGACTCAGTAATTAAAAAAATAAATAAATTATAAAAAAATAAGCATGAGAAAAAAAGAATAGTGTGCAGAAAGTATTAATATAAATAAATGATGAGAGTTTATACTGAAGCTAATAATTCTCACTTCCATCTTTTGATTTTAATTATAAATTATGGCAATATGACATATTCAGTGATAGGATCTTATATTATCTATTACCACGGAGCTATTTTACACTCACTTCTTCAGGACACTGAAGAAAAATTTTAGGATACCTCTGAGAACACAGCAGGTAGGGCGTTTGCCTTGCAGGAGACCAACCTGGGTTTGATTTCTCTGTCCCTCTGGGAGAGCCCGGCAAGCTACCGAGAGTATCCTGCCTGCATGGCAGGGCATGGCAAGCTCCTCGTGGTGTATTTGATATGCCAAAAACAGTAACAAGAAGTCTCACAATGGAGACGTTACTGGTGCCCACTTGAGCAAATCAATGAGCAATGGGATGATAGTGATACAGTGATGTAAGAAGTAAAATTTTTAGCATTGATTAGAAAACATCAATTTTTAGTGATTCTAGGTACTATCTTTTTAGAAAATATTAATGTCATAAAAATATAGTTCAAACAGTAGAGATGGAAAAGTTTAAGAAGGGTAGGACTGTCTAACAAGAAAACACCAAATCAAAATTTCTCTCTGCATTTCTGTAGCATTGTTGTTTTTTTTTCCCTTCTGTTTTCTGTTCATACACAATGAACAGACTATTATAAGCGGAAGAGCACAATGGTAGGAAATCGGTGTGTATAAATGAATTTCATAAGGATGTAGTAAAATTTATATTAACCCCAAAGGATATAATTGTCATGTACATAGAGAAGTTATAATAGCATAGAAATAAATTTTCAAAAAGTCTTTCATTGGATGCTAATGTGATGCATGTAACTATAGCAACATTTTCTGGCAGTCTTAATTTAAATAGCAGATTCCAAGGGAAAAATTTTAAATTAACTCAAAAAAATGGATTAATCAAAGACTATATAAATTTAATTTAAAGTACATAGTTGGGGCCAAAATGATAGTACAGTGATTAGGGTGCTTGTTTTGCATGCAATCTATCTAGGTTCACTCCCCAGAGCTCTGTGGGGTTCGAGAAACATTCCAGGATCAACTCCTTAGCACAGAGCCAGAAGTCAGCGTTCCTCCTGGTGTGTTAAAAAAAAAATTCTTTTTATGATAATGGGAAGTCTGTGCTCTGATTATAAACACTATAGTTCAGTGTTCAATTTTGGAAATAATTCATTTATTTTTAAATGTCTTAATGATCTTTGATAATGATACTAAGGAACCAAAACGTTTGAATTTTTTTCCTTTTTCTTCCTGCCACCATATGTCCCTCAAATCTGGATTCATTGAAAGTTTGGGACTCACTGTAGTTAGGAAAAGCAAAAGCACATTGGCCGGAGCACTGTAGCAATGGGTTTGACTGTCTCTTCCTGGGAGAAGGTGCTATGTTATTTTCTGGTTGCTATTTATTTGTTTGTTTGTGTGTTTGTTTTTTCACCTTGTTATGTTCTTTGTACTCTAGTTAGGTTAAAACAGAACCCTAGAAACACATTTGCTCTGATAGTAACCCCGAGGAATCTGGTAGAAATAGATCAGTCAGTAAAGAGTTCAGTGGAGTCCCCGTCCACCTTGGGATTCTCCTCTTCATTTTCATACCAAAATTCATTCTCCTGATAATGTTTCCCTACATTTTCTGTACATGAGATTTATGTCCACTGTGCATTACTCAAATGCACATGCACACAGTCTTTCCCTCATGAATATTCACACATGTGAATCAAATGTCAAATCACCATGGCTCTGGGCAGAAAGCTAGACCCACTCTACTTTCTCTCTGATGAGCTTATGCTTCAGCCTTTGCTGATAGACAAGTTTCTTCAACTCAAGTTGTTTTCATATAAATAAATCCCCCATATGGTCTTCCAAGCACCACTAGGAGATCCCTGAGTACAGAGCTAGGAATAATCCTTGAGTGTGATACCAAAAACAAATATAGAAAAGCAAAATTATAACCCAAGGTTTATCAAAACCCATCCTGCTTTGAAACCTTTACAGCAACAAAAACAAAAACAATGTTATGTCATCACCAAAATAGCGACAGGGGAGGTTTCTTGCTTTACTATGAAGATAACAAATCTTTTTCGACAGATGAAGACACCCCTGAAAAAGTTCCAGTGTTGAGTGAAGCCAAAACACCCTCTGCACATCAATGGCCCACACAGATTGCACTCGGCCATATCTTCTAGAATAGTGCTTAAAGAGGGCCAAGAAAGAGTATTAGGTTACTTCAGTCTATATCATAGATGCTACATAGACTATCATATAATATAGACTATCTATAATAGAGTCTATAATAGAGATCTATAACAGAGACTTCATTTCTCAGGGCCTACACCGACATCAAGTAACTCAGAGTAAACAGATCAAGTTCCAGATCTGGCACTTCAGGGAGAAGGAACCACAGTGGTGCCACAGACACAGGCTGCTTCCTCTGCATCTCTATTTCATCTAGCTGACATGATCTTAGATACAAAGTTAAAAAAAAATAAAGTGTTATCAAGTCACTGAACACCTGTTCATAAAATAAAAAAAACAAATAAATGAGTAAACCAAAAGTTTTCATCATGGCTACTTGAGAATGTATGAAAATACTACTTTATAGTGAGAGAGACCCACTCTCCAGAATCCAAGCGCAAACAATGAAAATAAGATCTCCCTATGAGGGAGATCAAAATTGTTACAATAAAGACTTAAAAGATATAAGAAGGGGCTGGAGTGATAGCACAGTGGGTAGGGCATTTGTATGCACGCCACTGACCTGGGTTGATTCCCAGCATCCTATATGTTCCCCTGAGCACTGCCAGAAGTGATTCCTGAGTGCAAAGTAGGAATAACCCCTGAGCACCGCCTGGTATGACCCAAATGAAAAATAAGATATGAGAAGACTCTAAAGAACAGGACACATTGATAACTGAAGAGCGTTAGAGCTAATTAAGGAGATGCAACAAAATTCAAACAAGTAAAGCTTGGGCCTGAGAAATAAAATATGATAGTAATTGAAGCTTTAAATAGAAAGTAATACAAATACAAGGAAAACTAAATAAGTTAAGTCTTGCTTTAGAAACAAAACAGATCAAATGGAAGAATGGATCATTGAGCTCAAAGATAGCAAAACAAGTATCAGTAACGTTGAAGGAGAAGCAATCTACTAAAATGAAGGAACCATTATAAGAACTGACTCCATAAGAAACTAAACATAAAGAAAGTTGGTTACCTCAGAAGAAAAGAGAGAAAAGTGAATAGGTAGTTAATTCAAAGAATTAATAGCAGAAAATTTTTTCAAATATGGGGAGTAAACTAAAATCCATAAAGTTAAAAGAATACCTGGGTATCTAGATGCAGATGTACAGAAAAAAGAATGAAGCTAAAATGTTCAGACTCCATGCCAGTCTGTCTTTATGGGGGCAACTCAGACGGAGGCAAGTTGAATTTCCTTCCCCGCCCCAAAAGACCCCCAGCAACCGAAAACCTCCAGGACCCAATCACCGCCATGCACGTGGCTGCTCTCGGCTGCTCTCCACAGGCTCGAATGAGCCTCAGCCACAAGGGAATCTGCAGAAACACTGAGGAATGCGGGACCCGTGACTGAAATCTCCAGGCTCACTCAGAGCAGAAATGGGCCTCCTACTCCTATCACCCAAGTTTTCCAGTAGCTTGATCGTCAAACCCATAAACTGTCCATCAGCAGTCACGATCCAGAGACTTAGAAATAAGGCTCTTGGAATCGAGCAACATAGGCCTCACCCATGAGTGAATCTGCTGTATCATCTCATTCTAAATTTTAGAATTCCTGGAGTAACCTCTCATACTCTACACAACGGGTGTACCAAGAGTAGCATATAATATTTGATGTGATTTAAAAAACATGTTAGTAAATTCATACCAGGGCTTAATGGCTCCAGGATGAAACAAAAAAATCTTCACATACTTTCCTCTAAGGAAACTTTATTGGACCATTTTTAGCAAGTTATTCATAACAAGCAACACAAAATTAACTCTTTAGGTTCTGCTGTGGGGGGGCACTGTTTGGTATTTGGGGTGGAAAAACTTGAAATATGGTAGTGGTAGGGAAAATGGTAAAGAATGAAGCTGTCAAGTGTTCAAAATAGGGAAAAGATCTTGAGATTAATCCAAACAAACGAGTGGAATTTACAAATGTATTCACATCAGGCTTTCATCAGATTTTTTATCAGAAACTATATGTCAGAAGACAGTGGAATGATACACTGAAAATGCTCAAAGATAAAATACGGCCAGTCTATAATACTATATCCTAAAAGCCTGCTTTTTTATATAAAAGAGATAAATAATTCCTAGACAAATGAAAGCAGTAGTTTGACAATTGTAGACTTCCATTGCAAGCAATATTGAAAGTGTTATATGTACTAATTAGATCTGGGTTCTTGCAGACACCATGTTAAGATTAGCATGCTTTCTTCTATGCTACAGCTATTTCATTTAATAGTTGGGGTAGAGCATGTACCTTGCACGAAACTCTCCCCAGAGCTTGTCCTGAATAAGGACTAAGTCTTGAGAATCTGAAATGATGCCCAAAATTTAAATAACAATAAAAAACCCTAAAAGTCATTAAACAGAAGGGTCGCACCATTGTCCCACTGTTCATCGATTTGTTCGAGTGAGCACCAGTAATGTCTCCATTGTGAGACTTGTTGTTACTGTTTTTGGCATACTGAATATGCCACGGGTAGCTTTCCAGGCTCTGCCATGCAGACGGGATACTCTCGGTAGCTTACTGGGCTCTTCCATAGGGATGGAGGAATCAAACCCAGGTCCACCTAGTGCAAGGCAAATGCACTACTCGATGAGCTTTCGCTATATGAAAGGGTAATATACATAAAAGTAAACTACAACTCTATGCTTCAAGAGACTCTTTTTAGACAAACTTAAAGTGAAGGAATAGAAATTGGTACTCCAAACAAGTGGAAATTTTTAACAGCTACTATATATGTACAGATGAAACATGGTCTTTTAGTCAATAAGACTAAGTAGTTGTTACTAAAGGGAAAGTAGATGGGGTTTACATAGATCAGGTAAAAACGTATATATTGTGTTGTGAAAGAGAGAACTGAAATTTTAACCTGGTACATAAGCATGTTAGTTTACAATAATGAAACTCTTGAAATTTATGTTATAATGCAGTGCTATTTCAATTAAAAGAAGCTTACATAGACATATATAACATAAGGCCTGTTGCTACCATGGGCACAATATCTTCAAAGGTCTTTTGGTTATTATAAGCTCTTAGATAATTTTGTTATATGTTATATATAGCTTTAATTTTTTTAATCATACCAAAGAAATTATAATTCTTTATAGTTGTATATCACTGTCACTGTCACTGTCATCCCATTGTTTATCGATTTACTCAAGTGGGCACCAGTAATGTCTCTATTACTCTCAACCTTGAGATTTTAGCAGCCTCTCCTTGCTCGTCTTTTCCAATGATTGGAGGCTCTTTCAGGGTCAGGGGAATGAGACCTATTGTTACTGTCTTTGGCATATCGAATACACCACTGGTAGCTTACCAGGCTTTGCCATGTGGGCAAGATACTCTCGGTACTTTCAGTTTTAAAAATATAATTTGATATTACATTTGTACTCTTGTAATTTGCATTTAGGTTTTTACTTTTATATACTCATATAATAACCATATTCTCAACTAAAAAAAAGTTACTTAGGAATATTTATTTCCCACAGACTGGTTGATATTTTCCCACCAAAAGAAAAAAATATTCTTCTATTTTATAACATGTATGGACTCTGTCACACTATTTTTTTGATAGAAATTTTGATCTAGGGGCCAAAGAGATAGTATAGCAGATGGGGAATTTGACTTGCATGTGACCAACTTAGGGTTTAATCCCCTTTATCAAATATAGTTCCTAAATCCCCTAGGAGAAATCACTGAGCATAGAGCTTGTGTAAGTACTGAGTAAGCCCTCAGTTCTGCTGTCTGTGCTTCACTTTACCCCCCTCCAAAATTATTATCTACACCCCTTCCTATCAAATGCAAATTCTTAAGGATGAGATTGATTGGTGCATCTGTTACTCATTCAAGTACAAGAAGTATTGTAAATTTTTATGGCTGCACACCAAAATCTTCAGATATGCTGCAAATTTGTAGTAGAGGTATGATTACAAGCTTTCTACATTTGTTAGTCTTTGAATAATTCTAATGATTATCTTGCACTGAATACATAATAGAGGTATGTTTTTGTTCATTTTAGCAAACTTTAAATACAAAATATAAACAAGAGGTTTTACTTGAGTTTTAAAACAGATTTATATACATAGTATTTTAAGAAATAGGTCATTTGATCAGTCGATTTAATATGACCTCAGTTCAGGTTTATTTATTCAAGTTGAATAAAAAATTCTTAGATTAAAAGTAGACAATGAAAACATAAGATTAAAAGTTTATGAAGTCATAGGGAAGAGGTCAAACTTTTTAGTAAGTACTCTCATTTTGTTCAGCAGTAAAGAATATTTACTCTCTAATTTTCCTAATCTTTATATCTACACGAATGCAGTTGGTATTTGAGTAAAATACAAAGAGTAGTAAAGTTTCTAAATATTTCAACATAAAGTCCTCTCATTCTATTTAAGTGCTAAATGTCATAGGAAGCAAGCGGTCACAGGTGTTTACTTCCTAAAGCAGAAATGGGATTTCTTGTGCCTTCTAGGATGCAATTTTTCAACATTTTCTTGACACAAAACTTAAACTGTATTAAAGTCCCATTATACAAGTCATTGTGACTTCCTCTGACCTAATCAAAATCTTTCTGATTTTGTTTCTCTCTTGTTATTGGGCCATATTCCTGGGTCTGTGTTCAGAAATCACTCCTGGCTGTGCTTGGGGACCATATGTGTGGTGCCTGTGATCAAACTGATATCAGCCACATGTAAAACAAGAGCTTTAACTACTTCTTCAATCCCCAAATTATTGAAACAAATAACAAAAATTACTTTATTTAAATAAATTTAAAAGTAATTCAGCACTGAGAAGTGTTAAACATAAAATATAAGCCACAGTGTAATAGAAAAATAGCTCAATGAAAGTACCTGACAAAGGATTTGCATTCACAATATCTGTCACTGTTACTGTCATCCTGTTGCTCATCGATTTGTTCAAGCGGGCACCAGTAACGTCTCTTATTGTGAGACTTATTGTTACTGTTTTTGGCATATTGAATACGCCACGGGTAGCTTGCCAGGCTCTGCCGTGTGGGCGCAATACTCTTGGTAGCTTGCCGGGCTCTCTGAGATGGCGGAGGAATCCAACACGGGTCAGCCGCGTGAAAGGCCAACACCCTACTACTGTGCTATTGCTCCTGCCCCATTCAGAATATAAACAATATAAAGAGCTATTATTAAATGTAAAAAGACAGTGGATTTTTAAAAAATCTCAAGGCTTTATGAAGCAATTTTTTTTAAAAAATGACACTTAAATGAATTTTGAGCACAAAATTTTATCTAATCTGAGAACCATCTTAAAAATAAAAATGAGGAAATTTTTAGAAATAGAAATGATCGCTCCAGATAAGAACTGGGTGTCAAAAATAGATAAAGGGATGTACATGACAACCTTTCAGTGTTGGTATTGCAAGACATAATGCCCAAAAGAGGAGAGGAGGAGAGAGAGGGAGAGAGAAAGAGAGAGAGAGAGAGAGAGAGAGAGAGAAAGAGAGAGAGAAAGGCAGACAGACAGACAGAGAGAGCAAGAGTGAGTGAGTGAGAGAGAGAAAGAGAGAGGAAAGAGAGAGAGAGAAATAGAGAAAGGGAGAGAGAGAGGGAGAGATAGAGAAGAAAAATGCCTTCCACAGAGGTGGGCGTACCTTAGAGAAAAACTGGGACAGTGGTGGTTGGAAATGTACACTGGTGAAGGGCGGGTTCTTGAAACATTATATAACTGAAACCAAATCATGTTAACCTTTTAACCCAATCAGTTAAACCTTTTAACTGTATCTCATTGATTCAATTAAAAAAAATAGAGTAGATGTTATCCATTATGTTACAACAGGGTCAATGAAAGCAAACTAGATTTATGGTACATATTTCTTTTTGCCCTCTTGTACTATTAGCAAAATTCAATCACTTGAGGCAGTTTAATATGTATAAACATCAGTTCCAAACCTTTCAGAAAACTGGGGTAAAAGGAACAATGTTTTAATCTCCTAAGAGACAGAGGCACTTTTTTTTTTATGACTGTCATTAGTTATCTTTTATCTCTCTCTGAAAAACAAATTTTTTATTATTCGCCTTATTTGTCATTGATTTTCTTAGAGGACTATACTCTGTATTGTCGGGGGTGACAGGATTGCTCACAGGGGTACTCAGTCCTATGGTGTAGGACAGATGGGTAAGTATTCAGCTTGACTATAATGCTCACAGGATTCCAGCTTAGGCCTTCTGGCACACCAGGGGTCTTGCGGGGCTGAGATTGCACTCAGGATCTTCACCATGAGCAATCAACACTGAGTAATCTCTAGAATCTTATTTTTAAGAAATAAAAGTTTATCAACGTGCAGATAGCAGTTTATGTTGGCCTTGATACAAATATTATATTTTGTTTGTTTTATTTTAACTTATTATTATTATTATTATTATTATTATTATTAATTATTTTGCTTTTTGGATCACACTCGGCGATTCACAGAGGTTACTCCTGGCTCTGCACTCAGAAATTACTCCTGGAGGTGCTCAGGGGACTATATGGAATGCCGGGGATCGAACCTGGGTCGGCCACATGCAAGGCAAATGCCCTACCCACTGTGCTATTGCTCCAGCCCCTATTTTGTTTGATTTTTAATTCCTCTACATAAACCTTTGAGGTATGTATTCATTGTAGCACTGTGCCCAGAAATACCTTCCCCCGATTATGATCTAGACACTCTTTCACTTGAATCAAACCTTAAGACAATTACTCCTTTTCTGTGAGACTTTCCCTAACAAGTCTTTTTAAAGTTGCGACTTTTTAAAATGCTGTCCTTTTTATGCATTAATTTTCTATAGCAATATGACACAAAATAACATAATTATGGCAATCATTCTACATTATATACTTATTTATCAATCTGTCATCTAAAATGTGAGCTACCCAAAGACATTCTCTAGGGCATAAAATATAATCCATTCTCCTTAACAACAGAACAGTAATCACAATAATTTATACCTTTCAATGAAACAGCCTGTGAAGAAATTATTTCCAACCCCCCTTGTGAATAAGAATGCATGTTAACAACTTCTGAATAAAGTGATGCAGTGTCCAGATGTAACATTCTTAACGTTTTTGGGGTTTTTTTGCTTTTTGGATCATACCTGGCGATGCACAGGGGTTACTCCTGGCTCATGCACTCAGGAATTACTCCTGACAGTGCTTGGGGAACTGGATGGGTTACTGGGAATTGAACTCGGGTTGGCCTCGTGCAAGGCAAATGCCCTACCCACTGTACTATCTCTCCAAGCCCCCTTAATGTTTATTTTAAAAAATGAGAGGATTATTATTTATTTATATTTCAGTTAATTCTTCCAAAACAAATGTTCAGTGCTTGAGGTGGTATTTGTAGCCACTAAGTTGTAGCATGAAAAAATGCTAATTGCTAAGAATGTATGATCAGACAGATAAGTTAGGTTTGAGTTATTGACAGCTCTGGTGCTAGTTGGTTTTTAATCCGTACTTACTCATTATGTAAAGAGTAATAGTTCTTAACCTGGTTAAACCTTATTATTTGGGTTGTCTATTATAAGAAATGGAAACTAACAAAAATAATAGCAATAACCTTTGAAATAAGCTTTTTATTCAAATGTATACCATGCCATCCATTCATATTTATAAAGCTAGCAATGTAAATTGTCAAAAATACCTGTTCAAAATTAAGTATACATTTAAAAATATTTCCAGTATATTAGGTTTTCCATTCTGATTTCTTATTGTGAATAATTTATAATGTATAAGTTCTAAGAAATAATACTGATTATATGTCTGCTGTGCTATAACTAAAAGCTCACATATAAATATTATATATAACCTTAATACATAATACAATTCAAACCTAAATATTTCACAAATCTCTACATAATTCAAACCTAAATATTACACAAATCTCTCTAAATTTCAAGTGATTTGTTGCCAAAGAGTTTTACTTTAGAAACAAAAACTTGGAGCTGGAGCGATAGCACAGCGGGTAGGGCGTTTGCCTTGCACGCGGCCGACCAGAGTTCAATCCCCAGTATCCCATATGGTCCCCTGAGCACCGTCAGGAGTAACTCCTGAGTGCAAAGCCAGGAGTAGCCCCTGTGCATCGTCAGGTGAGACCCAAAAAGCAAAAAAAAAAAAAAACAAACAAACAAAGAAACAAAACTTGACTACAAACATTTAAACATTTAAACATATGAAACAAAGAATTTATAGGTTTATTAAAAAATCAATATATTTCAATGTTCAAATGTAATATTGCAAAACTTTAAAATGAAAATATACAAAAGTCCAATTTAAATATTTTAAAAAACATTTACCATTAAGTAGACTAAAATCAGCAAAATGATCAAACAACTGTTATAGAGATCATTTTTTCAGATATAAAATTATAAGGTTGAATTAAATTCTCTTCACTTTTCTGTCTTTACTATTTAAAAATTATTTCTGGCCCTTTGGACCCTGCTGCGGAGCGAGCATGATGGAAGAGCCCAAGGAAGCGCTCTTGGACTCCAAACAGCCCACTGAACTAATTCCGGCATGGGACCAGAGACCCCACGGTGCGCTGAAACAGTGGGAGCCGGGCATCCCCCAATTCTTTTAACCTCTCTCTCTCTCCACACCTCCCCCCTGAGCACAGCGCAGGATCCGCGGTTTTCCTGAGCGCAAAATGGGGACGGCGACCCAGCTGAAACGGGAGGCGCGCGCGCTTGCGGGAGGCCCCAGGGGGCGGGGGCGGCGACCCCCGCCCACAGCAGATAGATACTTAAACCCACCTCCCCCACGTGCGCTTCCCTTTGGACCCTGCTGCGGAGCGAGCATGATGGAAGAGCCCAAGGAAGCGCTCTTGGACTCCAAACAGCCCACTGAACTAATTCCGGCATGGGACCAGAGACCCCACGGTGCGCTGAAACAGTGGGAGCCGGGCATCCCCCAATTCTTTTAACCTCTCTCTCTCTCCACACCTCCCCCCTGAGCACAGCGCAGGATCCGCGGTTTTCCTGAGCGCAAAATGGAGACGCCGAGCCTCTCTCTAGGCTTCTCCATCTTATGAGCACCATAAAAGGGTAAAAGTTTGTAGTGATGTTATTTCTGGTTGTACTTTCCCTGGACTTTATACAGAAACCCAAAACCGCGCGGCCGCTGTCGCGGCCGCGCGACCTAATGTCATCTTAGCATCAGCAATATGTAATATGTCCCTTTTTAATGGGTCGGACTTTTGTGGGAGATCCTAACAAGAATAGTAAGTCTGTTGCTGAAATATTGAAGGCAATCAAAGTAGTAGCCATCTCTCTAGACTGAACTAAGCTATATCCCCACGCCGGCTGAGAAGAAATATCCTTCTTTCTCGGGAAGAAAGGCGGCGTGGTGTCAAACATAGTGTGATGTCCATTAAGCAAACAGACCTGGTGGCGTGGGAATGGGATATAAGGGGAAAAATTATGTACATGGAACAGTGGGACGCTGGTGGAATCTCGAGCCGGAGCCGATACCAGCGCAAGCCCTTCGGTTCCAGAAACTGCTTGCAGAAACTCTACTAGTCTATCAACTAAGCCAGAGCCCCACGCCTGCCGATGACGGGAAATAACCATCCTTTTCGGTTCTTTTTTTCCCTTGTCAGGCAGCGTGGTGATTACCAAACAGGCGTGAACTCGGTGGCGCGGGGCAAGGGGGAAAAAGAAAAGTTATGTAACAAACAGCGGGACTTAAT
This sequence comes from Sorex araneus, assembly GCF_027595985.1. Classification (NCBI taxonomy): domain Eukaryota; kingdom Metazoa; phylum Chordata; class Mammalia; order Eulipotyphla; family Soricidae; genus Sorex; species Sorex araneus. The sequence goes on along the minus strand of NC_073308.1, from coordinate 50,753,021 downwards.
ATCTCTATATTCTTAGCAGTGGAGAACTATCAAATGCCTCCTTGGCAATAGGACTGCTTTCCTTTTTTGGGGGAAACCCCAACAACGGTAGTGAGTTGTGTGTTGAAACATGGAATGTAATCGAGATAAGGCATAAACGAAGTGGAACTTATCATGTACAAGGGTGGGGACTGGGGAGGTGGGAGGGGGTGGCAGGTATACTGGGGGGGTTGGTGATGGGAGATGGGCACTGGTAAAGGGAAGGGTGTTTGAGAATTGTATAACCGACATAATCCTGAGAACTATGTAACCCTCCACATGGTGATTCAATAAAATTATTTAAAAAAAAAATAAAAAAAAAAATAAATAAAAATTATTTCTGTTGTTTGTTAAGTTTAAACTTCAGTTGATAATCATTACAAAAGTTTGCATGAAGAATATTAAATTAACCTCCAAAAAACTAACCTTAATTTAAGTAACTATGTCAAATTTCATATACTATATTTTCTAAGTTTGAGAGTTCTTTTAACACCTGCTAATGACACCCATTAATTTTTCTCAGTGATTTTCTGGGCATCCGCTTCACATTAGCTTATATTTGTTACATGTATTTCAGGACATGGTCAGATTGACCTGGTACATTTCTATTAGTGAGAGTGAAAACTTGATGAGGCAGTATTTTTCAAATCAAAGAACACTGGTTTGAAAAATAAGATACACAGAAAATTATTAGAGTTACTTCTGGAAGGCACATTTCAATATAAAATTCTACAAATCATATGGCATTGCTTTATTAAGTGATTATTATTCTGGTGGAAAAAAATCTAGAACGAATTGTGTATCCAACTCTTTTAAAAATTATTTTCCTTAACTTAAATTTATGAATAATTATATTGAAATTATATTTATTGAGTGATCATAATTTACAAAATTATGGTTATAATTTTATAGTTGCAGAGAATCACTTAAACACTGCTCAATCGCTGTACTAGGACATTGTGTGAAATAAAGTAGATATTTAAGAAAGTGATTGAATTTGATTATAAAAAAGATATTATGTTCTTGTTATTGCCTATTTTGAAGAAGATTGTTAAATTTATGGCAGATGATTTCCACATTTCATATGAAACAAATCACTCTTAATATTATTAGGCAGAAATGTAATCTTCCCATGGAACATAAAATAGATGTTTAGAGAATATATTAAATACATTTTTTATTTTTGCTCAAGAAAGTTGAGAGTAAAATTTGACATGATAACAAATGTTAAAATACATAAATATTAAATACATAAATTGTGCCTTCTTCTTTAAAAATATAGTACAAAAGCATCAAGGACTCAGCCAAAATACCTTGAAGATATGAGAGAAAAACTTCATTCATCTTCCCAATACCCATCTAGACAAGGGCAGCATTGCTACCAGGATGCCTAAAAGTGCTTTAGTTAACCACAAGGCAATTAAAGGTAGTAAGGATTAATCATCTAGATGTCAGAAGTCCTTGCCACACTGAGAGTGAAAGGGCAGAGAAATTACTGCACTTTGGGAGAATGTTTCCTTTAAATTAATAATTGATTATTATGAACATTACACAGTAAAATAGCATTGTATTAAATAAAAGTTCAGTAAAAATAACTTTTGTATATATTTTGTGCATCAAACAGTATTTTTATAAGCTTCATTTCCCTGTCATCCAAGGGACATGTACTGGGATCTAACTATGTCTCTTATATACTAATTCAGGAGTATCTAGCTTCTAACTGCAGACTAGATGGCAGAAGCAGGATACATTCACTAAAACCATACGTACATAAAATTACAAATCCTAGTAGATGCTTCCTGATTCAATGTTTGATAATTAAAAAACCTGATAACTCAGAAATGCATGTGGTACATGTAACTAATATTTGCAATTTAAAGCTGGTAATAAGGAATAGGAATGAAGCGATAGCACAGCGGGTACGGTGTTTGCCTTGCAAGCGGCCAACCCAGGTTTGATTCCTCCATCCCTCCTGAAGAGCCCAGCAAGCTACCGAGAGTATCCCACCTTCATGGCAGAGCCTGGCAAGCTACCCGTGGCGTATTCGATATGCCAAAAACAGTAACAAGTCTCACAATGGAGACGTTACTGGTGCCCACTCAAGCAAATCAATGAATGAGTTGACAGTGCTACAGTGCAGTGCTACTCTTTAATGTTGGCCAACTCGAAACATGTTGGATTTCAGAGACTATTAATTAGCTCTATATCCCTGAATTATACTCAACTCTCCAAATCCTGTCTAATTAAAACACTAAACTGTTTTCTTCCACTTTTATGTATCCTGCATTTTCTTCTCTCTTAAGATTTGGCATTCAATTTCACCTTAATCTGGAATTCAAATTTAAATAACAATTTAATAACAATAAATGCTGAAACCTAATTAAGTAAATGAATGTTTGGGGCTAAACAAAACAACATATGATGTAATAAGATTCTATGTCGTTTTAAGTTTATATTAACCTTATTTCAATAAGTAACATCTCATCCTTAGGCCAAGAATTTAGATAATCCTTGTATCTACTGCAGGGTTTCCATTCAGAGTTACATGTTCCGTTGTGCTATCCAATTATGTTAAGAAGTCACTACTCACTGGATTGTTGAATCGTTTGGGACAGAAAAATATTCCGCAGTATCTTTCGAATACATTCAGTGATCCATCAGAATCTCCTCCACATTCCATTCATTTTGTTAGAATTTAGGGGCTGGGGTTGGGCTTGTCTGTTTTCCTATTTTGTTAGGTTTGGGGTATTTGGGGTTGAGGAGACACAACTTGTAGTGCTCAGGTATCATTTCTGGCAGGCTGGGGGCACCATATGTGATGCCTGGCATAGAACTCCAGGTGTGGACATGTGCAAGGCAGAGGGCCTGTCTGCTATTCTAATTTTCTGCCCACCCCCCACCCATTTTAAACCTCCTTGATATAATGTCAGAGAAGCAGTTGACATCTTAAGGTGCTTTGGAAATATAGGTATCACGAGATTGCCCGAGTTTACAGCCTCCTCACCACGATGTCCGTGGTATCTACTGTGTTATTAGCAGGTGGTTCAGACATGAAAATAGTTTGGGCATTTCATTCACACAGAGAGATCCTATATCATTGTGGGAAGTACTAGTTCTCCATCTGTGTTCTACTGCAGGAAAATCGTTAAAAGAACTGAAGTGTTCTAGGAACTTTAGAATAAGTAGAAGGTAAGAGCCAGTAATGATACCTCCCAGATGGGACCAAAGTTGCTGGACATCCATCGCTATTTACCAGACAGCATAGCTTCCTGTAGAGATAGAATTGTTACAGTGTGGGAATGAAAGTCCAGTGATTTGTATAGTTTGTAGAAAGTTATAGTATAACGCAAAACACAATGACTTTGAGAACAGATAAGAGAATGCATTCATTTGCTTACATTCAAAAGTCATGTTACTGTTTTATGATTGAACAAATCCCACCCACTGTGGTTAAAGGAAGTAGCACTCAACCGTATACTCTTGTATATCTCTGCAAGTCAGTCACATGACTGTATCTGAGATTTTCTAACTTTGTGTTATTGAAATAATCAATTGAAAATGTTAAGAAGATCTTTTGAAGATTTCTGTTTGCATTTAAAGAGATAGTTGTAAGCTCTTATACTGTAACAACATTTTTGCTAGCAAAAAAGCTATTCAGAGCAATAGTGCAGTGGGTTGGATACTTGCTCAGTGCTTGACCTGAATTCAAACCTCGGCACCTCATATGGTCCCCCAAGCCATGCCAAGAGTGATCCTTGCGCATAGAGGCAGGAATAAGTCCCAGTACCACAGGGGTTGTGGCTTAGCAACAACAACAATAACAACAAAATTAAGCAATCCAAGTATGAACTACTTTGTAACTATGTATCTCCCTGTGATTCAATTAAAACACACAATCTAGTGACTGTAATTTCTGATCTGCACTAGAGATTCAGGCACCTCAGAATGTGGCCTTGGGGATCCTCAGCACAGAAAAAAAAATATTTCTATTCAAGTAAGTCAAATAATATTCAAGTCTGTAAAAAGAGAAGAAAGAAAACAAAGATGCAGTTAAACAAAGCAAGGTAAGTCAGAAGAAAAATAGGAAAATGACAAACACCTGATTATGTCTCTCACAGCTGTTACAGAAAAAACAAAGCAAGACAATTGATATCCAAGAAAATAAGATCCTTACATTATGATAATAGAATTGATGAATTATTTTTTTGGGGGGGTCATACCTGGCGATGCACAGGGGCTACTCCTGCTCTGCACTCAGGAACCACCCCTGGCAGTGCTCAGGGGACCATATGGGATGCTGGGAATCAAACCCAAGTCGGCCGCGTGCAAGGCAAACGCCCTACCCGCTGTGCTATTGCTCCAGCCCCAGAATTGGTGAATTATTAAGTAGGGTGTGGACAATAATATTATATATATTGGTGGAGGTATATTTGTACATTGGAGGTGGGGATTATATTGGTGATGGTAACATTGATTCTCTAACATATATATTAGAAATATTCATATGAAATTTGTAAAAAATATAAAAATAAAATACGTATTTAAATGCAAGAATCAATTGGTTTATATTTTTTTCTACTGACAACATTTTAATAAAAAGGGAATACAAAAAGAGGAAAATCCAAGTAGACACAGCCATAGACAGCAGAGTGGGATGAGAAAATCTGCAGTTTATTTTCATTACAAAAGGTTAATGAAGAAAAACAGCTAGTATAAATATGACATACAGCTGACCTTTAAGAGGAAGCAATCAGAAAGCTTTTTCTCTCACTGAGGCACATTCTCTTGTTCAAGGCTTAAGAACTACACAAATCTGTTCTTAGGCAAGCCTGTATGTTTATGTTTATACAAAGACCAGTAATTAGTGAAATATGCCAACACCAAGCACCCCCTTTCCATCAATTCTCGTTTATTGATAAGGTTTTTTCAAGTCGACAGACAAAGCCCCAAAGTCTGGTGTAAAAAACTAATGCACTCTGACGGGCGCGTGTACTCGTGGGCTCTCCGGGCGGCTCTGTCTCACCGCCCGTGTCCGGTGCTCCGGAACCGCTGTGGGTGCTGTCGGTCGAGGGAAGGCGATGGAAGGAAGAAGGCCAAACTGGTTGCTCGATCAGTCTATTTCGTTCTCTCTGCTTCTTCTGAGTCTGACCCCCTTTTTGCCCCACAGTCTTAGTTTATATAGCAAATTACATAGGGCGGTGGCACAAAGGTGGGTTTAACATCAACAAATAAACAAAGAAGGCTAAGACCATTTCTTAACAAAATCTCATCTAAGGAGATCCACTCAAGGGAGTGATTCCAAACAAGGGTGTGTCAGGGTGTGAGCTAGTAATCTGCTTAAATAGTTACAGTAAATCTACTTCTAATATTTCTAGCAATGTCATTCTTTATGAGCACAGTAAGAGATATAAACTTTGGTTCTTCCTGAGGACATCTCACTATACAGTCCTCAGGCCAGGTTAGTCTTCCTAACCCCAGCAGGGTCCTAGTCTCGTGTTACCTTTGGATCATGGCAGCATTGTCCATGATCATGGCCTCAACTTATAGTTGAGTATTGTGGCGCTTTGGCCAGGCCCATCTCGATGCCAGGGTAGCACATAACTCACCGCTTGCCCTGGATCCGTCCTGTCCCTCGTCGGGACCCTGCTTTTGGAGTGCTAGAAACTGAGGACAACTGAGTTAAGAAAGCAGATGCGCAGGAGTAAATATTATTGGAGTCAATCAACTCTCAAGTTACAAGCACAATATTATCTTCTTGTGTCCATACAGAAAGGACATTGCTTTAAGGTAAACTATGTTCCCTAAGGCAAAGATACAAGGACAAACCCCATGTTATCCTACAGTCTGGCACTTTTCTGTCAACAAAATTAACAAATTAGAAATGCTGGGTACTTAAAGGTGAAAACAATGACATCTGGAATTAGAACTATGTTAAGACCACATGAACTATAGATAACCCCAACTTCATTATAGACTTATAATATATTTACAGAACAAATATCACACAACATTTGCTGCTGTGAGAATTTATAATTCCCTCTGTTTTCTAAAACTTAAACAGATTAGCTATGGTTCATCTAAACAATTTTTTCCATTAGAGTATTTAAATAATACTACCATGATAAATTCTATAAGGACACAAGCATTGAACTTTGAGATACCAGTAAATAGAGCATAATTGTCTACTTCCAGAAGTCTCCTGGAGAGAGAAATAAGCTTTTATCTCTCTTATACTACGGTTATTTTAAATTTTATGTTAAAAAATGTCTAATTCTAAAGAGTAAGGAGGAAAAATATCATCTGTCTATTTTACAATACCATCATTAATATTGCTGCCACAACAGAATGGCTTGTTTTGAAAGTTTTCAAAGATAAAAATAGATTACCAGTGAATTTATAAATAAACATATCATTTTATAGATTTAACTGAATTTTTACTATATATCTGCTACATGATTGGGCTTATAAAGTAGTAATGTCTAAGAAAATTAAGTTTGCTAGATATCAGCATTGTAGGCAGAGATGAATTAAAAAAGGCCCATTTTTTTCTGAAATCTGTCTCGTTTGAATAAATATTTTAGTAAGTATATTTTACCAAAACAAAATGAATGTAATCATTTGTAAAACTTCTATTAAAGAAAGAAAGAAAAAGCTTGTCATATTCTTAGAGTTGCCTATATATTAAAGCTGGCTACTTCCTAAACTTGATGCTGGCTTTCAAACATAGGCTGAATAATAGTTTTGGATAGCAGCTTGGGGAAACCATGAAGAAATTAGTATGTAGGAAACAGAACCCTTAAAATCAAAGACTGTACACAAAGCACATATCATTTATATTGTTTTAAATCACTATTAAATTTAAGAGGTGTTTAATACATAAACTCTATTCATCGTAAAAGGTTTTTAATACATAAATTTTTTTTTTGTTTTGGGTCACACCTGGCAAAGCACAGGGGTTACTCCTGGCTCTGCACTCAGGAATTACTCCTGACGGTGCTCAGGGGACCATATGGGATGTTGGGAATCGAACCCAGGTCGGCTGCGTGCAAGGCAAATGCCCTACCTGCTGTGCTATTGCTCCAGCCCCTACATAAGTTCCAAGTACCTTGTTTTAATATTATCTTGCTTTACGTTTTTTATAAAAGTGTTAAATTTCAATATATTAAAAGTATCATATTTTACTTCAACTATTCAATCTATAACAAATTTAAACTTTATACTTCTTCATCTTTAGGATTCCTCTTTTTTTTCCACCATGAGATTTAACAGAGGTATGAAAAACATTCACAGCTTAAAAAAATGTGTGTTGTAGTTAATTTATCAAGTCTCAATCTACTCTTCTTTAAACTTTTGGGAAATCAGATAACTCAAATAAAGCATTAGTTCCAGGTTCATAATGTTAATTATTTGGGAAATTTGAAGAAGGTATCACTTTGATAAGCAACTTGATAGCATAATTGCCTTCACAATCTTGTAAATGTTCTCATTCTGTTGAAAATAGTACAGTGGCTCACAAACAGCTGGAGTGAATTATTCTGGGTTTTGTTTTGGGTATTTTGACTAGGTGGCCAATACCTGGCTGTACTCAGGACCTACTTCAGGCTCTGCACTCAGGGATCAGCCCTGGCTTGAGGGACCATATCCCAAAACTGGTGCCATGGACTGAATACACATGAGCTGCATACAGGAGGGTTACCCTCTGCATTATTTAGGACATTTATTGATATTTTGATTTATATTCTTTTTATTTATTAATTTATTTTTAATTTTTGGAACATACCAAGCGGTGCTGAGGGTTTACTCTGGGCTCTGTTCTAAGGGACCTCCACTCTTGGTGATGCTCAGGGGACCATATGGGTGCCAGAAATTAAAATCAGGCTGGTTGCTTTCAAGGCAAACACCCTGACCACTGTACTATCTCTCCAGCCCAATAAAGGACTTATGATTATTTGCAGTGAAACAAGACCGTTTCTATTTAAATTTATTTAGGAAAATGTGAGGAGAGATAATGAGAGATAGTAAGTTTACAAGAGAGAACACAGACTTATCCAGAGTAGAAAAATTAAAGGACATAGAGACAATCAAGTGAGACACATGCTCAGGGAGAATTGAGGCTTGAAGAGCGAGCCCCTGTGGGTATGTACCACTGCAGTGATCGAACTACACAGTTCGATGTTTGTGACTGTCATCACAAACAGGATGTTCATTTGAGAATTCTGTATCAATAATTATGAATTCAAGTCTTTTACTATCATTTCCTAGTAACTTTATTTTCACCTGAACTTTGTACTTAACACTATCATGCAATAGTGATATCAATTAAGGTGCTGATACTACCTGATACCATTTCTTTATTTTTAAAATTAGGCAGTGCATGCAAGTATAAAGAATACATCTTAATAAAGTATAAGAACATCATAGTATTATTATTTTAAATTTTTGTGTTCAAATCTCATTATATAAGAAAACACAAACATATTTCAAAAACATATAAAACTGCATTTCTGGAATTGTTTACTATATTTATAAGTGTAATTTAAATGTATTACACAAGTGATACATTTATAATGCTAGTACGTATAATTTAAATGTAATACATATAAATATAATTTTAGGTTGCAAAAGGATTCTGTAATTCTTATGCTAGAGTCACAATCACAATATCCCGTTAATGACCGATTTTTTGTGTGGACTCAGTAATATTTCATCCTTTCTCTGAGATCTTAGAAGTCTATTTCGACTTGGCCCTCCCTCCTAACAATGTTGCACTGGGGGCTCTTTAGGGTCAGGGGAATGAGATCCAGCTTGTTACTGGATTTTGCATATGAATACACCATGGGGAGCTTGCAAGGCTGTCCCATGGGGGCAGGAAACTCTCAGAAGATTGCCAGTTTCTCCCAGAGGGAGAAAAAGACTAAAGATAAAGCGCTTCTGAGAGTTTGCTTTTAAGGCTCTCTCTGGATGTTGGTTGTTGATGGTATTACACACACCTGGGTTCCTCTGCTGGTACTTTCATGCATGAGGCCTGTCCGAATGTGTAGAGAGGACCCTCCAGCATGGCTGCAGCCAGGTTCTGGTGGTCTTCGGCCGCCTGGAGCTCTGCTCAGGGTTCGGAGGGAAGCTGGAGCCCATCTCCTCCAAGGGGCCCCAGGGAAGACAGCCAGGTGTGCGGGCAAGAGACTCTATTTGAGGAATATATATCTATTTAGAATATATATTATATCTATTATATTATATCTATTATATATTCTAAATAGTTGGATAGTTGAAGTAAAATAAGATACTTTTAATATAATGCAATTTAACATTTTCATAAAGAACATAAAGAAAGATAACATTTATCTCTAACAAGATATGTGTGTAAACTTTTACATATATGTAGTCTTGTATATATTGTCTGCTACAGTATAATATATATACATGTATATATGTATATATATGCATATGTTATGCATAATATATGTATATATGCACATGTACTTATGATATATGTATGTGTATATATATGTATTTATATATATAATGTAGTCTACACAGAAAATGCTCATGCAGTTTCAACAACTATGTTTAAACTAGAGTGGAAATTTCCAGTTCTTGGAGCATAGGATTCAGTATTTTTATGACCAAATTTGTTGAAGGATAATGAAAGCTCTCATCAATACTTGATATTCAGTATATTTATGACCAAATTTGTTGAAGGATAATGAAAGCTCTCATCAATACTTGATATTTCTGATATAGTGAAATCAGTTTTAAAAATTTTATATTTGATTTTGACATTTTTCCTGTTATAGTAAAAGTGTATAGAATTATAAGCACGAGTTTAAAAATCCATTATAAATTAATAATTATAGAATGTTTAATACTCAAATGTTAAATTTACCTTGCATAATTGCAATCAGATTTTTAATGGAAAAGTAGCTAAAAGTTTAAGACGATAAACAAAGCTTTAGATAAACTTCTGAATCCAAATAGGAGTTCATGTAAGATGATCTTGATCATAAAATGACTCAGTATATAAAAGTATAAAGCTCTAGATTTTAAAAAGGATTTTCCTCATTTAATCGACAGAGAATGAATAAGAAGGCACTGGTCAAAAGGGGGAAAAGGTCTAAAGGGAAGGACAGTCATTTAGAGATATTGTGAAGGAAAAGATACTATAGTTTAAAGCCATTTTGGACAAAGTGAAGTTAGATATTTTTTTAAAAGTACTCAGGAAATTGACAGTTGAAAAGGCATTTCTAATAAAAAGTCTACAACTGATGATGGCAACTTTATTCTGATAACAAAATCAACTGAAGATTCTATGTCATCCTTAATAAAGTTGTCTTGTGTTAATATTATTCTCATAATGTCACTTAATTTTAAACTTTGAAAGTAGCATCACTATGTCACTTAGGAATAATTTCTTTAAAACATTTTCTTAATTTATCAAGAAGCTGATAATTAGAAGAGATCCATTTCTTAGGAAGCTAAATACTAGCTAAAAAAATCGGATCTTTAAAGAAAGATAGCACTATAGCACTGTCACCCTGTTTTTCATTGATTTGCTCAAGTGGGCACTAGTAACATCTCTATTGTGAGACTTGTTGTTACTGCTTTTTGGCATATCGAATATGCCATGGGTAGCTTGCCAGGCTCTGCCATGCTGGCAGGATACTCTTGGTATCTTGCTGGGCCCTCCGAGAGGGATGAAAGAATCAAACCCGAGTCTGTTGTATGCAAGGCAAATGCCCTACCCACTGTGCTATATTCCCTTTGTCAGATGCCTAGATTTCAAGATTTCAAGTCACTTTCATGCTTTCAATTTATTCCTCTTCTGATTTAAAATACTATTTTCTTATAAAATAACTAACTTCTTAAATGTGTATCAACAGGTACATGGCACATATATTGTATTTTGTATGTATGTGCTGGAAATAGAGTTTGCTTCTACGAAACTAAAATAGAGTGAGAAAAGGTGGGTATAGAGCATTTACGACCATTGTCTCAAGAGAAAAAGGACAGAAGCTAATTATCTTGCATGCCTTTTGAGATGCTTGTAACAAAATATAAGAGAAGATTGCAGTTATTTTTAAACACAAAGTGATGTCTGAAACAAGGACTAAGAAAGAAAAGACATTACTAGGTGAACAAAATGAGGATGAGCTATGTACTTTTATCTTTACTATTATACTAACCATGTCTTAAAGCATTTACGCTATACATCCTCAATCTTAGAAAAAGGGTATTCTCATTCACTGAACATTTGACAAAGTGACTGGGCTTAATGTCACTCAGCACATTACAAAGCAACGTGCTTGTAATAAAACTTTTAAAAAGCCGGATTTCTGGACAGAAAGCAGCAGGGAAATGCAATGTTTGAAACTCTAAATTCTCATGTAGAATAAAACTGAAAACCAGGAAAAACAAACAAGGACAACCAAACCTATAATTTACAAAAGATGAATGCAATAAAATTAGGTGAAAAATGTCCTCACATTGCCCAAAGATATATGGGAAGAGCTAAACCAACCATATTTAGAAACTCGCACGATATAGGTATTTGTACATGAGGAAGTATCAGGAAATAATGGAATATCCAAGGAGACAAAAGGCTGCTATAGTCTTTAAAATAACCGCTTGTTATTCGCTTAAGATATTAATGAGTTAACTTGAATCAGTAAGGAGCTAACAACTTCTAACAATGGGTAAATGCAAAGGACTCAAATTAAAGTTCAAGACCGTAAATTAGCTGAGCCTAAAGAATCCCCAGATCTAAGTAGCTACAACTCACTTCCAAGACAAAGGAAGTTTCATTCAGAAATAAAATGTGAAACATAGATTTGAAATGAAACGCAGGAGAGAAAATAAAATAAGAGGAAAAAGAAATGGATAAAATTGGTGAAGAAACAGAGCTAGGAAGTCTTCAGAATTAAGACACATATATTGAAGACCACCAAAAAATTCCATCTGGGTTTATGACATTGGGAAAAAACTCTTAACATGTATCTTACCTAAACGTTTAGAGAAAATAATTTTCCTGTCAATATATGAAAGAAAAGCAATGAAGGCAAATCTCACAATATAAGAACAGGGTCCTACCATGCAGGTTGCCAGGGAATGGAAAAGTAAAAAGCAAAATAATAAAATAAAAGTCAACATATCAGGAGCCGTAGTGATAGTACACCAGGTAGGGATGTTACCATGCATGCGGCTGACCCTGGTTTGGTCTCCGGCATCTCATATGGTCCCCCGAGCACCACTAGGAGTGACTCTTGAGTGCAGAAACAGGAGTAAAGTAACCCCTGAGCATCGTCAGGTATGACCCCAAAATCCAAATTTTCTCCATGGTTCTGCTTAACGATGAAAATATGTATGAGAAAAATATTTATTGTTAGCAAGTGCAAATATGTTGAATTATATATACAGATGGATCATATATTTATATTTGATCACTGTCGATATCACTGTCACTGTCATCCCATTGTTCATGGATTTGCTCAAGTGGTCAGCAGTCAAGTCTCTCTATTGTGAGACTTGTTACTGTTTTTGGCATACCGAATATTTGATCACAGTATTTCTATTTATTCTCTTGACAAAAAGTTTTAAACATAAACATTCTAAAGTCCTTGTGCTACTTGCTAAGAGATATCTCCATCTTAAGTTTGGCAACTCCAGGAAAATATTTATGCTTAAGCTCATGAAAAAAATACCTTATGAATGTACAAAATTATCTCTTTGTTCAGATATAAAATATGTACATTTTGAAATTCAAAAAACATTCTTTATATCAGTATGTTATTATGGCTAATTGTGATACTGGGACATTTTTATTTTCATCTTCTGTATTTTCTATAGCACTGTAGCACTGTCATCCGTTGTTCATCAATTTGCTGGAGCGGGCCCCAGTAACGTCTCCATTGTGAGACTTGTTGTTACTGTTTTTGGCATATCGAATACGCCACAGGGAACTTGCCAGGCTCTGCCGTGGATACTCTCCATAGCTTGCCAGGCTCTCCAAGAGAGGCAGAAGAATTGAACCTGTGTTGGCCGCATGCAAGGCAAATGCCTTACCCGCTGTACTATCACTCCAGTCCCTGTATTTTCTAAAGTGATTATTAACACTATTATTGTAAATACTTTTGTATTTATTATATATATTTATTTTGTATGGAGCAATAGCACAGCAGGTAGGGTGTTTGCCTTGCACATGGCCCACCTGGGTTCGATTCCTCCATTCCTCTCCGAGAGCCCAGCAAGCTACCGAGAGTACTTTGCCTGCACGGCAGAGCTTGGCAAGCTACTGTGGCGTATTTGATATGCCAAAAACAGTAACAATAAGTCGCACAATGGAGATGTTACTGGTGCCTGTTCGAGCAAATCGATGAGCAATGGGATGACAGTGACAGTGATTTTGTATGATAACCTTATTATTACATAAATGGTATTATGCTACTAAGTTTATTAGTTTAATTAAGTATGGTTACTTAACTTTATTTATAGAAATAAGATTAACTGAATGCTATACAGTTCTAATGCATTGTCATATATTTAGATATTGTTCTGATGCCCACATCAGTTTAAACAAAAGTTGTTATAGCTAGATGGTAGTTTCTGAGAATAGAGTTTTTTCAACAAAGGATGTATTTGTTTTGGAGCTACACCTGGGATGTTCAGGGTTTACTCCTACTTCTTCATTCAGTAGTCACTTCTGGTGGTGCTCAGGGCAAAATATCGAATGCTGGGTATCAAACCCAGGTTGGCTGCATGCAAAGCAAATGCCCTAAACACTGTACTATGTATCTCTCTAGCCCTAGAACATTATATTTGTGATCTCACATGTTCTTCCTAAATTTTGCCACTGCACCAGCAGGTGGTGTAGATATATCTTCATTCTTAAACCTGAGTGTATCGTTGTCACTATTTCACTCAGAATACAGAAATAATGTGGTCAGACTTATAAGACTAGGTAAAAATAGAAAATATTATGTCTTTGGGGATGCTTACAGTCAAAAGTCATTCACAGATTGAATGAAAGCCCTAATTCACTGAGATCTCTGATGTTGCAAATATTATAGCTGAAGGCATGCTAAGATACTAGTATATCAATCACCAGTGTTTATCATATAAAAAAGTCAAAGGTCAGAAAAATTCATCTTTCTTTTAAAATGTCAACTCTTCAAGCTGGTAATGAACTTCTTGAACATCACTAAATAGATATATCTGGTAACTTCTTTGCCCTGTCAGAAATCTTGATTATTTCATAACATCTGAAAACATACGAAATGGTATCTTTGTATCATTAAATTTGATACTAAAAGTGTACCTAGCAATAAATAACTAGAAAATTAAACCTATTGAGAATAGATAAAATATAGCAAATGCAATAAAATTAAGTGATATCAATAATATTGAGATGATTATTGGCTCAATCATGCAATTAACTTCTTAAAGATGATCATATTATTACAATAAGTTGAAAATATGTTTTTATAGACTAATTGACATAGCATTGTAGCACAATAGCACTGTAGTCCTGTTGTTCATTGATTTGCTCGAGCAGGCCCCAGTAACGTCTCCATTATGAGACTTGTTGTTACTGTTTTTTGGCATATTGAATACACCACGGGGAGCTTGCCAGGCTCTGCTGTGTGGGCAGAATACTCTTGGTAGCTTTCCAGGCTCTCCGAGAGGGACTAAGGAATCAAACCCGGGTTGGCTGAGTACAAGGCAAATACTACTCACTGTGCTATTGTTCCAGTTCAGACTAATTGACATAAGAAGATAAATTAATTTTTTCCTCTAGAAAACTAAAATGTTTTTAAAACTTGAGATTGTTATTCAAATTTTTTGCATAAGTTCTCAATGTTATTAATTAATAGAAGAAAGAATGAGATATTAAAACAATGATTTGGTACATTTTCTTTATAGTGTTTTGAATTACTGCTGAGCAATTTAGAATCCAGAGAGTCATAAAGTGATTGCAGATGTTGTTAAATGCTATCCCTCTCGATGAATCCCCACACACATACCACACACACACACACACACACACACAAATTTTCACAAGTTTGTAAAGAGAATAAGCAAGATATTTAAAGAAAAGGCACTTCCAATTTACTGTTTTCCTATTTTGTATGATTTAATGTTAGAATAAGGAAAGAATTGAAGTTAGTAATCTCAGATATTTCCCCGCCACTTTTTATGTGTGGATTTTGGGGTGGCACCCTCTGCAATGCTCAGGCCTTCCTTGTAGATGTGTGCTCAGGGACCGCTCTTGGCTGTATTGAAGGTATCACTGCAAGGCAGGGCATCAGACATGGGCTGGCCACATGCAAGGAAACAAACTTAACCCTGGACTATCTCTTTGGCTCCTTGCCATTCTTAACTCATAAACTAGAACATATAGAAGTTTTCTATATTTCAACTTCAAGCAAGATATACTTCTCTTCTTTAACCCGTGGGAGTTAAGGTGGAGCAATCTGGCACTTGATTCTCAGTGACACATTTTAATTTGAAACATTTTGATACTCCTCCTCAGCATGCCTTCTGAAAATATTGTTTGTGCCTGAATTTCTTGAAATAGTTAAATAAATCTCTTAAACTGAAAAGCATTTTTTTTGTGTGTGTAGATAAAGCTCTTGGTGTGGTGCATCTGACATCTGGACCAATTGTCAGCTCTGGATAATTATGTCCCTTAATGGTTCCATGCATCTATTTTCAATTCAGTTCAGACCTTATAATTAAAAACTCTTTAAATAGGATACAGCTCTTTTGGATAATGCAAAATCCTGATTGAATTCAAAAGAAAGATGTGATATCACAGAACCTTTATCTGTAAAATTGCGCTTCTAAGTTTTCATCCTTGTTTCACTAAAAATGATGTAGGAAACATTATATGGATCGACTCATATGGCTATTTTATGATAAGAATAGGAAAACTTTATTGAATGTATTTACAGTACATTACATTTTCTGCTAAAAATAAAATTAACTATGACCACAATATGTAAACAACCTTCTCAGATGGATATAAGCACCTGTATTTACTGTAGTTAGAAATAAATGAAATTCCATTAAAAATCAAATATTGAAATGTTGATAAATTCTTTTTGGAAATTTATTTTATTGAATTAATATGATATACAGCAGTTTGCATGTTATTATTAATTTGTTGTTTTGGGACCACAACCAGCAGTGCTCAGTTAGGGCCTACCTTTGACCATTTGGCAGGGAGCCAGGAAAATATATGTGGTCACATTGACAAGACAAATACCTTATCCACTTTAATGTTTCTTTGATTTCATACTGTTTAATACTTTCAGTACTATTTTACCACCCTCATCCCCAGAGATTTTCAGTAACCCTAATTACTGTCCTAAGGTCAAATTTCCTTCGATCTCTTTTTGCATTCTCAGTTCATTGTTCTGTCATAAATATCTCATGGTTTGGAAAGGCGTCTTAGTTATCTAAGTAACTACAATGCCATCTGCTTATTTCCCCAAAAAATAAATAGCATAAACTCTAGGAACCATCAGATTGACTCGTGGGTATTTAAATCCTTTATGTTTATACTGCCCCTGCTTGTGAATCACATATTTAACAATGAATTGCAACTGTTCACTCTGATGGTAGAAATATATAATGAACTATATCCTCAGGTTACATTTCTTCTATTGGAAACAGAATCACCATTTCCATATTACACTTTTCCCAATCTATGAATTGCTGAAAGGGAAATCAATCTAATATTATTTTAGCTCCAGAAAAGTAGCAAGTTACTAAAGTCAAGAAGAGTGTATTGTATGCTTTAGAATTTTAAAGAGAATGGCACAAAGCATATTTGAAAAGTTTGTCATTTTACTTCCATGCAGATGAGTTTCTCTAAAATTATGACATAGAGCTAAATCTTCTAATAAATGGTTTTATTTAAGCATGCTCTTGTGCATTTGGTTACGTATTCTATACAACTGATATCACACATAGTGAATGGCAGGATTGAATTTGGGGGGTAGGGATCATATGGCCCACACATCTAAAGATTTTCCCATATGATCATTAAAACCTCAGAAAATTCTACTAAAGTCTAAGATCTGAGACATAGTTTGATGAGTTAAAACTTATCATCTTATCGACATACTTCATTTTGTGAGTGATAAAATAAAATGGTTAAGAATTTCACGAGGGCTCTAAAATTTTACAGTGTTGAGAAGTAATTGCTAATTCAAAATTCACTGTGTTTTATTTATTTTTTAATACACACTTTCAGGATATAAACTTTGAGCCAGTTCCTACCATCAGTTTTTTATTAATATGAACTAATAATTGCACTACAATTTACTACAACACAGAATTGAATATCTAGGTAAAAATTCTGAAGTACATATCAATATTAGCCTTTTCAATCTGTTTTGTAAGTTACAATGCAATGTGCTAATTGCATTTTATCTTTACCTCAGTCTTTCTCAACAGTCTAAGCTAAAATTCAGTAAAGTGAACTATTTTGATCTACTTATGATTAATCTCTGCCATAATATTTATCAGTTACAATACTAATGAAAATTAATATCTTATTTTTGTACCTCATATTGTGTTTTTATGATACAATTCTAAAACCCATATGTATTTGTATTTCTATTTCTCTAAGAAAACTAGAGTCAGTGAATTCATAAATTGCTTTTGGAAAAAATAGAAGTGGCAGAATTGACAATAATGGGAATAAGCAATTCAGTAAGTTCCTGTTTTTTCTGATGAAGAAAAATTAGGTTGCTATTTATTAAACTATTGTAGACCCAACTTTACCAGCAACAAAATATAACACATGAAAGAAACAACTCATGTTGTATCTGAATCTGAATCTGTGACTCTAAAGTCTCCATATCTTCATTACTGTTCAACAAATTTTCCAATACATTCACTGTATCACTGTGTCACTGTCATGCCTTTGTTCATAGATTTACTCGAGCGGGCATCAGTACAGTCTCTTTTTTTCCCAGCACTGAGATTTTAGCAGCCTCTCCTTACTCGTCTTTCCCAATGATTGGAGGCTCTTTCATGGTCAGGGGAATGAGACCAATTGTTACTGTTTTTGGCATATTGAATACACCACAGGTAGCTTGCTAGGCTCTGTCCATTCCTCCTCCAATACATTAAAAATTAAAAATATATAATTTAAAAATATATGTATGTGTATAGATACATTTTTCTTATTTTCAAAAAAAGTAATGTGATAGTTTGATTATAATCATACAAATTGATTAGTTGGGCCACTTGAGTTTTATCCCATTTTGTGTCACTTTCACAGTACAATTTAAGGGACATTATCTGATTCTGTTTCTTAAAATTAATAGCATCTACTTCATAAAGTATAATTCGGTGACATCAATTTAATAAATGCAAAAGCCTTAAAACTAGGGCTAGCACATAGTAAGCTTTCTGCATTTACTATCATTATTCATCATTAAGCTTTCTTCATTAGAGAAAATATACCCTCTTTCCTAAATTAACCTGTCATTAGCCAAAACGCAAAGTCAATGTGTCAATCTCATATATCACTTTTCCCCTGCAAATATATTAGCATGTTAGATTGACAAGTCTAAATATTAAAGTAGAAAAACGTTTTGGATTTGGATATATTATATATATATATATATATATATATATATATATTTATCAGTGTGCAACTACTTGTGCATAAAGAAATCCCTCAGAAAAACCTATGTAAGATTTCTCACTTCAACAATTCTTTTTTTCTTTTTAGCAGAAAATTCAGTAATGCTAGAAAAGAACCATGATATTTAAGCAATAGTTTTCTTCCTATTTCTATTTCAAAAGCACATTAATACATATTCCTATTTTGGTGCCGGAGCGATAGCACAGCGGGTAGGGCGTTTGCCTTGCACGCGGCCCACCCGGGTTCGATCCCCAGCATCCCATATGGTCCCCCAAGCACCGCCAGGAGTAATTCCTGAGTGCAAAGCCAGGAGTAACCCCTGAGCATCGCTGGGTGTGACCCAAAAAGCAAAAAAAAAAAAACATATTCCTATTTTCAGGAGAATAGACTTTATAGTTAGTGAATCATAGCACTGCAGATACTCCAGAAGAAAAACTCCTCTTTGTTATTATTTGATTTGATTTGTTTTGTCTTGCTTTGGGGTGATACGCGGCAGTGATGCTCACATCTTATTTCTGGCTCTGTGCTCAGGTATCGCTCTTGGTGCTGCTGGTGTTGGTTATGTGAAGTCAACTGCCTTACCTGCTGCACCATTTCTCCCGTCCAGGAATACTCCTTTTTGTACCACACGTTTAGGATATAACTCTTGTTCGTGTCTTACTTTTATTCTTTTACTCCCTCAGCTGTATTTTAGATTTCATAGTTTTCATCTTTATTGCTCATTTACCATAATTATTAACCCATGGTTAGTGTATGGAATGGAATAGAAATTTCACATGGCAAGGCATTTTCAGCCAAACTTTTTAAAGAATGTCACTTTTCTCACTAACCTATACTAATTATTTTTAATCTACCTTACCTATCAGTACAAATTTAAATTCTTAATATAGAAATTAAAAGCTTCTCATTTTCTATATGTGTGGGAATATATTTGGAAGGGAGGGTCCTTTGAAACTCCATCTGGTGGGTCCAGAAACTACTCTGGAATCGAGCACTATGAAGCTGGGTCAAACCTTGGATCTCCTGCGTTCTAAGTCTGTGCTCATTCCTTCCAGCTCTCTCTTTGGCCAAAAATGACTCACTTTTAAGATTCATTCTTTGGCCAAAAACGACTCAATTTTAAGACCTGACTTTGTTGCCTTTGTTCCTGTTTTATATATTGGGGCTATATCTATATGCCTTCAGCTCCTCCACTTGGCTCCGGAGATGCTCAATGTTGGTTTGGAGACACTCGATGGTTTCCCTGAGACTGTGGGGAACAGACAGAAGCACCTTGGGTGCAAGAATCCAACTTGGGTGCTGCATGGCCTGAAGTAGACCACTTGAGCTTCTTATCAGACAGCCTAAAACGGGCTTTTAAGAAGTGTTCTACAATGTTTTCTTTATTCCCCTTTTATAGGGTGAGAAAAGACTTTTCAAAATACTCAGGACCCATTGACGCTTCCAGTGATGTTATGCCTGGCTACCAGTTCAATGTTCGTACTTGAAGATGCATTGCTACCCTGTGCCATCGTGCCGGAGCTCTTCTGGGACCCCCCTGCTGGTGCCTGGGAGACAAAGTGATACTGGGGATAAAAGCAGACTGGATGTGTATCTTGCACTCACCTAACCTACGAGCTATCACTCAGGTTACTCTGTTTTTGAAATAAAGCAAGAATGATTTGAAATGTTATATGAAACATTCGAAAGGGCCTAGAACTCTATATATTGGTTAATAATACAACTGACCCAAAGAAATTAAGAGATGAAGTCAATATTGAAAGGTATTAAAATTGTTTTGATATGGTTGATAAAAAATGTTGAGAAGGTTGTTCTTTAGAAGGATAAGAGAGGGGCTGGAGCAATAGCACAGCGGGTAGGGCGTTTGCCTTGCACGAGGCCGACCCAGGTTCGATTCTCCGCACCCCATATGGTCCCCTGAGCACCACCAGGAGTAATTCCTGAGTGCAGAGCCAGGAGTAAGCAAAAATATAAAAGAAGGGTAAGAGGGCAGAAATCTTAATCAGAAATCTTTGTCTGGAGTTACATCAGAAATCTTTCTCAAGGTATCAGTTTAGGAGTGAGTGTATTGATCACCTGGCACATACCTGCATCCCACTCATCCAGAAAACTGTTTTATCACAGTTTTTCTATAAAAGTTTCTTATAACCATGCAAATAAGACTAGGGTTTTGGCAGAGGACAGAGTGGGTGGGGTGGGAGGGGGACATGAGCCTACTGTCTTATCAGAATGCTCAACACTGAATCAACCTTTCTCTTACTTCTATCAACTCCTCTCTCTTGAATGTTGATCTTCAAGAGAAAAACATACAAATTTGATTCAGAAACAGTAGCACTACTCTGACTTCACTTGGAACGGTTACTCTCCGTTTTGGAGTCTTGGTACCTGCAGTTACAAAATGTGTCTGATACCTGAAATACTCTGAGGGATTATCACGAGGCTTGAGCTATAATATCTGTGACAGAGTGCTTCATATATTTTTTCTTATAGCTAATCTGAATGCGTTGAAAACCCTTTAGAAAAAAAGACACACTAGACTGGGTAAGGTTAGTTATTTGCTAGTTGATTATGTCAGTTATTTGTTAGTTAATTATGTATGATCTTTTGCCTTTTCATTTATATTGTTCTCAGTATATTTTAGGCATCACATTTTTATTTTCTGCCCAGACTTCAAATTTCAGTTTTAAATGGTCTTCGTTGCTCCCAAATAGAAAGAAACAACAAGGATGACTACTAAGGAATGTTATTCTTGAAACATAGTCTTCCAAACTTTTCCATTATCCATTTTAGCTTGAAGGATGGCAAAGCCTTTTGTCCGTCCACAGAACAGCCTATCTCGCCATTCTCATTTGCAGTTACTTACCATCAGGCACTTAAGAACCACTCTTGTATTTCTACTCTGCTCATGCATTTTGCATGCTTGAAATAACCTTACCACTCTACAAAATAAAAGCCACACATTCTTCCAGACTACCTAAAAGAGTGAGCCTATTGAAAAGTTTCCCCTGAGAACACTATTTTGCTGCAGCAGCAGTACACTAAACTCTACAGATTTGTAGACCCCATAATTACTGCAGGTCATTCCACTTTGCATTAAATATTACTATTATTGTTATTGTTGTTGTTGTTGTTACACATTACAGCCTTCTAACTTGTTCCCACAAATGTTTTACCCACATTTGACTAGTGGCCTTAATCTATGTGCCCTTTGCATCCAGTATGTTATCTGCCACATACGTGTTTGGTACTTTCTCAGGTTTTTCTTTGCTCTAAAACATCTTGCCTAAATGTACACTCTAAGTACCTTTGTGTTAGCTAATATTTATAGACTACTTCAAGGCTCGTTGGTGACCAATTTTTTAGTTATAATCAATATGGATATGAATTTTAGAACAGTAATATAGTGAATACCATCAAAAGGTGAGACATTGTATCCTAAACTTGTTGATGAAGGCTGCACATGTCTGAGTGTCCTGGTATGCAAAAAAAAAGATAGGAAGAGGTAGAAGGTGGAACATTTTTTATATTGGTGGATTTTTTACAAAGCTTAAAATAATCAATATATTTGGGATAGAATATAACATCTGTAACTCACTGTACAGTAATTATGGTCCAAGATCTAGAATCCATTATTTTTTAATATTACCTGAAATCTATTCAGAATATAAAGAGTCCAAATAAGTATCAGATGCATTTTCCATGACCTAGAATTTATTGATCAAATTTATCATTTTATGAATATTTCAATGTGAGCAAATAAACATTTATGTTGTATATATCTGATTCAAAATTTGTTTAAAACTAGTTCACATTAAATAGTATATTTAGGATGATGACTACATTAACTGCATGTCAATAAAAATGCTAATATTGTTTAATACACTTATTAACTTTTAAAAGACATTTAACATTCTTAAAATGTAATGTACTTTCTAAGGCTTATATTAACAAGCCCCAAGATAACCTTAATTAGAGCAAATAAACTTAATAAGAGCATTAGTATGCAAAAAATAATAGATGCCCATAAGAGTTTCATATTATGTTTTCTCCCTTTTCTTCTATAACCTCTACGAATTAATTTATCCTTGGACTAGAGTTCATGATATAAGCTTATTTGTGACAAAAATTGTCCATGGCTCTTTGAACAATAAAGAAACTTAAAGTAGCATTAATATTCAGTTAGGGTTAGTGGAGACTTGGGGTTAGGGGCTAAAGTGGGGCAAACTGGATGAATTAAATTAAAAAATTAAACTTCCAGTTATAAAATGTCATAGGGCTTTAATATAAAGCATCATATCTATAGTTAATAATGCTATATTGTGTATTTCAAAGTTGCTAAGAAAGTAGGTCTTTAAAAAAAGTGTTTGGTGTTGAAAGCTATGTTATTAAATTTCACAAAATTGTAGCCCCTCCTATGTGCAGTTTTCTCTTTAGTTTTAGTTAGTTTGATCCAAAATTAATAAATAGTATAAGGTATTTTGAGAGAGAGACACACACACAATGTTCATGCAACTTGCTGTAGCATACTACTACAACCATTGTGTGACCCAATGATTAAAAAAGAAAAGAGAAAAAGCAAATATACATAAAACTCAGTACAATTCAGCATCCAGGCATCCTTTGAGGTTTTGGAATATATGCCCAGAAAATAAGCAGATTGTTTTATACATAAGTAGCAAATAATTAACATATATCAGCTTAAATATAAAATGATATATCTGGCACTAATATAATCTCAATAAAATATTTTCTTACTTAGAACCAATGAAAAATAAAATATGTAAATATGATTTTAAACTCCTAAATAGGCATTTGGACACTTTCACATCCAATAGAAAGCTAATTGTAAGTACTCCAAGAAAATCAAATCACTAGTAGCATATAAGAAAGTAATGTATGAACCCTGGTCAGTATACGCTCCTCCCACAATGCTTCAAAGTTCTCTCCTGCCCCCTTCTTCCTCATCTTGGAAAACTCATTGATTGTTTTTTATCATTATACTTTGGGTCACATATTTACAACAGTTTTAATGAAATTGTGTTGGTGTACACACAAAATAATCTAAAGGCATCTTTATGTGTGTAGGTGTCACCATCTCCACAGTAAAATTTTTAAAAAATTCATATGTGGGATATAAAGAAACATACTAAGGGAAAAACAAATGGTCAGAATCATCAAAACTGCAGATTTTGCCTAGACAACTGAGTTTTCATAGTAGCGGGGGTGCCTGAGAGGAACTTTGGGACACCAGTGCAGGGAAACCAGCACGCTGGGAATGGAAATGGTATTGGAATGATACATACATGAGTGATGCATGTGTGATGGTATTATAAATCCAAGTATTTCAATTAAAATGGCAAAACTCTAAATTAGTTCAAACAACTATTGCCACCATCAAAAAGTAATGTTTGTATAGCAAGACATAAGAAGACATATGAAAATTTAAGTGGATTAGTAAAATAAGAAAAAAATGCTATTACCTCATATTTCAGTAAGTTATGTATCTATATATGTGCAGAAATAGATATTCTGTTTAAAGATTTATTATGCTGATAACATAAAATAACCAGGCTGTAAATAACTGTGAGATAAGTAAAATGTTCCATCAACCCATAGATACTAATTATCCTTTTAATAAAAATCATTACAAATAACTCTCCGTGTTTTCTGAATTGAATTTATTCTAAGTAAAATTTCCCTATGTATGCTATTTGATATAAATTAAAGCTCCAAAATTAATATTTAATTATATTTATGATCCTTAGGTTGCAAATAAATATGATACTTAATGATAAATACATAAATCCATAAATCTTAATAACTTTTGATACTACAGAAAAATAATAAATTCTATTGATGATAACGCAACAATACTACAGTCTTCCTAAATTCTTCACCGGTATCTGAATAATGCTCCTCAAAATATTTCTTATAAACATGTAGAGCAAACAATTAGATAAATTTAAAATTATGACTAGAGACCAAGCTATGTAAATAAGTTGTTACATAATATCTGATGATGATAATAGATGGTAGGACAGATAGTAAGTTTACCTAATTTTGCTCATCTTATTTTAACTCCTCTGACTGAACTTTTCTTTTAAGCTTAGTTTTGTTTTTTGGGGCTGGAGTAATAGCACAGCATTAGGGTGTTTGCCTTTCACGCGGCCGACCCGTGTTCGATTCCTCCGCCCCTCTCGGAGAGCCCGGCAAGCTACCTGTGGTGTATTGGATAAGCCAAAAACAGTAACAATAAGTCTCTCAATGAGAGATGTTACTGGTGCCCGCTCAAACAAATCGATGAGCAACGGGATGACAGTGACAGTTTGTTTTTTGATTGAGAATAGGGCCAAAATAGCTGGAAAGGAAAACTCTGTCCAAAGAACGCATTAAAACTGAGTGCAGTTCAGGATCCTCAAAGGAGCACATTCCCTGGCGCGAGCAGCATCACCTCAGGGAGACTCAACTCTGCGGAAAGCTGCAATACAGAGGTGCAGAGCCCAAGCCTGCTTCCCCCTAGCTGAGGTGAGCAGACTCAAAGAGAAAATGAACTGCAAACACTGCTCCTCACAGACAATGGTGGAAAGGAGCTGAATCCAGACTTCTAGAACATCCATTCCATGCGGGTACAAGAAGGGAGCCAGGCCCAGGAGGGTCTAGTCTCAGTCCTCCTCCAGCACCTTTGCCGTTTAAGCTGTCCCAACCCCTGCCCACACACGCCACAGACAGATCCCTGGGGACTTCACTTTTTTCTTTCTTTCCTTCTTTCCTTCTTTCCTTCCTCCCTTCCTCCCTTTCTTTCTTTCTTTCTTTCTTTCTTCTTTCTTTCTTTCTTTCTTTCTTTCTTTCTTTCTTTCTTTCTTTCTTTCTTTCTTTCTTTCTTTCTTTCTTTCTTTCTTCCTTTCTCCCTTTCTTTCTTTCTTTCTTTCTTTCTTTCTTTCTTTCTTTCTTTCTTTCTTTCTTTCTTTCTTTCTTTCTTTCTTTCTTTCTTTCTTTCTTTCTCTCTCTCTTTCTCTCTCTTTCTTTCTTTCTTTCTTTCTTTCTTTCTTTCTTTCTTTCTTTCTTTCTTTCTTTCTTTCTTTCTTTCTTTCTCTCTTTCTCTCTCTCTCTCTTTCTTTCTTTCTTTCTTTCTTTCTTTCTTTCTTTCTTTCTTTCTTTCTTTCTTTCTTTCTTTCTTTCTTTCTTTCTCTCTCTCTTTCTTTCTTTCTTTCTTTCTTCCTTTCTTTCTTTCTTTTCTTTCTTTCTTTCTTTCTTTCTTTCTTTCTTTCTTTCTTTCTTTCTCTCTCTCTCTCTCTCTCTCTCTTCTTTCTTTCTTTCTTTCTTTCTTTCTTTCTTTCTTTCTTTCTTTCTTTCTTTCTTTCTTTCTTTCTCTTCTTTCTTTCTTTCTTTCTTTCCTTCCTTCCTTCCTCCCGTCCTCCCTTCCTTCCTCCCGTCCTCCCTTTCTTTCTTTCTTTCTTTCTTTCTTTCTTTCTTTCTTTCTTTCTTTCTTTCTTTCTTTCTTTCTTTCTTTCTTTCTCTCTCTCTCTTCCTTCCTTCCTTCCTTCTTCCTTCCTTCTTCCTTCCTTCTTTCTTCCTTCCTTCCTTCCTTCCTTCCTTCCTTCCTTCCTTCCTTCCTTCCTTCCTTCCTTCCTTCCTTCCTTTCTTTCTTTCTTTCTTTCTTTCTTTCTTTCTTTCTTTCTTTCTCTCTCTCTTCCTTCCTTCCTTCCTTCTCCTTCCTTCCTTCTTCCTTCCTTCCTTCCTTCCTTCCTTCCTTCCTTTCTTTCTTTCTTTCTTTCTTTCTTTCTTTCTTTCTTTCTTTCTTTCTTTCTTTCTTTCTTTCTTTCTTTCTTTCTTTCTTTCTTTCTTTCTTTCCACTATACCATGAGTTACAAAGTCTCAGGACTTCTAAAGTCCAACAAAAGTGGATGTGGGTGCGCTTGGTTCAGGCTAGGAGCACTCATTCCAGGGGAGAGCATCACCCAGCAAAGCCCTAGGTTCTGCTCTGCCTACGCAGGCGGGGTGGGGTGATGGTGTCAGCCACAAGCCAGCTCAGGATCAAAGGAAGACGGGACCTTCTGCGACTCCTGCATGGGTGCATGAGAGTTGACTCCTACATGGGTGCACCAGACTTAATTCCCAGCCAACTGTCGTAGGACACCAGTTAAGGACCTTTATTTCCGCCTATATCCACATGTCCAACGAGACTTGGAGCTGGCAGTGAAAAGCAGAGGGTGCAGATGTTCTCAGGCTGGGGACAGACGTTCCCAAGAAAACAGGGGAGCTGCTGCCATTTTGGGGGGTTGATGGGTGGCAGACGCTGGAGATGAGCGTCACACAGCACTCAGGCCCGTGGATCAGAGCAGTGTCCGAAACGCAAAAATCCTCCTACTGTCCCTCTCCTCTTCCCAGTTAGAAAGATCAGCTTCCGGTGACACCCTATCACAACTGTGAGGCACCAGAACCCTGGACGAGAGCTCAAGCCAGCTACACCTGACTGCTCTAGCAGATGTGGAACCAGGGGTCATGGAGTCCCTGTTGTCAACCCGATCCAAATATATGACAGCATAAGCGCCAGACTGATTTTGCGAAGGGCACCGTGGTTGCGAGGAAACAGTCGTTTCAGAGGTAGGAGCCTGATATTGTGGATTAAAGCACAAGATCACAGTTCTGATCACCTAGAAGCTGGAGCTTCATTTGCACTTTCTTGAAGCCCCTTTGCCAATACTGGGAAATCAAAGGAGTTAAGTCACAGCAATAGGGAATATCATGATGAGATGTTCTTAGCTACAGCAGAACTTCTGACAGTGCCTCAGGAAGAATTTAGAGCCTCAATCTCCTGGTGTTCACTAAGAAAATGGTTGGAAGTAAAGTTCAATAAACTAGAAGAGCGATTTATGGGTAAAAAATAAGTAATTACTGGAAAGGAAATCGAAAGAACTGAACAAAACAATAGCAGAGCTCAGCAATGAAGGGAGAGAACCAAATCAGTCTCTTGGTGGTCAAGGGATTGGTGACCGTGAGAGAACAGTTATACAATATCATCACTAAAGAAGAGATAATAGAAAAGAAATTCTTAGAGGATGAAGAAAATTTAGAAATTGAGTGGACAAAGGCTGAGACATAACCCATCTGCATCATTGGAGTTCCAGAAAGAAAGAGAAGGGTTAAAAAAAAAAAAACAGTGAAAGAGGTAACTCTTTACTTAAAGGCAGAAGTGGATAAGCTGATGCAAATTGAAGAAGCAGACAACAATAAACAAATTTTCAGCAGCAAAGTTTCTTTTATGATATTTCTGATTTGAGTTATATAGAGGTCAAGGTTGCAGGCACGGAGTTTGAACAGAGGTCTTACGCTTGAAGACCTCCTAAAACACTCTTGCATTGTTCTAAGACTGGACACATGTAATTTGGATCTTGAATGATTGAGGTTATAATAAAATGAGGGTCACAGAACCAAGAAGCCTATACAGGTCATTTCTTCTCTTGGTAAATTTTCAAAAATTTGAACTCTGCAGCTCTGAGGTGAAGGTGACCCAAACATTGTACGAAGCAAATCAATTTTCTTAATCTCATAGTGATGAATAGGAAGCGACTGTGACATTCTTTTCCTATGAAGTTCATAATTCTCTGAGTGATTTTTCTCAAGGAATAGCTCAGAATTCAGTGGGAATCACTGAAGAGGAATGGCAAATAGTTGGGACAAATCAGATAGAGACATCTTAATACTGTTGCCTATCCCAAATTCAGCATGTCCCTTTCTAGATTTAATTTATCAACTTACTCTATCTTCTAAGTGCAGGGAGGTATGAAGTATCTCTGATGAGAAACAGAATTCAGTGTTAGTCAATATCCGGTGCTCATTAATATCATTACATTAAGGGCCAGAGGGAGAGTATAGCAGGCAGAGCATTTGTCTCACACACAGATTACCTAAGCTCAGTCCCTCACACCACTTATCATCCCCTGAGTCCTGCCAGGAGAGATCACTGAGCACAGATCCAGGAGTAAAACCTGAATCCCAAACCAAAAAAAAAAAATTGCTAAACCTGCCCAAATGAAAAGTGTCTTTGTGCATGTGTGTGTGTATGTGTGTGTGTGTGTGTGTGTGTGTGTGTGTGTGTGTGTGAGAGAGAGAGAGAGAGAGAGAGAGAGAGAGAGAGAGAGAGAGAGAGAGAGAGAGAGAGGAAAGACAATGAAAGTAAATCCCTAGGGCTCTAGGAGATGTATGATCGGAATTCACTGTATTACTGTCATCCCATTGTTTCATTGATTTGCTCAAGCAGGCTCCAGTAACGTCTTCATTTATCCCTGTCATGTGTTACTGTAGCTTGATGGCATTTTCTCACTCCAGGAACACAAAGAACATGTTATTGTTACTGTTTTTGGCATATCAAATATGTCACAGGTAGCTTACCAGGCTCTCCCAATGATTGGAATTAGCAGACAAGAATCTCGCAAAGCTTATGTTTACTATTTTTATTGAAGTGGATGAAGAGATTAAGCAAAGTAAATTAAAAAAGAAAAAGAAAAACAACAGATTTGGAATCTTTAAAAGTCAAAGGGAAGCACAAGTTTCTTCTAAAAGTTTTGCTTTTTCAGCCATAATTAGCTCAAACTACATTGAAGCTACAATATACGTCCAAAATGAGTTTGAAA
This sequence comes from Sorex araneus, assembly GCF_027595985.1. Classification (NCBI taxonomy): domain Eukaryota; kingdom Metazoa; phylum Chordata; class Mammalia; order Eulipotyphla; family Soricidae; genus Sorex; species Sorex araneus. The sequence continues at coordinate 50,723,714 of NC_073308.1, read as the reverse complement.
TACAATATTATGAAGTAATTTAAATAATTGTTTTCAGAAAATGTTTAAAATAATGCATAATATAATCTTTATTGATGACATTATATCTCTTAGCCTATTGATATAAAAAGAGGGGATACAGTCTTGATTTACTCCTGTTTCCCATAGCAACTATTTTTTAATGTTCAATTCTGTGGTTAGTAGTTGTGATAGAATTCTAAGATTGAGTCAATATTCTACAATCTCTTGTGTTTAACATACTGTGTTATAGTTCAACATTTATATTGTAACATGTAAAATCTGTGTAGACCTATTCACGCTTCGACACTTAACCAACATGAAATAATGTATACATGTGGCTTTAAGCTATTAAATATGTGCTTTTTTAAAATAGAAATAGAAAACAATGAGTTTTTTTTTAAGTTACTGACAACATATTTCAGTGTTTTCTTCTCTGAGATCTAACTTACAAACAAGATTCATGAGATTATTCTTGCATGAAAATATAATGTTTTTCAACTGGTTCCTACTTTTCTTCATAAATTTGAATCGGGATAAACAGTAGCTAAACAGTAGCAAATTCCCCCTTTTTTTTTCTTTAATTTTCTGGCCACACCTGGAGGTACTCAGGGTTTACTTCTGACTGCACCCAGGGTGCTCAGGGGTCCCTGTGGGATGCCAGGTGACAGAACCACCTTTGCTGTGTGCAAGGCAAGTGATCTGCATATTGTATTATCTCTCTTACCAAGTTTATTTATAACTTGCCTCGTTATAAATAAAATGGTGGTCTTCAGTCAACTTTTTTTCTTATATAGTAAAGATAACACATACAACTTAATCTAAAACCTAAATCTCTCTCATATGATTTTCAATTAATTTGAAGACTAAGATGGAGCTTGAGAGACCGTTCAAAGGGTTGGAACACAGGACAGGCTTTGCATACTGGAGCTCAGTGTTCAGTTCCCAGCACAGTATGGTTTCCCAGCACAGCTGGGAGAAACTCTTGAGCACTAAGATTAAAGCAAGTGGTCCAACATTGCCTTCCCACAAAAAAACTAGAGGAAAGAAAAATACATACTTTACTGGAGATGTTTTCAAATCTCCCAAAGTACAATATTTTCATTTGTCATCCATTAATAATGTATTACCAGTATTGTGCATCATTACTTCTAACCAATACAACCGAAAAAGTGAAAAAGCAGTCAAAACAAGAAAATGCATCATTGGAAAAATAGCAGTTTTCCAACTAACGATTTCAATGTTATTATCAAAACAATCAAACCTGATTTTTATTTTTTCCTTCCGATGTTAAATAGGTTGAAAATAAAACATTTTTTTTTGTAAATACACAATTACAAAATGGTTACTGTAGGAGAAAATAATTACAAACAGTGCCCTTCAATGATGTAACCGGTATTGTGCAGAATGAATTTGCATAACTGGCAGCTTTAAGGTTTTTTTTTTTTGTGTGTGTGGAACTAAGATGACAATGTTCTTAAATAAAATTGTTACTGAATTTCCTTTGAATTTCTGACTGCATGATTGAATAAAAATTCTCTGTTAAACTGGCTGTAAAGATAAGTATTTCATGACAGCTAATATATTTCCTATGCAAATTATTTGGCCTCTTTTTCCATTGGAAGCAAAGAAGACAAATTTTGCCATCTATTTAATTTAGAATGTACTATCAAATCAAATGTACTATTTCCTGGAACTAAATAGCCATTTTATTGCATCATGTTATTAAAAAAGCACATTTCATACTGAGGACAATTCAAAGATAATAAGCTGATTTTGTTGTGCATGAAGTACAGCCAGAAAGAAATAGTTTCTATTAAACATAAATCATCCAAATTAAATACGTAGTTTTAATAACAAATATTGGTTATAGGTATATGTAGACAATACATATTTAACTATATATGCTATCTATACCATTTATATTTATACAGATGTACTTAAACTTTTCAAGTTAAAGAGTTCAAGTGCATCTGTATAAATTTTGAATTGGATGGCACCTCTATTTCCGAATTTTAATATGGATAGGTAACCCAATTTAAAAAATTCTATTTTTATGAATATACCTATATGCCTTAGAACATTAAAATGTTCTTTATTGTATCTAAAATATTTAAAAATTAAATCTATTTTGTGTTTTGTACACATTCTTTGCTGAAAACATTTAATGTTTTATCTCAAAGTCTCTAGTTAGCTTTCTCAATTAAGTTTATTCTTTCCCAGAAAACAAGCTCATTCTTATAAGAGAGAGTTCAGTAGTTCATTTTCTTTCCCATATATTTACTTTTGCAGCCCATGACTGGAGATGGTCAAGGACTACTTCCGGCTAAACTCTGAGATTGCTCCCAGAAGCCCATATTGTACCAGACAGAAGCCCGCCCTCCTGCAAGCAAAACATGCTTTTTATGTTCTAATCCATTATTTCCAAGGCCCCTCAATAGTTACTTTCCTGTGCTGTAAATGACTAAAGTAAAAGTTTTGTGATTCATGAGTGACTCACTTGCTTATTTCTGTATCTCTTTGTGCTCAATCATAACAAATATTAAATGAAAGTTTGAGAAATTAAAAGGAGGGAAACTGTCATGATAATTTTAAGTCATGTCAAACAGTCTAGTCTAATATCACAGCATACAATTAGACCTTAGGCAGGGATTGGCCTTTGCACATATGGGAATCAGGAAGTTATAAGTATAGAGAGAAATAAGTTACCAGGTTTTAATGCCGAGCAAAATTCTACTGCAGGCTCGGTTCTGAATTTTACAAGGCAGAATTGCAGGCTGAAAATGCAAACGGGGTTTTTATGACACAATTTTATGATAGCATTCCTTCTCCATGGAATCTCTGAGTTCTTAGAGCACTCAGCTCGTTAAGCCAGATCCACCCACATCATCAATTATCTTTAAGTTAATGTTTGCAAATGTTAATCACATTTATAAAATGGTTACAGCAATATCAAATTTAATACGTGGCCAGAATTTCCCCACGAGATACCAAAAATCAATAAATCTTATAGAAAATTAAGCAGAATGATCTCTAACTCTAGAAAATAATGTAAGGAATAAGTATGGGGGGAAATGGTATTTTAAAAATAACATAAATAGTTGAAATCCACACAAAGACATATGTTAGCAAAGTTATCAAGATTCCAAGCTAAAGAAATGTATTAGAGATAGCCAGGTGGTTAAAACAAAACTGCAAAATGTGCAAAGAAAAAAAAGTAGAACTAAGACAACAGAGACAAGGAAATAAAGGAAAAACTAATGGAAACTGTCTATTCACAGAATTCAATATCTAATGTTTTCTGTTGAACACAGTCATAGAACACAAACAGGTATCAACTTTAACGACTCTCACTTTATTTTCTTGGTGTCACTTTCTTCCTTTTAATGGAGAAACACTGGGGAAAGCTTTATGTCATTGGACTTAGAAATGACTTTTCCTATAGAACACCAAAAATAGTATCAATCAAAGGGGAAACCACAAACTTGGACTTTATCACAATTGTAATTATTTGGGAATCAAAGGATACCACACAGTACTATCTATTTCACAAAAATTTTACTCAGATTTTCTTTTTATATTTAAACTTAAAAAAAAAAGATAGACACATAAAATGCCCAGAATAGCGAAAACAATCATTAAAAAAAAGAAAAAAAATTGGATACATTGCATTCCTTGACTTTAAACCCACTGTAAAACGTAGTAATTGGAATATTGTGCTGCTCTATTTAGGTTTGATTCCTGACATCCTAGATAGTCCCAAATCCTATCAGTAATGATCCCTGAGTACAGAGTTAGGGGTAAGCCCTGAGCACCTTCAGTTGTGGCCCATGAACTGTCACTGTCACTGTCACTGCCATCCCTTTGTTCATCAATTTGCTCGAGCGGGCACCAGTAACATCTCCATTGTGAGACTTGTTGTTATTGTTTTTGGCATATCGAATATGCCATGGGTAGCTTGCCAGGCTCTGCCATGCGGGCGGCGGGATACTCTCAGTAGCTTGTTCTCCAAGAGGGGCGGAGGAATTGAACCTGGGTCGGCTGCAACATCACTGAAAAACACAATTAACCAATGGGCTGTTATTATAAGAGAAAAAAGATAGTTGCTTAGATTTTAAAATGACCATCATTGTGATATTAATACAAACTAAAATATAACTTTAGAAAGTCAGTGTGTGGCAATGAAAATACATTTAGTTAGGCACATTAGCCATCTGTATATTATGTTTGAAAGTAGATCTTTTAATTCTCTAGCAACAACAGAATAATCACCAAAAATTATGGGTTGGATTCATTGCTTATGACTGTGGATATAATGGAAATGTCGTTAATAATACAATGTTAAAAGTGCATTAAACAAAATTTGATAAATTGTGTATGAACAATATAAGACCATCAATATAAAATAATATTAAAGAAACTTATATATTCATGCCAATCCTATCACAATTGTTTAGATTTTTAAAATAGTAACAATAGCTCATTTTTATGAACCTGATTAAAAATTAGTGTACACTCACAATCAATCACAATATCCCGTTAATCACCGATTTCTCGGGCAGGCTCAGTAACATCTCATTTCATCCTTTCCCTGAGATCTTAGAAGTCTATCTCAACTTCGCACTCCTAAGGATGTTGCACTGGGGGCTCTTCAGGGTCAGGGGAATGAGATCCAGCTTGTTACTGGATTTAGCATATGAATACACCATGGGAAGCTTGCAAGGCTGTCCCATATGGGCAGGAAACTCTCAGAAGATTGCCAGTTTCTCCTAGAGGGAGAAGTAGGCTAAAGATATCACTCTGGGAGCTTGCTTTTAAGTCTCTCTCTGGATGTTGGCCGTTGATGGAATTACACACACCTGGGTTCCTCTGCCGGTACCTTCATACATGAGGCCTGTCCGAACGTGTAGAGAGGAGCCTCCAGCATGGCTGTAGCTAAGTTCCGGTGGTCTTCGGGAGCTCTGCTCAGGGTGGGGAGGGAAGCTGGAGTCCATCCCCTCTGAGGGGCCCCGGGGAAGACAGCCAGGTGTGCGAGCAAGAGACTCTCTGTGTACACTCTCAGTGTACACTCATCTGCATTTATTATGTTTAGTCTTTATTTGATGAGTTGTCGAGTTAGTAAGCAGAATCTTTAAGTTACCTTTCACATTATGTGGAACGTATGAAAGTTTGGAGCTAGAAATTCATCTTGATTTCCCATTTCAAAATCCCCTTTCCTTACTCATGTTAGGGTCAGCTCAGCCAAAGTACTGCCATGACAGGCTTTGTGGCCTTCTGAGTGACCTAGGCGTCTTCCAGGAACAAAAAAAAAGCAGAAAATCCGAATGCTTTTGTCAAAGATTACATCCCCAAAATAAGATTAGGTCCTCTCTGGGATGTAACTGTCAGGAAGTGGGCTGGATGTTGTGGGCCAAAACATCAACAACAAAAATGTATGTGTACTCTTTAGGTAACAGAAATTTGCTGAGTAAGGCTGACTTGCCAAAATGAAAGTCACAGTAATAAGAACTTACTGAACCTAGGGCTCGGGGTCCTTGTTGAAACCCACTATGTCTGGCAGATACTCGGACCCGAGCTTGTTGGAAACAATAATCCTCGCTATGTAATTTGCATGTTCGGCTCTATTCCCTGTCCTGGAAGCGTGGTCAACTCTGCACTCTAACGGCCTGTAATGAATCTTTGCAAATTCATGTCCATCAGGCTTCCTTTTCTTTTTGTTTGTTTGGGGCCACACCTAGCTGTGCTCAGGAATCAGTCCTGGCTCTGTAATTCAGGAATCTAATGGGATATTTACTCACAATAGAAATAGGGGTCAACAGGGAGGGTGGGGGGAAGGTTTACTGTGGTTCTTTGTGGTGGAATATGGGCACTGGTGAAGGGATGTGTTCAAGCATTATGTAACTGAGACTTAAGCCTGAAAGCTTTGTAACTTTCCACACGGTGATTCAATTAAAAAAAAGAAAGAAAGAAAGAAATAGGGCTCAGCTAGGTGAGTAAAACCCAACACCATCCCTTCAGCTCTAAGTATGTTTTAGTAGCAGGATACGTTATACTTATACATGTACATATGTTTAAGTAGAGGAAAACATAAACCTTAATATTTTTTCTTGCAATATAAATATTTTAGAGCAAATTTCCAAAAGAGAAAATACCAAAAACTGCAAAGAACACTTGAAAATATTTTAAAACTGACTTCCATTTTCTGTTGCATTATATAGAGAACTTAGGAGTTTTCACTGTCATTCTTATGATAAGTTATTTTAAAAAGGAGAAAAATGTAAAGTGTAAAGATTTCCCCTCCATCCATGAGAGTATTGAAGTTGTAGTATAAACCACGATGAAATCTTGAGACCCGCATATCCAGAAATACAAAATTCTAAAGATCTCTATGCCACAAAATTTTCAGAGGTTCATGTAATCCAGAAAGAAACTAGCAACAGTATTTAAAATGTTATTTTCACAAATTATGATAGGCTGAGAATAGAGTATCAAGAAAGTGCAGAATTCCTGCAGATCCCACATACATATGTGTTGTCTCTACTTCTAACACTAGTTTTCTCTCCAGCACCAAAAAAATTTTCCTTGGAGAAAGAAATAGTGTCTCGATGGGGCTGGAGCCTTGCACAGTCAGCCTGGGGTCGACCCCAGGCATTCCATAAGGTCTGCTGAGCACAGCCAGGAGTGACCCCTGAACTCAGAGCCTGGAGCAACCCCTGAGCATCACCGGGTGTGGTGCAACTTTTTCCCCATCTAGATAGATAGATAGATAGATAGATAGATAGATAGATAGATAGATAGATAGATAGATAGATAGATAGATAGATAGATAAACAGTGTTCTTTCTCTTCAACCGAGCGCGAAGCTTCGGGAGGGATGAAAACCAACAGCAGTCTTAAAAAAAAAAGTGTCTTATTTTCAAAGCAGGGAAGAAAAAGTTGACAACTTGAAGTTCGTCTCCACTTTTATTCCTAAAAATGGTCTAGTATGTAGGAGGAAATAATTCTTCTGGGGAAATTCTGAAACCATCCTCCATATGAAAGAAAAGAATTCTGCAATACATCAGCTCATTTCAACTTTTCATTTCAGGGGGCCTGAGCAATAGCAGAGTGAGTGGAGTGCTCGCTCTGCAGAAGGCCAATGGAAGTCCGATCCCCAGCATTCCATCATTCCATATGATGCCCCAGACACCTCCAGGAGTAATTCCTGAGTGCAGAACCTGGAGTAAACTCTGAGCATCGATAGCTATAACCCCCAAACCAACTTTTCACCTAAGAGGGTTGAAAGGAAAAAAGCAGTCAAGAGGACAGAACTTTAGGAAATGGATCATTAGTTTTATAGCTAAGAAGTAATAAGGAGGACTCAAATAAATCTTGAAAGAAATCAGTGAACAGCAGAGATGCCTCTAGACCCTGTGTCAGGCTGAGTCTCAGGTCCATAGCACCCTGAAGAATGGGTGAATCTCCCACATACCCTAATTGAGCCCTGGCAGCTGAAAACACCCAGAGGCCAATCATCAATCACCGCCTGCTTATGGTTGGACCCCACAGGCTCCAGATGATCGTCATCCAGGAATGAATCTGTTGAAACACTCAGGTATGTGGGCTATGTGACCAAAATCTCCAGGCTCTCAGGGAGTTGGAGATGGGTAATGTCCTACCATCCCCCTGTTCTTCCGGGAGCCTGACGGCCACATCCATGAATTACCTCTAGTGCCATATAAACTCCTTAGCAGGTCATGATCCAGAGACTCAAAAACAGCAGCGCACTGTAGCACTGTCAACCCATTGTTCATTGATTTGCTCGAGCGAGCACCAGTAACATCTCCATTGTGAAACTTGTTGTTCCTGTTTTTGGCATATTGAATACACTATGCGTAGCTTTGCCTAGCTCTGCCGTGCGGGTGGGATACTCTCAGTAACTTGCCAGGATCTCCGAGAGGGATGCAGGAATCAAAGCCGGGTAGGCCTCGTGCAAGGCAAAGGCCCTCCCCGCTGTGCTATCGCTCCAGCCCCATGTTAGTAATCTTGCCTACAAGAGCTTAATGTCTCCAGAGTATGATACAACAATCTTCCCACTATTTTAAAGAAATCTTTTTGACCATTTTTAGTGAATTAATCATAACAAGCAATACAAAATAAATTGTTTAGGGCCTGTTATTGGAGCAGGCTTGGGTGATGGTTGGGAAAATTTTAAATAATGGTGGTGGGAAAGTGTAATAATGGTGTGATTGTTGTTGGAATATTAAATGTAATAAATCACTGTGGATAATTTAAATAAATAAATAAAGCAATTGTTTCTGCAGGGAAAAAAAAGTAATAAGGAAGGGTAAAATGCATCTGGAAGAAGGATGAAACACTTGGAGTCTTAAATACTAAAACACTCTTACTTAGAGATGAATTGATGCCCTCCACCCCTCCCATACTTGTACAGCCTACGACATCAACAAACTCCTAGTATAATAACCAGATATTACAACTGAAAGAGCCGAGAGACACTTTTTCTGAGAAGCAACACAAAGGGGAATAATAAAAGCAAGATGAGAGAAACAAAGAAATTAAAGGAACTTCAAGCCTCTGGCACCTATTACCATAACAAAAATTTAAAAAAAACAGAAAATATTGCAGTCAGATCAACATATAAACATAAATAAAAATAGGGTTTTATGTCTCCGTCTGTGCTACTCAATTCAACTTCCAACAACTTCCACATCTCATTTTGATGATTTCATTGTTACTTTAAACATTTTTTGTGCATTTTTTTGGCCTTGTTTTACCTAGAAAAGAGTTTATCATGGGGAATATTAATTAATGTAAAAAATAAATTTGTGTAACAAAACACTTCTGTTCATGAAATAAAACTATTGAAGAGAATAAAATATGATGTTTTTATGTGAAAGTTAAATAATATATTGCTACATAGCAAACGGGTCAAAGATAAAATCACAGAGGACATTTGAAAAAACTTTGGGGTGAAAAAGGCAAAAATAAAATGCACTAAATATGATAATTTCAATAATTTAGCTGTTCTGAGTAAACTTAGAGCAGTAAATAGCTATATTAAAAATAAAGATCTCATACAAAAAAAATCTAAACTTCAACCCTTAACTATCTAGAAAAAAAAGAGAAATTTAAAGCATAACAGAGAGGGGCTGGAGCAATAGCTCAGAGGGTAGGACATTTACCTTGCATGCAGCCGACCAGGGATAAATTTCCAGCATCCCATATTGTCCTCTGAGCACTGTCAGGGGTAATTCCTGAGTGTAGAGCCAGGAGTAACCCCAGGTGTGACCCAAAAAGCAAAAAAAAAAATAATAATAATAAAAGTGTAACAAAGAGAACAGGAAATGATAAAAACTAGGTAGAGATAAATGGGAGTGACAATAGAAAAACAACAGAGAAAAACCAACAAAAACAAATATTGGCACTTTGAAGGTAAAAACAATAAAATATCTGAGGCTGGAAAGATAATACAGCAGTTGAGGCACTGCCTGTGTATGCAATTTGCCCTGATTGGATCTTTAGCACCACATATGGTCCCATCAGAAATGATCCATGAGTGCAGAGAGCCAGGCATAAGCATTGAGCACCACCAGGTAAACCCCAAATCAAACAATAAACCAAACAAATAAAAATAAAATATCTTAAACTAGGTATAGTAAAAACAAGAGAAAAATGCTCACAAATACTAACTTTATACATAAACAAAACAGGTACATTACAGCAACAATCATAAAGAAATAAAGGATTATAAGCAAATTGTGAACATTATATGACAACAAATGGAGTAGCTGAGATAAAATGAATAAATTCCTGTTATCAAAAAAACTGATGCAGTTCTCACAAGAATAACCAAAAATAATAAAAGGGAGTGTTTGTGGGCATTCTTTTTTGCTATTTATCTTTTCCTTAAATAAAGGCTTTAACTTCTCCCACCCAGCAAAAACTAAAGCATATCAGCACCTTTTGCCCTTAACTTATTAATATATGATATCATACATATCTAATGAATTTAAATAATTTTCTTAGTCTTCATTTCATCTAACTTCTAACTTTCTTTTTTCTTTTTGTTTAAAGTTCTGTGGGTTTTGTTTTGTGTATTTTTTTTTATTGATTTGAGGGCCACACCCAGATGTGCTCAGGGTTTACTTGTGGTTCTAAACATAGGGATCGATCTTGGCGATGCTTAGGAGCCCATATAGGGATCAGGGATCAAACCAAGTTCAGTTACATGCAAAGCAGACACCCTACCTGTTTTACTATATTTCTCTTGCCCAAAAGTTCCATAGGTTTTCACAAATGCATAGCATCACAATGAATATTGGTTATTATAAAAAATAATTTTCATCTTAAAATTTTACCTGTGCTTCATCATTTCAAACCTTCTGTCTCCCCACCCCCACAGACTTGTCTTGTTTAGAGCTTGCTTTTCTCAGAATATTGTATAAGCAAAATTATGTAATATGCAATCTTTCCTAACATACCTTTCTCTGAGCTTCAGGTTCATCTGTGTATATTTGTGGGGTGGTAGTTCATTTCTTTTAAATCACTAAATTGTATTTAGTCAGATTTGCATGACAGTCTATTGAATTGTGAGCAATTTTATTGCTATTTTTTTGCATTAAAAATGCATAGAAATTGAAATGCATGGCTCAGTGGGTATTAATCAAGAATTATGTTCTAACGATAAGTATATGGATAGGAATATAAAATTTTTTGTTTTGTTTTTGTTTGGGGAGGTACATCTTCTGGTACTAAAAACTTACTCTTGATTCTGCATTTGTATATCACTTCTGGGGGCCTCAGAGAGTCATCTGCATTTCCAGAGAGTAAACCCAAGTCGGCTGTGTATAAGGCAAATGCCCTAGCTGCTGTGCTATCTCACCAGCCCTGAAAATGTAGAACTTTTTTTAATATGAAAATGTTCCTTGTCAGTCTCCAGTGAAACCTCAAACATACCCAGATGAAAACACTATTCTGATTCCTATCAAAATTTATGAGCTTTTTATTTTTTCTTTCCATATAGATCCTAAGATATGTTGTCTTCATGAGATGAATGTCTTGTTCCTTTTGTTCAAAACAATTTTTTTTAAAAATTCACCATCATGGATTTCTGAAATAGAAGAAATCCCATGAATAAGAAATATAAAATAATGCATTTTGTTAGTATTTTATTGTGTTAATATATCACAGTTTCATGTTAATGTAGACATGAATTGCTTCTGTTTTCTTTTTAAATAAAATAAGCTTGAATAGTGCAGGAAGTAAGATTCTTGCCTTGCATGCATCTGTGTCCTTGTGACCATGGTTAGATTTCCCCAGTACCATCTCGTCCACTAACCACCTTCAGGAGTCACTCCTGATTAGTGTCAGAAATAGCCCCGAACCCCACCAGGTGTGAGTTAAACTCTTATAAATAATTTTTTTAATTTAAAAATTTTATTTTCATACTTATTCACCATAATTGAATGCATTCAGTATTTCAACACCAATCCCTTGACAATTACACTTTCCCACCACCATTATTATTTTGTATTGCTTGTTATGAATAGTATGAAATGTCCGTAAGGATCTATCTCACAGTGATTCAAGAAAAAGTCACTGGTCACTGTCACTGTCATCCTGTTGCTCATTGATTTGTTCAAGTGGGCACCAGTAACGTCTCTCATTGTGAAACTTATTGTTACTGTTTTTGGCATATCCAATATGCCACGGGTAGCTTGCCAGGCTCTGCCCTGCGGGCTCAATATTCTCAGTAGCTTGCAGAGCTCTCTGAGAGGGGCGGAGGAATCGAACATGGGTGGACCTCGTGAAAGGCAAATGCCCTTCTGCTGTGTTATCACTCCAGCCCCAAGAAAAAAGTAAAAAAAATAAAATAAATAAAAAAGCAGTTGTGCTCTCCTGGAATTCTAAAATTTTGAATAATTGGGGTCCGGAAACAACTCTACAGTGAGCTGCTCTATTCCAAGACTCATTTATGTTAATGGGCTTAAATGATGCCGGGAGGCAGTTCGTGGGCATGACAACCAGGACCCCGATGGGCGGGGAGACGGGAATGTGCAGCCCGTCCTGCTCCTTGAAACCTGGAGTTTTCAGTCCCTGGCACTGCATAACTGAGTTTTTCAGCAGATTCATTCATTCTCTTGTGTGGGGGCCTCAGAACAAGTCTGTGAAGATTGGCTGTGAGGGTGGCGGTGATTGGGTTCGGGAGGCCACTGGGGTTCATTTGGAGGAGGCGGGGGACAACATCCGCTCCCATCTGAGACGCCCCAGTGAAATCAGCCTGGCACAAGGTCCTGAGACATTTCTGCAGCGAACTGCTCCGTTCAGAGATTCATTTGTGAGTCTCCATGTCTATCCATTATTCCCCCCACCCCCCGTTTTATTGATTCACCGTGAGGAACAAGAACAGGAGTTTCATGTTTGAACTTTGATCGTACAATCATCAAACATCCATCCCTTCACCAGTAAACATTTTCCACCTCCAAAATCCCGAGTATCCTCCCCACCCCCTTCCACACCTAACCCTGCCTGTGTTGCAGACAATTTGCACAATATTCTCTTTTCCTACTTTGGTTACCTTCGATATTTGAACCCAGTCCCACCACCACTCATACATGCCAAAAGAAAAAAAAACACAACAATGTTAGACAATGTGTTTTGTATTGCTTATTATGGATACACTATTATGTCTAGGAATTCAAAGATTTTAATAATTAGGATCTGGAGAGATTGCTGCAGCAAGTTGCTTGGGTCTGAGATTCATTTGTGTGTCTCTGGATCGTGGACGCAGGGGAGCTTATGTAGATGGTGTGGGTGTCATCTTAGAGTCCCATCAGGGCAGGGGGGAGGAGAAGGACCAACTCCTCCCCGGTCCCCTGAGGCCTGGCATTTTCCACCACCACCACCTGTACCTGGAGCTTTTCACTGAGTTCTAGAAGATGGCAGCTTGTGGGATTCTCAGGGGGCAGTCAGAGAGACGGCACCTGCCCTCAACTGGAGTGGCCTGGTGAAAATGGACCTACTGCCAAGTCCAGAACCATCTCTGCAGCAAGTTGCTCGGGTCCGAGATTCGTTTGTGTGTCCATAATATTTTTTTAATGAAACAAATGAATAAAATTATTTTTGGTCCAAGTCCTTTTAGGAACATTAAAATTTTATTTTGAGGGAAGTTCTCAGTATGTTGTTTTCTTTTTTTTTAATTTTTTTTTGTTTTTTGGGTCACACCCGGCGATGCACAGGGGTCACTCCTGGCTCATGCACTCAGGAAACACCCCTGGCAGTGCTCAGGGAACCATATGGGATGCTGGGATTCGAACCCCGGTCAGCCGCGTGCAAGGCAAATGCCCTACCCACTGTGCTATTGCTCCAGCCCCTCAGTATGTTATTTTCATAGCTAAGGTACACATACAACTTTCTCAAGGATTATAAGTACAATTTTTGTTAATTATTTGATTTCTTTCTGGATTATGCTTTTGAACTGGAGCGATAGCACAGCAGGTAGGGTGTTTGCCTTGCATGTGGCCGACCAGGGTTCCTTTCCTCTGTCCCTCTCAGAGAGCCTAGAAGGCTACTGAGAGTATCCCACCCTCATGGCAGAGTCTGGCAAGCTCCACATGGCATATTCAATATGCCAAAAACAGTAACAAAGCCCAAAATGGGGATGTTACTGGTGCCTGCTCTAGCAAATCAATGAAGAATGGGACGAACAGTGCTGGATTCTGTATTTGTTGCAGTTATACACAGGAATTACTTTTACGGACTAAATATATCTAGAATCTAAAACTTAGAAAGTGAATTTTCAGACATTTGAAAGTCACAAAGCCTTAGCCCCCCCTTTTCTTGTAGAACTCCAAAAGGAGAGAAGGGGGTCAAACCCTGTCATTCCCTGCTTGCATTCAGGTGTCCACTCAAAACTAACAGTCTCTGAAGTCACCTTGTAAATGGGCTAGAAAAATGCATAGAAAGGAAGAAGATGCTGCCTCTAACATGCAAATTGGCTCAATATAATCTCAATAACAGACATGTTTATTTATTTGTTTTGGATGTAGCATGAAATAGACAACTTGCCCTTCACCTTAGAAATATTAGTTTGACATCTCTAACTTACTGTACCACTAGAAATTTCATTGAAGTAAAAGGTCCTTATAAATTTGGTCAGATACACACAATATTTTTTTTGGCTTTTCATACTCGGCAATCACAGTGGTTACTCCTGGCTCTGCACTCAGGATTTATGCTCAGCTATGCTCAGGGAACCATATGGATGCTGGGAATCGAATCCGGGTCTGCTGCGTACAAGGCAAATGCCCTATCTGCTGTGCTATCACTCCAGCCCGTACAAATAAATGTTTCTACAGGGTAGTTATTTTCTGTCTGTCACTAAGTTTTATCAAGCAATACAATGAATGTCTTTGATGAAATGGGCTAAAAAAAAATCTTATTTTTTGTTAAAGGTGGGGAAAATCGAGATCTCTGCAAACATCCCTACATTATGATAAGTAACTGGAGTATATCAATGAGAGTACATTGCTAGCAGAAAATGAAATGTTATGTTCTTTACTATCATATTTTGACTACTATCAATCTAAGGTTGGAGAATTGTGCTTGCCTTTGTGTTGCAGCAAATAACAGAGAAAATCTGCTTGTGACTGCAAAGGGACAGGTTTGGTGGTGGGTGGAAAACTGAGACATTGGTTGAGAGGTCAAATTGGTGGTGGGACTGTTGTTGGAATTTTTAAGGCCTGAAACAATTGCATTATAAATAACTTCTTAAATTACCCTGTTATAAAATTTTATAAGTGTTAAAATGTTAACATTTAACTTTAAAATGTAACATAAAATGTTACAATAAAATGTAACAAAATGACTAACATGTTTATAAAATGTTATAAAATGTCCAAAAAGAAAAATGTTAGATTAATTATCATAACTATGGTTATGATTTTATATAGAGAATATATCTATTTACTCAAGCAATGAAGCCCACATCCTTTATAGTAGCTTCAAATGAAGTAACTACCCGATAGTTTATAGTATTCTGTTCTTACTCCTGATGCTATTTTCTCACAGTCTAGATAGGCCGAAAATGTTCATATTTTAACCAACTAAACAACAGAATGTTTAGATTTCTTTCTTATTTGCCAAATCAAAACATTAAATGCTCTGCTTTGTGAACACATTATCAATAAAGTTGTTCTGATCCAAATGTGTCTTCCTTCAATCATTATCTCATAATTTCAATATCTGTTTTCATATATATTCCTCAATTACTGTCCACTTAAACTAGAAAGACCCAGGAGGGTTACAATGCTGTATACATGCCTGTTCATAATTGACACTATTTCTCTCCATTTACAAAGACTTTTGGCATTTGAGTAGATGTCTAGTCTATAAACCTTTGGAGAAATAGGCTCCTGAGTTAAGTCCTAGCTTTCTTAAACAATCAGTGGCCTCAGAGGAAAGCCATTAAAGCCTTCCATACAATGAAGCAGTAATCTTCTCAAATGAGGATAGAGGCAATACTATCACAGAAATTAAAAAGGCTGCTTCCCCCAGTAAATTTTGTCATAATTTAGCAGTTCAGTCTTGCCACCTTTATAGGAAATTCCACACAACTCTATTATAATAATCAAGATTCCATTCCTTTAAATCAACATCCTCACTTTAATAAAACATACTTTGCTTGATTGGAAACCCTACTTTAATAGTGTTTCAGGATGGTGTATGCATTTTATTTTCAGTAGTTCAGCTTTATAATCACAGGAAATAAATTTCCCTGGAGGCACACATAGAACTTATTAAGACATGTAGCAAGAGAGGTAGTACACTTGCCTTGCACACACGGACCCAGGTTCAATTTCTCATATGCTTTTCAATTTCTCAGCAGCATATGCTTCCCTGAACCCAACCAGGAGTAATCACTGAGCATACACATAAGCCTAACTGGGGGTTCCCTCCCCACTCTCCCTCAAAAGTTACATGTTTGTTTTAATTTGAATTTGAATATAGGGAAAGATGATGCCTATCAAGAACAGCCAGATTTAAAAAAAGTGTTTACTTCCATATATGCCTTTACTGATTGAATGAGACCCACTCTCTTTGGGGAGGTCAATCTTCCTTACCCACACTAATCAAAATGTTAATCTCATCTTAAACAGCCCACAAGCATACCCAGATAATGCTTAATCAAATATTTGGTATGGATATATAACAATCTGTGTCTCTGCCAAGTTGACACACAAAATTCACCATCTGAGTCATATTTGTAAAGAATCTACCACAGTTTGAGAAAATAGAGGGGTTCATTTTGGTCATCTTATCCTGATCCTCTCTCATCTTTGGTTCTTTCTTTAGCCACCTTATTTGATAATAAAATGGGAGGGTCATGGTGTTACTAAGCATTTTCCTTGTAATCTTGTGAAAGCAGAAAGTTGCTGAGATCTTAGAAAAGATCTGTTGACATAAAAGATCAGGATATCCATTTTCTCTATGTGAATTCAACCCAAAGTTATCTGCAAATATTTTTATCATTGCACAATATTTCTTTATAAGGCATTGTTATCCAACTCTACTCCACATGATTCTTAAAAAAATAACGATGTTCTTCAATAATTCCTATCAAAGTTGAAATCACTAAAGTTTGGTTGCCCATTCAAATAACCACACACAGTATGAACACGAAATAAATTTCTCCAAATAACCAGAAAAAAAAAAGCAAAAGTTTACTCAAAGGAAGAGCTCTTATAGTCATTTCGGGAAATATTTTCAATGAATAAGTGTCAACTACTACATCTGCTCTTCCATGAGAAAGGTGTTGTTACAATGTCCTTTCTAGATTAGAAACAATATTAATGTTGAGGCCTGTGAATTTGAACTTGAAGCCTATTTAACCTACTGAACTTCAAATCTCAGATATGGGATCCAGTAATCTGTTTGAACAAGTCTCTCCAGGTAATTTTAATGGATACTAAATTTTGAGATCAACTAATTTAGGTTTTCACATTTCCTTCAGCATATTTTTGGTATGTTGTGAAATTGAACTTACAATGCTATTCAATTACTCAGAATTTTTAAAAAGTGATAAAATGTTAGATAATTGTTAGGAAGGTATAATAATTATCAAAATTATCTATATTTTGTGTTATGAATAGGTCAATAAAAAGACAGTGATATTTTTATAAATTATTGTGGGGCACTTGTACTAAATGAAGGAAGAAAAATATACAAAAATCTCATGTTGAGATAACTGGACATAATCTTTGGAAAAATAGTTGAATTTCTATCTTCATTCTAAAAAGGGTATTGACTAGACACATGGAAGAGACAGAAAATAGATTAAATTTTTCAACAAATGAGACATACTTACAAACTTAGAGATAGTTAAAAATTATAAAGTAAAACCAAAAATTCAAGTGAAATATTGACATTTTTGCTAATTTTTCATAAAATCAATTCTAACTGAATTTTAATTTAAACAGTTAACTGGAAATATACATTTACAATTTTAAAGCAAAAGGATATTAACATTTAAAATCCTTTGTTGCAAGTAAAACTCCTAAGAAATAACAAGAAAATAACTAAGATAATAGAATCAGGGGCTAAGGCATGTAAAGATAAATTAATAGATAGTGTAAATTCCTGCTAAATACTGGAAACTATATTATACTTTGATGGTGTAACACACACACATACACACACAATGGAATATTAGGCAGCTGCAGGAAAGGATAAAATCATGCTATTCTCTACAAGTTGAAAGGAACTGAAGGATATCTTGTTAAACCAAGTAAATGAGGAAAAGAAAGACAAATGTTGGATGATCCCACTTGTTTGTAGTAACAGATCAGGGGTTGCAAGGTTTCAAAAGGGAGCCCTAAGTAAACCTGGTTCTCACATAATAGAACTGAGAAAGATAGGGGGAAATAAGGAGAGGAGGAAGGAAGAAACAAGTGCAAGGGCCTCAGGCATTTTGGCATTGTAGGGGTGAGCTAGGTATCTGTATCTCTATCTCTATCTCTATCTCTATCTCTATCTCTTTATCTCTTTCTCTACCTCTCTCTATCTCTATCTGAACCACAGAAACAATAAAACTGAGAGCATGAGATTTTAACTATGATGAAATTGAACAATATTCCTGTCAAGGAGGCAGGCTGGGGCTAAGAGGAAAACAAAACACTGGTAGAGGGATTAGATTGGCTGTGGAACATTTTATGCCTGAAACTTAACTAGGAGAAACTTTGTAAACCACTAGCATCTAAATTTTAAAAAATCAATGGAAACACCAATAATGCTAAAACTAAGCCAGCCATGGTATTTATCCTACCAGAGAAAAAAACCTTTCAGATAGAAGACATAATTATAAGAAAATTAATTGCCTTACCAAGAAATCAATCTAATGATTTCAACTGCCAAGATTTTTAATTAAAAAATCTAAAGCCAACTAGAAGGCTAGATTAATAAAAAATATTAATGAAGCACATATATGTTAATAAATATGAAATGACTAAAAGAATAAAACACAATGACACGACATGACATAAAAGATAAGTTGTAGTGCTAATTTCTTTAAAAGACTGCACAATAATTTATAATATATAATTTATTTTAAAAATGAAAACTCTTGAACCATTATACAGGAATGTTGTCTATATAATAAATATTAATATATTCATACATTGTGTATACATAAATATGTATGAATAGATAATGCTTTATGACATTTGTGAAATTACGCATAGAAACTTTCTAGAATTATTTTTAATAAAGCAAAAATTTATATAGAAAGAGAATATGTCAGAATCTCATCAATCCATATTATTTAAAATATTTGATAATAATACCCTTACATATGACCAATATAATTAACTGAAAGCAATTTAACAATTGCAATATCATTTACTATAGGTATATCAACAGTTCTGTATCACATGCCTGAAATAACATATATTTACATAGTAAATGACATTAGCTTATTTCTATCCTTTTAATTAAAAATTGGATATTGTAGAATAAGGAGGTGATTCAATAGCAGACTTCTCACCTCTGAGCCACATAATGTGAGACCAGGAGTTTGATCCTTGGTACTACTAAGGAGTAGAAAAAGTTGGGTATCTTATTGAAACATTAAGATTTAAATCTAAAACTAAACTTATTTGGAATTCACTCACTGTCATCCCGTTGCTCATCAATTTGTTCGAGCAGGCACCAGTAACGTCTCTCATTGAAAGACTTATTGTTACTATTTTTGGCATATCTAATAAGAAACGGATAGCTTGCCAGGAGCTGCCATGTGGGCTCGATACTCTGGGTAGCTTGCCGGGCTCTTCTAGAGGGGCGGAAGAATCAAACACAGGTCGGCCACGTGAAAGGTGAGCGCCCTACAGCTGTGCTATCGCTCCAGCCCCATTTGGAATTGCAACTGATTTTAATTAATTATGATCTTTGTAAAACTTTTTAAAGAAGGAAACTTTTATTTTTAATTAGAAACAAAGGTTCTTTATAAAATGCTTTGAAATTAATTTTCTTTATTTAGAACACTCTTTAATAGAGAAAACAGAGGTACTCAGCTATTAAATGTCTAGGGTTGATAGTGTAGTTAATTCCACATAAAATTTTAGTGAAATCAATTTTATTGGAAACAAGCCCAAAGTAAGAATCTGACTCTATATCTTTCCTTATAATCGTTATTAAATTCAACATATTATAACTTGAAATAAAAGCAATTAAACTGATAATGAATTTTTATTTATTTATTTATTTATTCATTTACTTTTTAATTGAGTCACCATGAGAACAGTTACAGGTCTTTTAGGATCGAGTCTCAGTCATACTATGCTCAAACACCCATCCCTTCACCAGTGCACATGTTCCATCACCAATAACCCCAGCCTACCCCCTCCCACTCCCCTCTCTGCCTGTGTGGCAGATGATTTTCACCTTACTTTTTCCTTACTTTGATTACATTCAATTTTTGACAGGAAACTCACTATAATTATTTGGTGTTTTTCCCCCAACAGTCAGACCTGTCGGAATGTCATCATTAGATTGTATGTTTTCTATTGTTGGTAACAAAGAGCATAAGATGTTTCACGGTCGTGAAAGTGGCCGCCCAGATTTAGAATTCTGGTATTAAGTCCAGAGGTATTTCTGCCAGCAGCCGCTGCATTCCGAGATTGGTTTCTGTGACGCTGGGATCATGGCTGTTCAGGAGCGGAGGAGCTGTACATGGGCGACCGCTCGGGGTCTCATTTGGGCAGGAGGCAGGACAGGTTCTGCCTTCCCCATTGCAAGATTCCCCATGCATCCCATCCCATCACTGCAAACTCCTACCTCTCTGTCCACTTGGTTCTGAATGGTGGCGGTCACCATGCTGTCCAGGGGGGAAAAGGCTAAGGGACAGAAACCCTCCCCTCCCGGGGCTGCATGGGGCCATATCTTAGTTCAGAGTCCAGGAGTATAACTGCCAGCAGCCACTGCATTCTGAGATTGGTTTCTGTGCCTCTGGGATAATGGATGCTCAGGGGTGGCAGAGCCATTCCTGAGCATAATTTTGTATATCAGGAAAGGTTACGCAGCCACGTGGTTTAGAGGTGTCCCAGTCCCGCATACCGGAGCCGTGTTAGTAGAAGCTCAGTGATGCCAGGGCTCTATCTGGAGAAGGTGTGCTTGCTGTACCTTCTTCTCCGTCTGGCACTCCAGTGTTGTACGCCCGGTCTGGGGTCTGAAGCAATCTCCAGGTGGCGGTGCCTGCCAGAGCGGCCCGAATTCTTCACTGCTGGTTGATAATGAAATTTTCTGTCATTTTTCTATTTAAATAGATGAGGCATTTGTTTATATAACTATTTCAAAATGACCTCTACATGAGCTATCAGGATTAAAGCATTGTCCGTTTACTTATTTGGGTTGTTGTTGTTCATTTGGGGTCTTTTGTTGTTTGTTTGGGGACCAAACTGATGGTGTTCAGGGTTTGCTCCTATTTCTGTACTCAGGGATCAATCCTGGAAGTCACTGGGTACTAGATGGGCCAGGAATTGAACCCGGATGTGGCTGCGCAAAGCAAGTGTCCTACCCACTGTACTAATGCTCCAGCCCCATTTACCCATTCCACCCACCTCAATTTTCCATTCCACCCACCTCAATTTTCCATTCCACCCACCTCAATTTTATTTTATTAAATCACTGGGGTCCCAGAGAAAGGTCTAGCACTCAATGGTGGCACTCACCTCAGTGTCCCCAGTCCCATTTACTGGCCTTGGAAGATACAGTATTTAATGTTGTGTTTATTCTAACCACTGTTGGTTTTGGCCACACTCATGTTGCTCAGAGGTTACTCTTGACTGCATTCAGGAATTCTCTTGACAATCCTTAGGGGACCATAAATTGCACCTATATAAATGTTTTTTGTTGTTGTTATTTGCTTCCTTTATTCTTTCTTGTGAAAACCCAATACGTATGAAAGTTAATTTTAAAATGTTTATTTATAGGAGATCAGAAATAGACTTTTAACTTAATAATAAGTATATATCCAGAGACTATATAAAACAAAACTCCTGGAAGTCCGCAGCCACAAAGTGGCTGCACAATCTTTTTATAATCTTGCCCACTGATGTGCCTAAAGCAGCACACATGTTTTTGGTTTTAACGTACTTGCTTGTATTATCTGATATACATTCTCTGTCCCTCTTGGAGAGCCTGGCAAGCTGTGGCCCGCATAAAAGAGCATGGCAAGCTCCCCGTGGAATATTTAATATGCGAAATACAGTAAGAAAAACAGGTCTCATTCCCCCGACCCTGAAAGAGCCTCCCATCATTGGAAGAGTAAGAAGAGGCTGCTAAAATCTAAGGGCTGGGAGGAATGGAGACGTTACTGGTGCCCACTCGAGCAAATCATTGAACAACTGGATGACAGTGATACAGTGATACAGTGATTTATAGTTACTCATAACTGGGGTTTCAACATGCACAATGTTCCATCACCTATCTTACCAAACTTCTTTAGTCCAAGCTCTATAAATTATATGAAATGAGAGAAATTGACATTCTTTTTAAAACAAAGGAAGATTTTCTATTGTGTTTAATATACAAAGAAACAACTGGTGCTTCATTTTTCACCCTTTTCTATAGATTTAATCCAATACTAAAGGTCAGAACATCTTTATTCAGTAAATATGTGGTTGATATATTAATGTCCGTTCCTGGACCCAAGTTTGCCGTCTAAAAGAATTACTGCTACGAAGGGAATCCAAAGTTTAGTGAAATAGATAATTATTAGAGAAGTTATATAGAGCTAAACTGGGGGTTCAGGCCTTAGTGGAAATCAATAGGTTTTCTGATGGACCCATCTTCACAAGTTTGATTTCACAAGGAAGAGGGAGGGGGAGAAGGAGAAGAAGGAAGAGGATCTGCTGGTCCTAAGAGTCCTCAAGCGACAATTGCCCACAGGTTTTGGAATAATGGAAGATTCTGTCTTCCTCAGAACCTGTGTAGTTCAATGCCCTGAAAGTCAAGCCTTTGCTCAGTGTTAGTGAGGCAACACGGAGACATCCTAATTGCCCCTGACCTGTGCAGCATCACAAGTTTGTGTTTTGCTTTTCACTGCCCCACATCACAGATGCCTGCACTCCTGCACACCTGCATACCAATGTGCAGGCACTGCAGCAGGATGAAGCAGCTCAAGAAAGGGTATATTTTCTCACCACAGGACCTAGGTAGTTTTTTCTTTGTTTTGTAATAACAAAACAAAGTTGTTGTTGTTGTTGTTGTTTGTTTGTTTGTTTTTGTTTTGTTTCTTTTTTTTTCTTTCTTTTTGAATCACTGGTGATGCTTAGGCGTTACTCAGAAATTACTCCTGGCGCTACTCAGAGGACCATATGGGATGCTGGGTATAGAACACAGGTTAGCGGCATACAAGGCAAATGTCCTACCCACTGCACTATGGCTCTGGCCCAAGACCACGGTGTTTTGACTCCACCAAAGTCTTAAGGATTAAGGAGCCCAAGTTTTTTTCCTATATTTATCTTTTCTCACCTTCTCTCTCTCTGCTTAGTTTTCCCCTCCTTCCATGTTACTAATGGCTTGCACACTCTAAAGATTTTATATGGGTACAGAAAGAAACATGATGAGTTATTAGAAAATAAGACATCTAGTTAATTTCAATTATTTCATCTGTTTAAATAGGTTCCTTTCCATCATACATAATTACAAAAGAAAAAACTCTCAATAACTTCAAAGCAATCTTGATTGAACAGAGTTAATTTGATCAGAGCTAGTTGTGTTTAGGATAAAGCAAGGACTAGACATTGCTTGAATTTCTTATCCTAAAATTATCTCCATAGCCAGATGGGCAACTTGTAAAATAAAAAGTGAGTGGGTCATATCAAACAATGGAATTTCCACGTTTCTTTAACTTTTCTGCTCAAGCTTCTTTACCACATGATATACGCCTATGTCTAGAAAACCTGAGGTGACTTAACCAGGATAATCAAGGGGAAAATGTATAATTTTCCCTTCTTGCCTCACAAACTCTTCGTGATGATTAAATTGGTCATACTCAGTAATTGCAATTTCAGTGCCAAAGCCTTATGATTTGTCCCAGGTGCATATCTGTGAGACAAAATATAAAACTAAAGCATCTAAGACATATTTTTCCTTTACATTTTCAAGGATAAAGAAATATTTCAATGTTCTTTAAGAAACTGATTTTATAAGCTGACACCTATTCTTTTATTCCCTTTACAAGACAAAGTGTTGCAAACAAAAATTTTACTAGAATGTAACACTGTACCACTATAATACCATTGTTCATTGACTTGCTCAAGTGTTTGAGCGGGCACCAGTAACGTCTCCATTGTAAGACTTTTTGTTACTTTTTTGGCATATCAAATACGCCATGGGGAGCTTGCCAGGTTCTGCCATGCGGGTGAGATACTTTCAGTAACTTGTGGGGCTCTCTTGTGGTGTTAGCATTGTTATGAGTCAATGAGAGAGACGGAGGAATCGAACCCGGGTCAGCCACATGCAAGGAAAATGCCCTACCCTCTGTCCTATCGCTCCAGTCCATTAAATTAATTTGTTCCATTTAATTAACCCATTAACTTAAATTAATCCAGTCCATTAATCCAGTCCATTCTCATCTACTTAATTAATTATGACACATTTAGAATACATGAGTTTATTCAGATGTATAATTAGTAAGGTGGTTTAATGAAGGTCCATTAAATTAGTCCATACTAGAATGTATGGGTTAAAATTCAATACTATTAAAAGGAAAGGTAATAAATTCTACTACATGACTGTATTCAAGTCAATAAATTAATGTTACTACATAAAAATTAAGTTAATTGTGATAAACTGACGATACACAAGATAATCCCAGATAATTTTAGATCCAACATATTAAAATTGAAAAAGGTCATTGATATTCCCAGTTTCCAGAGATATGTTAAATAAATGCTCATTCTGCAAACCATGATATTTTGGTATAGGAACCAAATCAAGGTAGAAAACTTGCAAATTAATTGGCGGGAAGGAAAATGGAAACAAAAGGAAATGCAACAAAACCACATGGTAAATTACAAGAAGAGGAGCCCAAATAGCTATTTCAAAATTCTAAAAAGATGTTCAATTTCCCTTGTTATAAAGGAAGTGGCAATTAAATCTCAAAAGATATATTTCTCTCATTACAGACAAGAAAGTTAGCAGTACATTTTCACAAAGGTGAGGCAAATCAGGAGCGCTTAGAACATTGCTGGTGTTAGCATTGTTATGAGTCAATATCTCACAGAATCTTTTAAGCATATATGTTTGATTTTTTTCTTTTTTGGGTCACACCTGGCGATGTTCAGGTGTTACTCCTTGTTCTGCATTCAGGAATCATTCCTGGAGGTGTTTTGGGGACCATATGGGATGCAAGGGATCGAACCCAGGTTGGCTGTGTGCAAGGCTAATGCCCTCCCCGCTCTGCTATCGCTCCAGCCCAAGCATATATGTCTGAATTCAACATTTTCCTTTCTAAAATTTTTTCAAGGAAGAACAGTATCATTGCCATTACATTTGAATTTTTCAGATTTTTTTCTAGCAATACTTTTTGTGATAGAAAACCAAGAGAAACAGCAAAGATGTTCATCAGTAAGGGCAGAGCAGCAGAGTCCAAGCAGTGGTCTGTCCTTCAGCTCTTGTCATATACTTAATAAATTATGACACATTTAGAATACATGAGTTTATTCAGATGTATAATTAGTAAGTTGGTTGAAGATGATGACTCCAAGGCATACTCAGTAGGCAACTAGATCTTCTAGCTATGACCCCTCCTTCAGAACTGAACAAGAACAGCAGCAGAAGAAATACTGGCAGTCACTGTTGAGAGGAGGGAAAGAGCACTTGGCTTTGATTTTTAATTTTTTTTAATGTAGCCACTGTATATTACAGTCATGCATGATTGATTTTTAGGCGTACAACTTCTCACATCAAGCCCTTCACCAGTCTCTGCTTCCCGTCACCAATGCACAGCCCCAGTTTCCTTCTCACCAACCATCCTGTCTCTCTGATTGATTTTTAATTTTTAACATCATTAAAAATATTTATAGTCATGAGACCCAGAGATCTGAAGGAGGGTGGGGTGTTTTATTTTCACATATTTATTTCTTGTAGGATCACCTCCATCTGTGCTGGAGTTAGCTGGACCAAGGAATGGTTCCGCTTTGCATCACTTTGCCTTGCAG
The DNA here is from genome assembly GCF_027595985.1 of Sorex araneus. NCBI lineage: Eukaryota > Metazoa > Chordata > Mammalia > Eulipotyphla > Soricidae > Sorex > Sorex araneus. The sequence goes on along the minus strand of NC_073308.1, from coordinate 50,698,000 downwards.
TGCAGGACTGAGTACTCGATGCTCATACCTAGTGTGTAATTTTCAAGTCAGCCAAGAGTACTCATGGCACAAAGCTCCAGGTCTACATGCAGGAGTGCGGGTACAGTTATATAGAGCTGGGGATCGAACCCAATGTCCATCGTATGCCAGGTACGCTATCTACATTTGAACTATCTCCCCTGACCATGGTAGAAGTTTTAAAGATATCCATGTAAAAATTACCGAGAACATCATGTTTTGAGGAAATGAATAAAAAATAAGTAAATAAGGACAAGAAAAACAGATCTGTTACTTTGTATAGGGACATTATTAAAAGATGTCAATTCAAGCTAGCATTGACTTTCAAGGGGTTCTAAAACAAACATCGTGGAGTCTCAGAGACAGCACAAGTGGAAGATCAAAAGCTTCTCATGTACCCATCACTGGCCCCCTACCCCAGCATTGCCAGTGGACTCCCAACAGCAAAGGTGGAATGTTGAAGCATCAGACACGCACAGTGGGGAAGAATTCTTGGGCATGGCTCTGGACACACCCAGCATTGTTGGGTGTGACCCCTTTAAGACTAAATGCAAACGACAATAGTATTCACAATTACGTTTGTTATTTTCTTTGAGTTAACTTATATTTTGCAATGGCACAACTATTAAGCACAGCAGAAACATCTCACCATCACAAGGTGTGAACGCTTCCTTGAGATTGCGATTAAGCAGAAGGCCATTTTACAAAAAGTCGGGCCCTCATTATTCTTCGAAGTTTCTTTCCTTATGCATTATTCAAATGATCTAATTGGCTGAAGTTATTCTCCTTTTTATATTTCAGTGTCTAAAAATGTCTCAACTTATTTACTCATTGTATCAGTTCATTTAGTTTTGTTGTTCCCAGTTTATTTATTCTCCAAATTGTTGTGGAAATTGTATATCAGTTTTCTTTTAAAAGCCATCTCATGTAGGTTCCGAAGAGATCGTAAAGGGGATAAGGAGTTTGCCTTGCATGTGACTAACCTGGATTTGATCTCTGGTACCCCATATGATACCAAGAGCACTGCCAGGAGTGGTCCCTGAGCAGAAAGTCAAGAATAAGCCATGACTACAGCTAGGTGTGATGCAAAACTCAAAAGGGAAAAAAGACTGAAAAGCAACAAAAGTCATTGCATGTATATCTAGGAACTTTGTTATGTATATGCTCTCTTCCTAAACAAAATAGTTCCTGATGACATGAATCACCATAATTAGACATTTCATATTTATCTTCAAGATTTAAATCTTCCAAGATAACATCAGAATTCCATGAGTGAGAGTTTTAAAAGTATGATCTTTGAAAATACTAGTAGAACGCCAGTGTAGGATATACAGAATTCGCTTTCTGTGTAGTTGAGATGTTAACTCTGGTTTGAATCCCTGGCACCATATATGGTCCCCTGAGAGACATCAGGTGTCATTCTTGAGTACAGAGCCAGAAATAGGTTCTGAGCACTGCTGGGTGTGGCTCCCAATCTCCTCTTCACAAAATAAAATATATTCATGTAGAATATTTTATGTTATTACAAGAGAAAAGAGAAAGAGAAAAGGAGAGAGGGAGAAAGGGAGAAGGGAGGGATGAACGCAAGGAGAAAATGAAAAAAGAAGCAAGGAGAAAAAGAAGAAAGAAAAAATGAAACAGTTTAAAATACAGGGGAAAATATGTTTTCATTGCATCTATCTCTTTAAATGTAAAATATACTAGGAGATAATAAGAGTTCCTTAAAAAGAATAATTGGGGGACCCTCTGCGCCTAAAGACTTTGACTCCAGAGATGTAACACATTCGGGCATCCAGTGCAGCATCCGATAGCGATGCATTGGGACTGCAAATTGGGCTACAACTCTGTGCTGCCGGGGGTGGATTTTTTTTCCTCCCCACCCTGCCTTCCTGCACGGAAAGCGGCGGGCTGGCGGCACCCATGTGGCAGGCGCCATCTTCTGTGACTCCAAACCCACAGGTATTCGGTTTTTACTTTTGGGGCTCCCAGGAACTCATGGGAAGGGGGCGTAACCGGCACGCCCTTGGCCCAGATAAATCCAGAGCCGCTGCGCGAATCGGACCCTCTGCACCTAAAGACTTTGGATTCAGAGACTTCTTACAGCAATGCACTGGGACTGTGAGCTGGGCTATGTAATTTCTGGCAGAATTTTCCCTGGACTTTATACAGAAATCCAAAACTGGCAGCGTCGGTGCGACTTAACATTTATAATTGTCAGCAATGTGAAACGGTTCCTTTTGAACAGGTCTGACTTGGGGGGGAAACTCCAAATAATAACAGTAAGTTTTTGTTGAAATATTGAAGGTTTTTAATGTACCAGCCACCTCTCTGGACTGTGAACTAAGTAAAAGCCCCACGCTGGCTGATGCGGCGTGGCGTACACCATACTATGAGGCGCGGGAAGGAGGATGAGGGGGAAAAAGAAAAAAAAAAAGGGAAAAGGAAAAAGGAAAAAAAAAAGAGAGAGAGAGAGTTATGTACTTGTAGCAGTGGGGCTACATATCTCTTCATTTCCAGCAATGAAAAACTAATTATCAAATGTAGTAGGTCTGTCTCTCTTGGTTGGAAACTCCAACAACTATAGTGAGTTTTGTGTTGAATTATGGAATGTAATCAAGGTAAAGAAAAAATGAAGTGTAATTCATTAGTTATACAGTAGGGGGTAGGGAGTGGTAGCGGGGGGTATATTGGGGTTTCTGGTGGTGGAATATGGGCACTGGTGAAGGGATGGGTGTTTGAATATTGTATAACTGACATATAAACCTGAGAACTTTGTAACTTTCCACATGGTGATCTAATAAAAAGTTTAAAAAAATAGAATAATTGGTTTATTTTTGTAGAGGACATGGTCAATAAGTGTCTTTTGTAACATAATTTTCAAACCATTCGATGTAAAATATCCTTGGTAAGTCCAAAAGATACAAAAAATCATTTGAAACATAATCAACTGAGTGGAATTTCAAGAATTATCAACTATTACAAATAGTGAATCTTGTAAAAAATTTTCATAACAAAGGAAATGAATATTATTCATTCATCAATGATGTAAATAGATAAGAACACTGCTTTATAAGGAATATATTGTCCGAATAGTAATTTTATTATTTTTACTTTGAAGTCAAATAGCTCTAATAGATGAAATACAAAATTTTACAATAATACAGAATCAGACCAGACTTTCATTTCCTGTGTGGATGAGATATGTGGCCTCTGAGAACCACAAAACAGCCTGCCTCTGGTCAGGCACTAAAACAACCTTAACCCAAATTAGTTTTGTCTCTAACTAGGTTAAATTTCATAATGAAATAGATCTTTCAGACAACCCAGAAACTATAAAAAAAGGCTTGACATCATTCTAAGTGCAAAAGTCAATTCAGATATGAGGAAAATGGGGCATGTCTCAATGATTAAACTAAAGACATAAAATATACAAATATGTTTCTTGGCTATATTTTTATGTATTATTAAGTCTTTTAAATTCATTTTACTACTCAAAAGACTCATGTGTATTTTGGAAGAGAGATATAAACTCATCAATAGCAATTTGAACAAAATTATGAATAGGCTTCAAATGTTAGGAGCTTTTATGCCTCTAAAATAAATAACCAGAACCATTTTGGGATCTTATAAAATGGAAGTCAAAGCTTGTTCAGTAATAACCAAGACAAATATATCTCCTTATCCATGGATTTACAAAGGAGGATAGAGAATAAAACATTTTTTAATCATAGTTGCAATAAGTAGAAGAAAAATAAAATATATAGACTCTGCATGTGCATAATCTAGAAATTTTACATAATCTGGACAGTGATTTTTTTTCTAAAAACCATGCACCTTGAAACCAGACTTTGTGCATATGTAAATATTAGTTGATCAAGGGAATAATAATTAATCATTGCAAGCAGTGAAAACAATCCACGATGGGCCATTAAATGTTAGGCTCTTTGGTGTACCTGAATCTTACACGCATACATACATATACATGCAAATGTAGGATAAAAACTAGTAGTAGACAACTATAGGGACAATAAAATATAGATGGGTTTACAAACACCTGAGAAGATATGATTAAGATTAGAGACAACCATACTAAGCAAGATTAAACTTTAAGTCTAATTTTTGATGAAGCATTGTTAGAAATTATAGCTGATTAATTGATGCATATAGCTTCCATATTATGCTCCCATAATATGCCAACCTGACCAGTGTTTATTTAATGCTTTTTAATTCCTTCAACTATAAGACCCAGAAAGATAACTTTATATAGTGTCTTCTTATCTACAGCAAATAGAACTTTGCCTAAAATTTCACAAAACAAGATATAATAAATTTTTCCCAAAATAAAATGTAAAAGCATACTTTATGAATTAATTTTTTATATTTTTATTTTGTCTTTATCATCCTAGTCATATTAAGAAAATACATATTAACTGGACACTACCAATTTTTATTAAAAAGTAATGTGCTGGCAGTCCCAACTGGGGCCGGTGCTCGGCTCTGGCCAGGTGCCCATGCCTCTGCACAGCTGGTGGGTGTGGAACGAGCGGGAACCAGAGACAGCTTTAGGATTTGGGGTTCCAGTAAGTGCTTGCACCCATTTATGGAGACTGTGAACTAAGCTTTTGCCCCACGCTGGCTAACGAGGAAATATCCTTCCTTCTTGGTCTCTCTCCCCTCCGGGAGAAGCCGTGGTGTCCGACATTTTGTGGGTCCTTTGAGAAGGTATGAACTTTTGGCGCGGAAAAAAAAAAAATGTGTGCTTTGAACTTGAAACAGCCGCGGGATACCGGGGCAGTCCCAACTGGGGCCGGTGCTCGGCTCCGGCCGGGTGCCCGTGCCTCTGCACAGCCGGTGGATGTGGACCGAGCGGGAACCAGAGACAGCTTTAGGATTTGGGGTTCCAGCAAGTGCTTGCACCCATGTATGGAGACTGTGAACTAACTTTAGCTACATGCTGTTCCAGGAAGGGAAATGATTCATTTTCCAACTTAAATCTTCGCGGACTTAATTACTATAATACAGAAATTGTAAACCGCGAGGACGCTACTGTGGCCGCGCGACATTTTACCACTTCATTCTCATCAGTGGAAAACTTATTATCAAATATTTCTTTGTTAATAGAGCTGTATTCTTGGGGGATAAATTCCAACAAAAATCGTGAGTCTGTTTTGAAACTCTAACAACAATAGTGAGTTGTGTGTTGAAATCTGGAATGTAATCAAGGTAAAGAGAAAAGGAAGTGAAATTATCACTCACGCACGGGGGGAGTTGGGGGGTGAGGGGGGGGATGTATACTGTTTTGTTTTGTTTGTTTTTGCTTTTGTTTCTGTTTTGTTTTTGTTTTTATTGGTGGTGGAATAGGGGCACTGGTGAAGGGATGGGTGTTTGATCATTGTGTAACTGAGATATAAGCCTGAGAACTTTGTAATTTTCCACTTGGTGATTCAATAAAATAAATTAAAAAAAAAGTAATGTGCTTTTTGTTGTCTACAAGCTGTTTTAATGTGTTATTTAATCTCATTATTTTAAATGTTGCTTTCAGAACAGAAATGTGTATAGTTTACATTTTCCAAAACTGACTTTGGTTCATAAAAAATATATATATAGGTTTTTGAATTCAGTCTTCTTTTTTTTTTTTTTGAGTCTTCTTTCTTATAGCTTATCCTTTACAGTGAAATAGTAACAGCATATATTTATTATAAAATCGATGTGAATTTTCACTGAATATGCACCATAGCACTGTAGCACAGTCGTCCTGTTGTTCATTTATTTGCTCGAGCCGGCCCCAGTAATGTCTCCACTGTGAGACATGTAACTGTTTTTGGTATAATGAGTACGCCACAGGGAGCTTGCCAGGCTCTACCATGTGAACGGACTGGTCTTGGTAGCTTTTCCGGCTCTCGGTAAGGGATGGAGGAATCAAAACCAGGTCAGCTGCGTGCAAGGCAAACATCCTACTCATTGAGCTATCACTTCAGTCCTTCACAGAATATACAGAAAATTAATAGGTCACTTTTTTTTTGCTTTTTGGGTCATACTCGGCAATTCAAAGGGGTTACTCCTGGCTCTGCACACAGGAGTCACCCCTGGCCGTGCTTGGGGGACCATATGGGATGCTGGAAATTGAACCCTGATAGGCTGTGTGCAAGGCAAAACACCCTACTGGCTGTGCTATCGCTGCAGTCCTTCACAGAATATACAGAAAATTAATAGCTCACTTTTATCTTTAATTTTAATTTAAAAAATTAACAAATCACAACAGAAAATTAACAAAACATCTAATTAAATTATATCTGCACCACGCACAAAGAAGAAACAGATTTTTATTTTAGATTAAGGTATATAACTATTAGGTTATATTATAGAAAAATGATTTCAAGTTGACACAAAATTTCTACCAGTAAACCTGAAGATCTTTCGACATTTGTCCTTTAAAAAACAAATTGCGCTCCAACCAGCTGTGCTCAGAGCTTAATCCTGACTAAGGTGTCACCTTGTGAACTTCAGAGAATCATGTACAGTTCCGGGATCAAATTTCAGACACGTACAAGACTAGGGCGTTGCCCTCTCTACTGTGTCTTTGGTCCTAAGACAGTACTTTTTCTAACAGAATGTTATGATTTCTACTGTTAGAATGTTTCTTAAGAACACATGGCAATAGCCACTCTTTTCATTTTCTCTTTAAAATGATGGCAACTCCTAATATCACCATCTAGTTGTGTTGTTACATTTTCTAGCTTAACACTCTCAGACTTTGTGTCATAAAATGTCTCCTCAATACATATATTTTAAAGTGCAATCCAAAAATGATGGAAGAGAACAAATACGTAGTGGTATAATCCAACAAACTAAAACATAAGGTTGGTAGGGAAAAGTAACTAAAAGGAGACTTTTCATAATAGATTATGCCAATGCTTTGTTGTCTCGGTCACACCCTGGTTTGTTGCTCAGGGGAATCTTCCAGTGCTGCATAGAGGACCACATGAAGCTGGAATAAGACTCAGATCTCCAGCCTGCAAGCCCATGTTCCAATGCTTCATGCTTTCTCTCTGACCTGAATGTCATTGCCTAATTAGTTCCTATAACTCCACAGATGTATTTAATCTTATAATTCTTTAATATCAAGGTAAACATCCCAAAACTCTGATGTATAAATTATCTGTAGACAGTATCAGAATTATAACTAAATAACAATCACATTTTTTTGTTTGTTTAGGGGTCAGATCCACATCCAGATTGCTCTGGATTACTCTTAGCATTGTGCTCGCAGGTCTGGATGTGCTTGAGGGAACTCTGCAATACCGGGAGTTGAACTGGAATTGACAGTGTGCAAGGCAAGTATTTTAACTCCCATACTAACTCTTCTACCCCAACCATAGTTCGTTAGGATGACAAACTTAGGAAGAAATATAGCTAATATTTTGACTTTCAATATGTTTAATGCCAAATAGTTATATTTTTGCTTCAATAATTTTGATCATTATTTATAACATTTTTGGAACTGTTTATTTATTATTATCTCATTTGGAAACTATTTCCTGAGCCTTTCAGTTTATAGTCCTGACTCAATGTTCTTTCATTCCAAATGCTTTTGAGTGGCAAATTTTAGCTTCTCCAGAGAGAGAATATAATGTGTGAGTAGTACCTACTCATCTGGAAATTAAAAGTGGGCACTAGTATCTTCTCTTAGTTTGTACATGCTTTGTACATAAAATGGTAACTTCTGATTAAGATTCTGATTCATAAGGATATCTCTGCCTCTCATAAGAGCAGGGGGAGGGCAGCAAAAAATATTGAAGATTACTAGGGAAAATGAAAACAGTCACTTCTCTCAGGCTTTTATCAGATTTCTGAGCTAAAGTTCTATAAGCTAGAAGAGAGTGGGATCACATATTTATATGACTGAGAAATGAAAACAAACTATGGCAAAGAAACTATGGCCTATCAAATTAGCATTCAAATAAAATTAAAAAGCTTTTGGTTCCCCCTCCCCCCCCAAAAAAAAACAGGAATACAGTTTACTGCCACTTAGCCTGTTCTACTAGAATGAAAGGAGTTCTTACATGGAAAGAATAAACAAAGGGCGGGGCTGGAGCATATTGTAGTGGGAAGGGCGTTTGTTTTGGATGTGGCGAACCTGGTTTTCATCCCTACGTATCATATGGTCCCCTGAGCAATGCCAGGAGTAATTTCTGAGTGCATAGTCAGTAGTAACCCTTGATAATCGCTGGTGTAACCCAAAAAGAAAAAGAAGCAGCAGCAGCAAAGGGGATGGAAATCATGAGTAAGGGGATAAAGGATGATAGAGTGATCAGAACAGAAACTTTGTCACATGATCTAAGACAAAGGGTTAAAGAGGAGGAAAAAGGACAGAAAAATGATAGTCAGATGATGATGAGCCTATAATTTCACACAAAGATTTTTTTAGATAAAGTATGAGTTTGCACTCATGGTAACCACAAAATGAATCTTTGGACTGCTCCTACGTGAGGGGAAGACTCTCAAGTAGTGCTCTGGGTTTCAGAGGGCACCCCCCATTAACTCTCAGTCTACATGGATAGAGATTTAAAGTGAGGCCATAGGATGCTGGATTGCTCTTGCTTTGCCTGCGAGGGACCATTCCGATCAACCCCACAGTGCCCTGGGCTCTCCAGGGCCAGAAACTGTAGTAATTGGGGCCCTCCAGAATTACACTCCACGATTCTAGGGGGATCAATGTGATGCCAGGATGAACTGAACCAGAGTTGATTATATGCAAGTCATGTGTCTATTTCATCTCTCTGCATGCCCCACTAACTCCAACAGCTTTGGGAAAAGTTAGGCGCAAAGATGACTCGGTGATAGAGCATATGTCCCACACGTGTGAAGTTCTGGGTTCAATATCTAGTACAACCCATGTACACAGAAACACACAAGTCTCATCTCCTTTATTGACTGGAGTTAGGACTCAAAATGTTGTACTCCATGCCTGGTATATATAAGATCTTTAATTCAACCTCCACATGGTTGAATTAAAGCACCAAGCACCACTAAGATTTACTCAACTCTCCCTCAGCACCTCTGGGTCAACACTTCTGCTACGCTGAGCTGATGCACTAAAGTCACATGGATTCTTGCTTCCAGGTTAAGCAATACAGAAAGTGACCCCTAGACCTCAGGAGTCCCAGTGAATGTAGCACATGCTTTAAATTGATTTTGCTTTCAACATAGAAACGGAAGTCACCAGAGAAAATCATCTACATAAAAAGATATAGATAAAGAATAAAAGAAGACCACATAAAAAATCATACATTTTAAAAAATGAATGAGGGTGGGAGAGGTAGTACTGTAGGTGAGATAAGGAACTAGTCTTGCATATGGCAAAACCAGGTGGAATAGCCAATACTGTATATAGTCCCCACTGAATACCACCAGGATGATTCCTGAGCACAGAGTCAGATCTAAGCCATGGGCACAGCTGAGAATAGCCCCTCCCCCCCCACACACATTCCAAAGATAGGTTGGAAGTGAGGCCAAGTAAAGTCAAACTCTAAATAAATGATCCAAAATAAGGGAGAAAGTTGAAATGAAACAAATTATTGAACTCTGTTTGCATAACTGAAGTACAAGATTCGACACGGGCAAAGTATCCATGGTGGAGGAGGAGATTCAAAGGACTATGATGGAAAGATAATCATGTTTTCTTTGCTCTACAATACTCTATATTGGTCTCTTAAAAATTTTCTAATGTGTTCAGTCTATTTTTCTGCTCCATAACCATTTTTTAAATTACTAAACTTTTTGTTTGTTTGGGGGACACATCCACTACACAACAGTGCAGACTCCATGTTCTGCATTCAGGGATCACTCCTGATGAGCTTGCGGGAGCATGTGGGGTGCTGGGGATTGAACCTGCATCAGCCACATGAAAGACAGTTGCCTTAATCTCTGTACTACCTCTTCAGCTCCTACGTTTTTTAAATAAACCTTGAACTCCATTAAGGTATCATTCCTCATTCTTTTTACTTTTCTTCCAAAAATCATACATATATTTACTGATGCTTGCACTTCTACATTATTTTCTTAGATAGTTATTCAAATTTGTGAAAGCTGATGGAATTCAAGTGGAGTTGCTCTAACATTGCAGTGTTTATATTCAAATATATTGGGATTTGAGAGGTAGTACAGAGTTTAAGAGACTTGTCTTGCATGGAACAAGCCTGGTTCAAACCCTAGCATCTCATAAGTTCCCTTGAGCCATGCTACCATAAGTGATTTTTGAGTACAGAGTCAGGAGTAAGTCCTAAAATCTGCTGAGACAGGCCCCAAATTTAAAAGTAAATTTAAAGTTCACGTCCTTTAATACTGTATTACTATCTGCAAAAGTTGAAGTTGTGACATCTTTTAAAAGAATCTCTCTGGCGACTGATGTAGGAAACACAGAACCAGGTGGAGCATGAACCATATTCAAATTTCTCTGTTATAAAGTATTTATTGGGATAATAATGTCCCACTCTCAAGAGTTCAAAATGAAGAAAGGAAAACAGAAAATCAGAAGGGTGAACTTTGAAGATTGGCCTGTATAGATTAAACTGTAATGTCTTTCCTGAAAATACCAGTACGCCTGTAAGTAAAGGGGAAGCAATTCAATCATAAACAGAGAAAGTCATCTTAGGAGTGAAATAGTTGTAATAGAGAAGAAGCTGAAAAATGTTATGATGCTGACTGAAAATGAAGGAAATCTTGACAAAGCAAACAGGTGGCTTCCATAAAGTAAAAAGGGCAAAGAAAGAAATTCCTGTCAGAATCTTTAACATGAGAAAAGAAAAATAAGCACCATGATTAAACTTAAAATTTCAAACTTTGTTGACAAAAAATGTACACAGTTTCCCAGTAGTATGATATTTATTAGAGCAGTGATAGGAAATCAATTCAAATTGGATTGGGAATTTATCAGTGTAAATGATGAAAAGAGGGTACACTCATAACTAGAATCAAATGTAATTGTTGGTTTGGTTAATTCTTGTGTCTTATGAGAGAAAGAGATAATTCCCAATTATAGGTCCTGAGCTATAAGACATGTAACATTATTACTTTATAATATTTGATTAAAATTATAGGGGTAGTGGAATGACTTTTAATCACTTTAGAGTTAAAATATAAATTAGATATCAAAATGTAAAATTTGTATTGGCAGATAAATGCTTGTCTCTAATGATGATATGCATTTGAACATTACTAATATTGAAAATTCTCTAAAAATAAATTGATTTATCTTTGGAGACAATAAAAGTATAGAAAAGATCACAGTGTGAGCACTAGTACTTTATCAGGAATATGAAATGAAACTTGATGTAGAGAAAATGAGTTCCCTTAAGTAAGAAATAATGCTGAAATCTGACAGTAAAATTAATAAAATGAAACTATGATGTTAATAACACAGAAATGATGAAAAATTTCATGGCAACTTAAACAAGATTTATTTAAGTTAACTGATAGAAAAGAAGACCTGGGTAGAGTGTAATAAAGCTAACTTAAAAATGAATGTAGGCGGATCCGGAGCAGCCGCGCACATCATGGCCCCTCTGCTCCTTAAAGACTCTGATTAGGGAGGTTCTACTAACCCATTTTGGCACCCAGAGACTTATAGAAATGCATCTAGACTGTAAAATGAGCTAAAACAACAGAAATCCAAAACCACGCAGCCACAACAGCAGCCGCGCGAGCTCCTATAATCTTCATTCTCAGCCATGGAAAACAAACTATCAAATGATACCTTTTCAGCAGGTTTGATTGTTGGGGGAAAATTCCGAATAATAATAGCCAGTTCTCTGTTGAAATATTGAATGTATCCAAAGTATAGAGAGAATAAAGTGAAGATCATTGGCCACTCAGTTGCGGGGGGAAGGGGTTTTATTGAGGTTGTTGATGGGGAAACAGGGGCACGGGTGAAGGGATGGGGGTTTGATCATTATATGACTGAGACTTAAACCTTAAAGCTTTGTCACTTTTGTCACGGTGATTCAATAAAATAAAATTTAAAAAAAATAAATGAATGTAGGCAAAAACTAGTGATGAATACTGAAAGTGGGAAAAAATAGAAATAGGGGAATTAAATAATAAGTTGGGTTTTCCTTTTTTTGACTTTGAGATTATTCCTAATTTCATGCTAAAGAAGCTAATTTAATTTACAAAATTCTTGTTTTGTGAGGTTAACTAGGAGAAAGTGTGGAATACATTTGAATATGAAAAAGGCTGGTAGAAGTAAAGAAGGAAAAATTGCTCAGACCTGGTGCAAAGAACTTGATTATGTCCTTTACTTTTTTCAGTTTTATTAAGGTATTCAATATAACTATAAATTTAAGGTGTATAACATAATATCTGAAAGATATACATAATGCAAAATCATCATAACAAGCTTGGTTATATTTCATTACCCGACATAGATGCTTACATTTCCCCTGGGGATATTCAGAATTACCATGTTAGCATTTTCAAATACAGAGTACAGCTTTATTAATGGTAGTGTTCTGCCTTCTAAGTCCATAAAGTATTTATCTTTAATTAATAGTTTGTATTTTTGGATCATCTTAATTCATTCGGTCTTCAAACCCCGTCTCTGACAATGCCAATCTGTTCTTTCTTTTCTATGATTTTCATCTTTTAAAATTTGGTTTGACTTTTTTTTTAAGTTTAATAAAGCCTTTATTTAGGAAGAATGAAGCAATTGCAGACTTGCTATGGCCTCCAGTTGTGTCCTCTAAGCACTGATTTCCATCCTCGGAGCAGAAAGTGTGCCTGGGTCAGCACTAAGCTCAGAACAGGTTGTCCTTTAGGCAAACTATTGAATTTTGCTTTAAGTGGCAGCAATCCGGTGAAATTTGGCATGTAATTCTTGAATACTTTCCGGTGTTTTGGATTCTTCAACCCTCTCATTTCAGACCTGGGTGCGGTGGAAACAGCCTCTCCAGTTTGCCCTGGAACCCATCTTTTTTTTTTTTTTTAAATTTTTTATTGAGTCACCATGTGGAAAGTTACAAAGTTTTCAGGTTTAAATCTCAGTTATACAATGCTCGAATACCCATCCCTTCACCAGTGCTCATATTCCACCACCAAGAATCCCAGTATAGCTCCACCCCGCCCCCTCACACCCCTAACCCCCCCACGCCCCTAGCCCCCCCACCCTAAGCCCCCCCCCCGCCTGTGTAACTAATAAATTTCACTTTACTTTCACTTTGATTGCATACAATATTTCAACAAAACTCACTATTATTGTTTGGAGAGTCTCTCCCCTAAAGTCAGACCTGCTGAAAAGGAAGCATTAGATAATTTGTTTTCCATTGCTGAGGATGAAGAGGTATGAGGTCGAGTGACCACACTTAGCAGCCTCTCTGTTTTGGGTTTCTGTAATTTAGTATTTTAGTAACTAAGTCCAGAGAGATATCTGCCAGAAGTTGCATCGTTGCCAACTTGTGCTTCTCAGTTACATTATATTCCACATATGAGTGCAATCTTTCTATGTCTGTCTCTTTCTTTCTGACTCATTTCACTCAACATGATACTTTCCATGTTGATCCATTTATATTCAAACTTCATGACTTCATGTTTTCTGACAGCTACATAGTATTCCATTTTCCAGATAAGGTGCTCTACTTTGAGCAAACAGGCAGATCAGTATCCAATGGGGCCTTATTATAAATGCAGCATCGTCCAGAAAAGCTGCAGGAAAAAAAGCAAACTGTTGATTGAGGATGCTGGAGCCGAGTAAGGCTTCTTCAGTAACTAACCATCATCAGAACTCTAACATGCTATTATTGTACCTCACAGAGGGTCAGCATTATCGATTCAAACCACCTGACTTGACTTGATTTTTTTATAAGCAAAATAGACTCTAAAATCAACACTGAGTCAGAATTAACATCTGGATATGTACAAAAGGAACTGAGTCATGTAGGAAAATACGGTATATGGGGGGGAAAAGTAGTAGAGGGAGAGAAATTAAGAGGAAGTACAGAGAAATCAAAATATTAGATAATCATGTGGCTATTAAATTGTCAACAACAGTGACAGCAAAGAATGTTGAAGCCAGAGTCTCAAAGTCAGGCTGATTTTGAGATAAAACAATTGGGAAAAGTCTGGAACTGTCTAAGTGACTAGACCTACCAGGTAGTAATATATGGACTTCAGAGAAAGCAGTGGCCTCTAGAACTAAACAGGTCCAGGGAGAAGCTAAGCAAACTCTGTAGGAAATATGGGAATGATCAAGGCATTATTTGTTAATAAGGGACTTGAATTCCAAAGTATGCAGTAAATGCATCAGTAAAAGGTGCAAAACAGGGTTTGGGCTGATACACAGAACTGCAAAGGGTTTAATATTCTTATGAAAAGAGAGTTTGGGTTTGTGGTAATGACTTAGATAGGAATATACAGGGGCCAAAACAGTAGCATAAGGGTAAGGCTCTTGCCTTGACTGCATACAACCCTTCCCCAACCATCACCTGTGATTCCCTGAGCACCACCAAAAGCTCTCCCTGAGCACAGAACCAGGAGTAAGTCCAGAGCACAGTTGATGTGGCTAAAACCTTCCCAGTACTACAAAAAAAAATTCTGTGGTTAACAGAATGAAAAGGCATGTGGGAATCTCTTAGGCAAAGTATGGTGAATGTGCTTTCCTATGAACTGATGGTATAATTGTTTAAAAAAAATTATTGTGAGTAGTAAGAAAATGTCAGTATTGAAAAAATTTGAATTAAAGTTACAAATTATATACAAATGTTCATAATGAATACTGTTAATTATGTCTAAACTGAAAGTGATGTATTATGGTTTTATCTAAAAAGTTACAACTACCTACAGGTTTCCCACTAATAATTGAAGTTTACTTTGTTCAATGTTGTCTAGAGTTTCAAATTTGGTGGTCACAACCTCCATAAATATTTATCATGCTATTGTTTTGACAGATATTAGTTTCTTCAACTTTTAGAATAGAAAACAATGACTGGAAAGTTTGAGAATTGATGCTTTCTTATTGTGCATGTTCCTGCGTTTGATCCCCGGCATCCCATATAGTACCCCAAGCACTGCCAGGAGTAATTCCTGAGTTTAGAGCCAGGAATAATCCCTGAGAATTGCTGGATATGATCCAAAAAGAAAAAAAATATTATTGTAAATGTTTAAAATGTAATGCAGCATCGCTTCTCAGCCATTTGGCTAAGATCAAGTGTAAAATGTAATGTAGTTAAAGAAAATCTTTAACAGTGGTTCAATATGCTTAATAGATGAAATTATGCTTACACACATATATATAAAGTACCAGTTTGTTACAAAAATTATATGTATAAATAATATATAATACCAGTATTATATATACATATATATTATATGTGTGCATATATAATATATAAAACACCAGTCTTCTGTAACAAGAAAATCTTTTACAGTTTTATTTTTCCTCTTATTAAGTTAATGACTAAAGAAAATTAGTGTTAATAAGTTAAAGAGAAACTACATTAACAGCATCAGGCACCATCATTCACCTCCATGAATAGGCGTTAAAATGCCAGCAATTGTTTATTTCCAATAAATTTGCTCAAGAACTGGATAGCCGGATAAAACATTAAGTTTTTCACACTGTTTGACCACCTCACTTTAAAACTTTGTAATGTTTGTAGCTAACAAGATTATTTAAAAAAAAATTAAACCACAGACAAAGATTTCCCTCCTCTTCCAGTGGCATTACAAACAGACAAAAGGCAAAAGAAATAGGAACAAAGCTAAAGGAAAAAAGAGGCTTAGTCTTTCATTCCTATCCCACCTATGGAACAGGGCTTCCAAATTACTTTGGTTCCAGTTATCTAAAAAAAGTTTCTTTATAAAATATTTATCATAGTCCTTGTAGGAAGTAACCAGTCTTGTAAAAATGGAGCTCATTAGCCAAGATTGATATAATCCCACCTACTTTCTAAAAAGGCCGTAGCCATAATTGCAGAATACTTTTTCTATTAATATTCTGTCTCTCCCCCTAAGCTTCAAAATACTACAGACAATTCTTAATCTTATTTAAACCCATATTGCATTAAGCCAAGTAACATGCAACTAGCTGACTTTATTAATAAGTTCAATTGAATTATTCATTAACTGGTATGTGTTATTTATGTATTTGTGTATTTTATGTATTTTTAGAATCAAGGACTTTAAAATGTTTGAGCTCATTTTATTCAATTATAATAATGCCCTGACATTTAGTGAGTGTTTTAGATTCTAGTCTAGACAAAGAACTCATAATACAGTGAGTCATCTCCGACAAAAAGCAATGTAGCAATAATAATATTGAAAAATGTTAATATCTCAAAGATTATGTTCCATGTGGGATTCTTTCTGAAGCATAACACAAAAATGATGGCATCTAATTGCTAGCATATGGCAGAATATGATTCTGAGCAAAAAAAAAAAGTAAAAAGTGCTTGTTTTTTCATGTTAATGTTATACTAAATGCCAACTATGAGCCTTTTGCCTGCTTCTTCATTATTAATAAACTTTCTCTTGAATTTCTGAAGAGTGTGAAATCTCTATGTAAAATATTTCTAAAATTCCAAAGAATTTTGTTTTACCATTTTTAGAGAACCCTAAAGCCTCTATCAAGAAGCTCCTAGAAACAATAGACTTGAATAGTAAAGTTGAAGGCTATAAAACCAATACCCAAAAGTTCATGGCTTTCCTATATGCAATAAGGAGAGAGAAGAAAATGATATGGGAACAAACGCAATCTTATTTGCAATCATGCCCCAGAAAATCAAGTACCTTGGAATCAGCTTATCTAAGGAGGTAAAGGACCTGTACAAAGAAAACTACAAAACACTACTTCAAAAAATAAAAGAGGACACTAAGAAATGGAAACACATGCCCTGCTCATGGATTGGGAGAATTAACATTGTCAAAATGGTAATACTCCCCAAAGCATTATACAGATTCAATGTGATCCCTATAAGTGTACCCCTGACGTTCTTCAAAAAAATTGATCAAACACTCCTGAAATTCCTATGGAACAACAAGTCCCCATGAATAGCTAAAGCAATTCTTGGGGGAAAAAAAAGATGGGAGGCATAATCTTCCCCAACCTCAAACTGTATAATAAAGCAGTAATAATTTAAAAAATTATGGTATTGGGACAAAGACAGATCCGCAGACCAATGGAATGTGGTTGAATCTCTTTACACACACCCTAAAATGTATGATCATCTAATCATTGATAAGGGAGCAAGAAATATAGAGTGGAGCAAGGAAAGCCTCTTTAACAAGTGGTGCTGGCAAAACTGGACAGCTACATGCAAAAAGAATAGGCTCAGAGCGGTACCTAACACCATGCACAAAAGTTAGATGAAAATGGATTGAAGATTGTCAACATCAGACCAGAATCCATAAGGTACACTGAAGAAAAGGTTGGTTTCACCATTGTTATTTCAAAGTATTTTGTGAATGTACTGACTTTACAGGATGGGAAAATGATTTAGAAAATCACGTCAAATGTGGTTTCTAAGAGCTGTGCATGATTAACCTGAGAATGGAGACAATCTCAATTTAAAGCTATGTTTATTTGTGTTCAATACAAATAAGTGTTCAGATAAATATTTCAGGCATTACAGTCCCGTTTACACTTTCAGCAACTTTCCATGAAATCTAATAACCTTTCCAAATATGAGCAGCCTTTCTGCTCACCATCAGATTTCTCATATTTTGTTTTCTTATTTGTGTGGTGGGGAGGTGGGGAAACCACTTCTGGCGATGCTCAGTGTGTAAGGGTATATTCCTCACTCTATACTTAGGGATAGAGTCTCTTGCCCGCACGCCTGGCTCTCTTCCCCGGGGCCCCTCGGAGGAAATGGGCTCCAGCTTCCCTCCCCACCCCAAGAAGAGCTCCCGGCATCTGAAGACCACCAGAACCTAGCTACAGCCATGCTGGAGGCCCCTCTCCACACGTTCGGACAGGCCTCATGCATGAAGGTACCTGCAGAGGAACCCAGGTTTGTATGATCCCATCAACCGCCAACATCCAGAGAGAATCTTAAAAGCAAGCTCCTCGAAGTGATATCATGTAGCCTGCTTCTCCCTCCAGGAGAAACTGGCCATCTTCTGAGAGTTTCCTGCCCACATGGGACAGCCTTGCAAGCTTCCCATGGTGTATTCATATGCTAAATCCAGTAACAAGCTGGATCTCATTCCCCTGACCCTGAAAGAGCCCCCAGTGTGACATCTTGGGAGGGCCGAGTTGAGAGAGACTTCTAAGATCTCAGGGAAAGGATGAAATGAGAGGTTACTGAGCCCGCTCGAGAAATAGGTGATTAACGGGATTTTTGTGATTTTCGTGATTTCGTGATACTTAGGGATCACTTAAGCATGCATGAAAAGCACCTTATCCCTTACCCAGTACTCTCTGTCATTCCTCCACTCCACCCCCAACACCTCTAAATCTCTGAATTTCTTTACTTGTAGCTTTCAATAGAAAAGTGTTTTCAAGTAGTTGTTGCCAGTCAACGGTAGAACACACTCTTTTAAATGAACAGCATATTCACTTCTGAACTTCTCAAGGACTTACTTACATCCTCAGGGGGTACTTAAATTAAAAAAAAAAAGAAACACCCCCACTACTGCCAAAATAAAGCCTACTACTCTAGGGGCTGGAGCCATAGCACAGCGGGTTGGGCATTTGCCTTGCATGCTGCCGGTCCGGATTCCATTCCTAGCATTTCATATGGTCTCCTGAGCACCACCAGGAGTAATTCCTGAGTGTAGAGCCAGGAGTAGCCAAGTGCATGGCTGAATGTGAGCAAAAACACAAAAATAAATAAATAAATAAATAAATAAAGGCTACTACTCAAAAACTTTCAAAATCCAAAAGAATGTTTTGCAAGAATTTGGGCATGGGGACGCACCCTCTACTGCCAGGATTTTATTATTTGCTCTGTGTTCAGAACTGAAGATGTTGGCAGTACTAAAAAAACAGTTGTAATGAAAAAGATCAAAGCAATCAAAGCCTAATCATTTGAGGAGTAAGTGCTTTTAATATAGAATGTTCAAACATAATGAGGTCTTCCAAATATAAGATTAATAGTACTAAGATGTTCTCTGACTTTGAATTTTTATATATTTTTTCATTATAATGAACTCAATCTAAAATAGTCACTCTCACTAATATAGCCCTTGAATGATGATGATTTTTCTTTTTGATTCTAGGAATTTTAGTAATGTAAAGTGGTGCTCTGTTAGGGATGTTAATAGAATTCAAGGAATTTTCTCATCTGAAACCTCACTAAATGATATGCTCTTGCCACCTATAATTGGATCCAGTGGAAGTATTGAACAGGAAGTGTTCAGATAAATATTTCAGGCACTTATAGTCCCCTTTACACTTTCAGCGACTTTCCATAAAATCTAGCAACATTTTCAAACTGAGCAGTCCTTCCGTTCACTATCAGATTTCTCTTATTTTTGGTTTTCTTATTTGTTTGTTTGTTTGGTGGGGGAGTGGGGATATATGTATATATATGTATATATATATGTATATATATATCACAATAACCCGTTAATCACCGATTTCTCGGGCGGACTCAGTAACATCTCATTTCGTCCTTTCCCTGAGATCTTAGAAGTCTATCTCAACTTGGCCCTCCTAACGGTGTTGCACTGGGGACTCTTCAGGGTCAGGGGAATGAGATCCAGCTTGTTACTGGATTTTGCATATGAATACACCATGGGAAGCTTGCAAGGCTGTCCCATGTGGTCAAGAAACTCTCAGAAGATGGCCAGTTTCTCCTCGAGGGAGAAGTAGGCTAAAGATATCTCAAGCGTCCACGCGCTTCTGAGAGCTTGCTTTTAAGTCTCTCCCTGGATGTTGGCCGTTGATGGATGACACACACCCGGGTTCCTCTGCTGGTACCTTCATGCATGAGGCCTGTCCGATTGTGTAGAGAGGAGCCTCCAGCATGGCTGTAGCTAGGTTCTGGTGGTCTTTGGCCTCCGGGAGCTCTGCTTGGGGTGGGGAGGGAAGCTGGAGCCCATCCCCTCCTAGGGGCCCCGGGGAAGACAGCCAGGTGTGCAGGCAAGAGACTCTCTTATATATCACTTATATATCACTGTATCACTGTCATCCCATTCTTCATCGATTTACTCGAGCCGGCACTAGTAATGTCTCCCTTTGTCCCAGCTGTGAGATTTTAGCAGACTCGCCTTACTCATTTTTCCCAACGACTGGAGGCTCTTTTCAGGGTCAGGGGAATAAGACCTGTTATTGTTATTGTATTTGGCATATTGAATACTCCATGGGGATCTTGCCAGGCTCTTCCGAAAAATGAAAAATATATAGTAGAAGACTAATATTCATAGCCAGGGAAAACAGGAGCTAAGAGGACTGGTCAATGGCTGCAACTAACCACAAGCGTGTGGGGAGCTAAGGGTAGGTACCATAGAGAAGAGAACAGTATGAAAATATTATCTGGGAATGATCACCCTGGACAAGATCCAAGTGTTAAAAGTAGCTTAAGGGACATTCTTGATCACCTTTATGTATCAATATTATATGTGTGTACATGCATTTTAATTTTAAAGATTGCTCTTATTTTCTAACAGAAGAGCTTTTTTTTTTTTGGGGGGGGGGATGTGGTGTCAGGGGCCAACCTTGCAGTGCTCCGAGCTTGCTCCTTGTTCTACACTCAGTGATCATGCCCACTGTACTTGTGCTCTAGACCTTCATTGTTAAAGACTCTATCTTTCCTAACCTCAGATTTTGCCCATTCTTATTTGTTCAAGCGGGCACCAGTAACGTCTCTCATTGAGAGACTTATTGGTACTGCTTTTAACATATCCAATATGCATTGGTAGCTTGCCAGGCTCTGTCATGCAGGCTCCATACTCTCGGTAGCTTGCCGGGCTTTCGGAGAGGGGCGGAGGAATCGAACATGGGTCGGCTGAGTGAAAGGCGAAAGCCCAACCGCTGTGCTATAGCTCCAGTCCATTCTTATGTATTTTTTATTTTTTTTATTTTTTTTCTTATCTTATGTATTTTTTAAATGCTAGTGTTCCACAACTTAAGAGAAATAATCTTTGTAAAATTGAAGTTACATCACATTACAAGATTTCCTGTTAGCCTACTAAAAATTAATGTATGTGTCACTACATTTGGTTCTCTACTCAAGAGTCCAATTCTACCCCTCACCATATGCTGAATTCTTTGGGGTGGTCTGCATATTTAATTGCTATTTGAAGTCCAGCATATTTGATTGCTCATGAGTTTTGAAAAATTTTTGCCTGTTCTCATATTAAACTTCATATTCTCTGAGGTACACAGTGATTGTCACCAATGTATGCTCATTAATTATGCATTAGGCACAGCCCTAAGTATTTTGTGCATATTGAATAGTGTAATCCTCACAAATTTGTAGGTCAAAAACAAATTTTTCCTTCTACATTATTTTAAGATGAGGAAACTAGGGTGCATGATGATTTTATAAATCTAGAATCACGAATCATAGGTGTTGTTGTATTGAGGTGACATGATTTTAGAAGACTGTGAGTGTTTACTACATGTTCCCGCACCATACCTATCACTAAAGTTTTT
Organism: Sorex araneus; assembly: GCF_027595985.1. Taxonomy (NCBI): domain Eukaryota; kingdom Metazoa; phylum Chordata; class Mammalia; order Eulipotyphla; family Soricidae; genus Sorex; species Sorex araneus. The sequence goes on along the minus strand of NC_073308.1, from coordinate 50,676,393 downwards.
TTATCCTTCCACTTTATCTTTATCTCAGACACTTTCAACCCACTCCCACTCCAATCCATGCGATCAGTAATCTTATTTCTGTGCTCAGTATATAAGGGTTTGTTTTCATTGTCCACAAACCAAGTTACTTTGTTTCTTTTACTATATATGAATGAAATTAGGTGGATTTTCTCTTCCTTTGTGTTTATTTTAGTTAGCCTAAAATCACACCTCTTTTAAGTGACTAAGCAATGCATCCAAAGTCTTCATGCTTAAGCCTGCTGCCTGCTATAGAATTAATGTTAAATAATCTAATTCTCTCTTCTTTGATCTTAACATGATAAACAAAGTTACAAAGTTCCAAAGTGTCATGTATAGAGTAAGGACTGTCACGCTGCTTGAATTCAATCTTAGCTCTGTCATTCACTGGGGGGTGCAATCGAGAACAAGTTTATTAACCTCCTAAAGTTTTAAAATGAAGATTTTCAAACTGCTTCACTCAAGTAGTTACTGGGAGTATCTAATAAAATACTGGATCAATTAGACCAATTGATGTAAACAATTCTAGAGATGTAGTTATTATTGAAACCATAATTCAAACAAAATGGACTTCTGGGTTCTCCTCTGAATCAACTTCAAAGGATGAATATGAGTAGAAAAAGCATATTTGATGATGTTTATTAAAAGTTATTTAAAATTATCTTCAGTAATAAATGTATGTTTATTGAAAGTTATTTAAGGGGCCAGAGCGATAGCACAGCGGGTAGGGCGTTTGCCTTGCACGCGGCCGACCCAGGTTCGATTCCCGGCATCCCATATGGTCCCCCAAGCACCGCCAGGAGTAATTCCTGAGTGCAAAGCCAGGAGTAACCCCTGAGCATCGCTGGGTGTGACCCAAAAAGCAAAAAAATAAAAATAAAAAAAATAAAGACAACTTTAAAAAAAAAAGAAAGTTATTTAAAATTATCATCAGTAATATAGTTTTTGTGAGATTTGTAGTATTTCTTTACACCTTAATTTGACAGATTTATTGTGGTTCATCAGGGAGTAAAATTCTCTCTTTTGTCTTTGTTCTGCTTTATATTGTTTTCTTGGCAGGGGCGGCAGGCTCTTAGGTTATGCTGAGGGTCTAAGGCCTAACTTAGTGATACTTAGCTCAGCTGGCCAGGGGTGATGGTAGAAGCACAGGGTTGGGAGTGTTTAGAGACAGCAGGCTCTACCCAGTGGGATTCTGGAGAATATACAACTCTGGGAATTGAACTTAGAGCCTTGAGCATGCAAAATGTGAGTATACTCCTTGGACCTATCCTCCCTCCCTCCCTCAAATTAAATAATTCTGTCTGTATGTAAACATCAAAGAAATGGGAAGCAATCTTCCTTCAAGACAGACTAAGAACCCTACTGTGTCAATAGTTTGCCATGTTCAGTAGATCCAGCTTTTTCTTCTAATATAATCCCTTACTCCTCTCACCTTCCAAATATCTCTTTCCAATGTCTTCTAACTGATTATCCACATTTATAAACCTTTTGGTAAATGCATAGTTTCTATACTGATCTTAGTCATAGTTTAAAATAACAACTTCTGTCTATAAATTAAAATTTTAAAGTGTTTAGCACAGGGAGTAGGGCATTTGCCCTGCATACGGCCAGCTGACCCAGGTTCAATTCCTCCACCCTTGTTGGAGAGCCCGGCAAGCTACCGAGAGCATCTGGCCCACACGGCAGAGCCTGGCAAGCTACCCATGGCATATTCGATATGCCAAAAACAGTAACAACAAGTCTCACCATGGAGATGTTACTGGTGCCTGCTCAAACAAATCCATGAGTAACGGGATGACGGTGATACAGTGATACAGATACTTATAAGTAAGTTTAAAGTCTTTACTAATTTTTCAACCTTCCTGTCTTGTTGGATATCATTGGTTTGTCCTGCTCCCCTTGCCACTAGGAGCTTAGATTTATCAGTCACACCCATCAAAGTGCTCCCGAGTCACTCCCATTCCTTTGTTTATCTGTAACCATTTCTACCAGTTTATCTGCTCTTCCTCTAATCAAACTCTGTTAATTTGTAAAGTCAGACCTTGCTAGGACAAGTGAACTTGTATTGTAAGTTAATATTGTCTTTCTCCTCTCTTATGTCTTTTGAATAGTTTACCTTAAAACAATATCCTTTTTGTATGGACAAAGAAAGACATTTATTAATATGCTTTGGTAACATGGGATTTAATTGGCTTCAAATATTATTCATTCCCGGGCATCTGCTTTCTTTATTTTTTTATTTATTTTTTATTTTTTTTTTGCTTTTTGGGTCACACCTGGCGATGCACAGGGGTTACTCCTGGTTCTGCACTCAGGAATTACCCCTGGCTCAGGGGACCATATGGGATGCTGGGATTCGAACCCGGGTTGGCCGCGTGCAGGGCAAACGCCCTACCCGCTGTGCTATCGCTCCAGCCCCGCATCTGCTTTCTTGACTTAAGCCTCAGCTGGCCTTACTTCCTAGCACCCTCAAAAGCAGGGTCCCAAAGGGGGACGGGATGGACCCAGGGCAAGCTGTGAGTTGTGTGCTACCCTGGCATCGAGATGGGCCTGGCCAAAGCGCCTAATGCTTAACTATATGTTAAGAGCTTGGTCATGGGCTTGTCATGTCATGATCCAAAAGCAACGACGAGACTAGGGCCCTGCTAGGGCTAGGAAAGACTAATCTGGCCTGAGCGCTGTAGTTTGAGATCGAGGTGACCCCCAGAGAGCAATTCTATAAGCTTAATGCATCTCTTTCTATGTCCTTACAAAATGATTTATAGTATGAAGGACAAAGAGAGGAGAAACACACCCATGGGATTCCGCTCTTGGGCGGATGTCCCCCTGAGAGAGATTCTGTCCTAGTGAAAGCATCCCCTAAGGGATAGAACTTTACCCCCTATAGATTGTAACCACACCTATGCATAATCCCCGCCTGAAACATCCGGAGCGCGGATGTGGGGGATTTAAGGTAGCTGTATGAGGGGGGTAGGGGGAGTTCCAGAGGAGGAGCAGAGAGAAAGAATGAAGTAGGATGGGGGAGGAAGAAGCAGGAGGAGAATCAGAGGAAAATGGAGAAAAAAGTTTGGAATAAACTGCTGTGAGACCAACCATCTAGGCTCCGTTCCTTCCTTCGCCTGCCTCATCATCGCCATCAAACTCCCTGGGGTGGGGGAAGTGGCAGGAGACTACCGAACGCGGGTGGCGGGAGAGACAGCGCTGCTGCCCTAGGCCCTGTGCCTGGATCGGTGCAGTGAGGCGCTTCCCTCGCCCACGCCTTTCTTTTTATTTTTGTGTTTTACACACTGTCTTAAGTATTTGAGAACAAGATTGTGGAGTAAGAAAGTGACTTTCTGTTCATCTGATTTTACTTTCCTATCATGTTTAAATCTAAATCTGCTTCTTGAAATTAAGGTTGTTTTCTCATACAACTTGTTATAAAAATTATAGTCTCCATGTTTACCATATTTTTAAAAAATGTGTTTCTTGTTGCATCCAATTTATTTATTTTTTATTTGTTTATTTTTTAATTAGTGAATCACCGTGAAGGTACAGTTACAGATTTATACATTTTTGTGCTCATGTTTCCCCCACACAAAGTTCGAGAACCCATCCCTTCACCAGTGCCCATTCTCCACCACCAGTAAACCCAACATCCCTCCTACCCTCCCCAGTCCCGTCTCCCCCCACCCCACACTGCCACTATGGCAGGGAATTCCCTTTTGTTCTCTCTCTCTGATTAGGTATTGTGGTTTGCAATAAAGGTGTTGAGTGGCCATTGTGTTCAGTCTCTAGTCTATATTCGGCCCGCATCATCTTTCCCCCGCATGACCTCCGACCACATTTTACTTGGTGTTCCCTTCTCTGAGTTGCCCAGAATGAGAAACCAGCCTCCAAGCCGTGGAGACAACCTCCTAGTACTTGTTTCTACTATTCTTGGGCGTTAGTCTTATAGTCTATTATTCTACATTCCACAGATGAGTGCAATCTTTCTATGTCTGTCTCTCTCTTTCTGACTCATTTCACTTAGCATGATACTTTCCATGCTGATCCACTTATATGCAAACTTCATGACCTCATTTTTTCTAACAGCTGCATAGTATTTCATTGTATAGATGTAGGAAAGTTTCTTCAACTAGTCATCTGTTCTAGGGCACTCAGGTTTTTTCATGATTCTGGCTATTGTAAACAGTGCTGCAATGAACATATAAGTGCAGATGTCATTTCGACTATGCGTTTTTGCTCCTCTGGGATATATTCCCAGCAGTGGTATTGCTGAGTCAAATGGGAGCTCAACCTCTAGTTTTTTGAGAATCGTCCATATTGTTTTCCAAAAGGGCTGAACTAGTCGGCATTCCCACCAGCAGTGTAGAGGGGTCTCTTTCTCCCCACATCCTCTCCAACAGTGGTTGCTTTTGTTCTTTACATCCAATTTATTTTTTTAAATTCTAGGTTATGTTTTTTTCTTTTTTTGCTTTTTTGGGTCACACCCAGCAGTGCACAGGGGTTACTCCTGGCTCTTCACTCAGGAATTACTCCTGGCGGTGCTCAGGGTACCATATGGGATGCTGGGATTCGAACTTTGGTTGGCCGCATGCAAGGCAAACACCCTAACTGCTGTACTATCGCTCCAGCCACATCTAGGTTATGTTTTAATTTTTCCTATCATTTAAGGTGCTTTGTCCTAAGCTTTGGCACCACTGATTCTTTCCCTCTGTTCTAAATCAGACCTACTATATCCTAAGATTGTTTTTAGAAGTCGTACCTACAAAATCCCAAATCCTAATCCTATCAAAAAACAACCTTTTCTTATATTTTGCCTGATTAATAATTTTCCTTTATTAATTACTTTTCAACTAATTGATTCTGCTAGTGTTTTCACTATACTTTCAACACTTTTGAATATTGAAATAATTTCTTTTATTATATAATATATGTTCTTTATCATTGTAATCTATGCCTATTCTCTTTAATTCTAATCTGTTATATGAATTTCTTTTTTTCACCTTAGACAAAAATTTCCCTATAATTATTTCCCTACTACTAAGGATTTCCTCCATAAGTTTTATACCTTCATTTCAAATTCTTCTATTTTCTTCTTTCTATATTTCCCATCAACATTCAAATGGATATGAAAATAGATGTATAGTATACATATTCAAATATATGAAACATAGAATGGATACAGAAAAATATTTAAAATTTTCAGTACTTATTATGCATTTTGTAAAAATTAATGTGGAATACAACATAAGACATAAATTTTCCATAAGTAAAGCATGGTAATGATAATATAAAGAAAAATTCAGCATTCTATTGCGATGGGAAACAAACCAATCAAAAACCCTAGAGATTAGCAAGTAGCACAGAGCAGTAGCTACAAATAGCTCTTGTTGGAGAGTACGAGAAAGATACATACAGGAGGGAATTTAGAAGAAAAAGGGACCAGAGAGGGATTAAAGTCAGCAGGCTTGTATTTGCCTTGCACATGGCCAACCTGGGTTCAATCCCCAGCACCCATATGATTCCCCATGTCCTGCCAGGAGTGATTCTTGAAAACAGAACCAGAAGCAGCCCTGAGCACCATTGTGTGAGCTAAAATGAGAAACCAAAAACTTGGAAGAAAAGAATATCATTGGCAGGTTTTTGTTTGTTTGTTTGTGTTTGTTTTTATTTTTCATTACTTTTAGCCTATGGTATGTCCCATAAAGGGGCACTACAATTTCAGTGGAAAACTTGAAGCTTGAAGGCAGTTTGAGGAGTTATAAATTAACAAAAGTTGGGGTGGGGAGATCCTTGAAAATGAAAATGCAGGAAAGGCAGAGAACCCAACCCAATGTATAAAACTACGAGCAATTTCTTGGCTGCATGAATAAGGGAACCTCAAGAAGCTAAACCTAAATGAATAAAATTGCTGTTCATTACAAGGTAGGTGAAATTTAATGTTTGAATCTTTAAAGAAATAAATACATTTGATTGTAGAAACAACACAAATCACATTGTTGAGTGCTTAGTATTCAATAATTTATTACTGGCACATGCCATCATTTCTCATGTCAATTATAACAGCATTCTTGTCCATTCTCCTAATAACCGTGCGAAATATTTGTCAGCTCTAGGGACGGGAGTGCATGCTTGGCATCTGAGAGTCCTGGTGTGTGCCCTGGCTCCACATTGTTCTTGTATACCTCTGGGAATGATCCTCTGAGAGGATCATACTGAGAGGTATGACTAAAACTGAAAAACAAAAATAAAGTAACATGTTTTCTGGAATATGCAAGGAAATTTTACAGCATAAAAACAGATAATATGACCAATTTTTATGAAAGAAGGCAAATAGAAACAATAGTTCTAAATAACACACATGTTGACACTGTGATGAGGGGTAGTATTGTAATCAAGGTGCTCCCCTTGGATGGGTTGGACCTGGTTCAATCACCAGCCTCAAAATGGTCCTCTGAGCCCTGCTGGGAATGATCCCTGAGCACAGAGCCAAGAGTAAGCCCCAAACACAGCTTGGTGTGGTGTGGTCCCCAAAACAAATAAATTATTATTTTGTTTCAGGGAGTAAAAGTCTAATAATTAGTGGTTGGATCTCCAACACTACTTGTTCTTTGAGTTTTATTTTACAAAGTGCAAAAAACTGCATATGTGGTGCTGGAGGAATAGTACAGTGGGGAGGGTGCTTGCCCTGCACACAGCTGACACGGGATCAGTCCCCGACATTCCATATGGTCTCGAGCACAGAACCAAGAGTAACTCCTGAGACCACTGGGTGTGGCCCCAAAGAAAAAATTCAAAACAACAACAACAACAAAACCCAAATCAAACCAAAAAACCCTAACGCACCATGTATTTTCTCTAGGATTAGATTTCATGTACAAACTCGAAACTATTTAAGCATACTTATTGTTTAACAACTAATTAAGTAATTATTACATTAAGCTACATTTCTAATGTAACTGAATCAAACATTTGCCTTGATCTATTGGAAAGTTCAGTCTTCAAAACATCAAAAACTTCACTAAAAATCCTAAAAGCTAAGCTAATCTAGAAGTTGCGGGGGGTCAGAGGTGGAGTTCTAGAATACAATTCAAGGTTTTGATTAACCTTGAAAACTTATTTTTCTTCTGTTGTGTTCTACTGAGGAGTTTTTCTAATTATTGTGGAGTGCTAGAATAACTCCACAATAGAACATAACAGAAGGAAAATAACTTTCCAAGGTTAATCAAAACCTAAATGATATCATTAAAATCTTCAAAGTAGAAGTTGAAGAGATAGTGTGGAGGGTAAGGCATTTGCCTTACATGCTGCCGACCCCAGGTTTGATCCCAGCATTGCAAATAGTTCCCTGAGCACCACCAGAAGGATAACTGACATTGTCAAGTATGTCCCCTAAACACAGAACAAAACAAAACAAAATGACATCAAAGCAATAAGAGAAGATGCTTTCTTCAAAAACACCAAAAGCTATAAAACAATTGAGAACAAATAAAACATTTCTAGAAGCGCATTCAAAACCATAAGTAAAAATTGAATTATAAGTCAATTCAATGAAGGAGTCAAATTGTTCTCACAAAGTAGAGCAGAAATGGAATATTAAGAGACAAATTTGAAATAAATCAAGGGCCCTAACAGAGATCCATTTTTTTAAAAAAAATTTATTGAATCACCATGAGATACAGTTACAGGCTTCCAACTATGGAGCAATCTTCCTGGCTTTTGTGTCTACTGTCGTTGGGTGTCAGAGAGATTCAGTCTTAAAAAACTAAGGTCTAGGGTTCTGGTGAAGATGTTTTCCTTGGATGCAAGTAGTCTAGGCTTGATTCCCAGCATCCTATATGGTCGCTTTAACTCTGCAAGGCCTCATCTCTGAGTGCATAGTCAGGAGTGAGTCCTGAGTACAACTGGATATAACAAAGGGGAAAATAAAACAAACCTAAGTTCTAGACAGAAAAAAAGTGGGATAAAAAGAGGATAGGCAAAATCATCAATAAAACAAAACATACTAAAACCCTAAAAATTTCCAAGACTCTAAATTATGAGCTTCAAAATACGTACCCAACACAATGGCTAAAATTACACACACATCAATTTGTACCACTGTAAAATTTGATAATTCTGGGAAGAGAAGGCCCTAAGTTTTTCTAAAGAGACATTAATCATCAACACCAATGTGATTTCCTGTATGATTTACAGGGTTTCTATTTAAATGGAATATTTTTTGTCAAAATCTACTGAGAAATGTCACTACTATAAAGTTACAAGATAATCTATACTTTTGTCTTTTTCACAACTCAAATTTGTTGAAATACTTTGAAATACTATATTATTTACTCATTATTGATTTTTCACTTCTCTTCCTCCTACAAAAGTCACTCTCTGCAGTGCTCAGAGGCCCAGGATCTCTACAGGCAAAATACTTGGCACATTGGTGCAGACCTGGAAGCTTAGGACTCAGCCTGGTGGTTCTCAGGATTGCCAGGAACACATCATGTGGTGCTTAGAGTTAGGAGATCCCAGGCTTTTGCTAGACCACTCAAATCAGATGCAGAGGCCCCAGATTTGGACAGTCATCTCTGAATGACCTTCAGACTCTTACACATATTCCCTTGATCCAGCTCACATTTAAAAATTTTTTCATTGTCCAAAAAATCAGGCCCAGTATATTCTTATTAAAAAAAAAATTACATTTGCTACTGTGACTTAGATTTCAACAGTACTTCCGACGATATGTTTGATGGCTCGACCAAACACTTAAATTTATAGCAAAAAGTTATCCCTCCAAATACTAAAAGCAATCCCAAGAACATAGAAAATGAGGGGTTTTCCTCTTCAAAATTGATAATTTTTTTGTAAAGATATAGGTTTTTCAGCTGGCTCGGCGTCTCCATTTTCCACTCAGAAAGCCGCGGGCCCTGCGCTGTGCTCGGGAGGAAGGAGTTGAGAGAGAGAGGTTAAAAGAATTGGGGGATGCCCGGTTCCCACTGTTTCAGCCCGCCGTGGGGGCTCTGGTCCCATGCCGAATTAGTTCAGTGGGCTGCTTGGAGTCCAAGGGCGCTTCCTTGGGCTCTTCCATCATGCTCGCTCCGCAGCAGGGTCCAAAGGGAAGCACACGTGGGGGAGGTGGGTTTAAGTATCTATCTGCAGTGGGCGGGGGAGCCGATACCAGCGCAAGACCTTCGGTTTCAGAAACTGCTTGCAGACACTCTACTAGTCTATCAACTAAGCCAGAGCCCCACGCCTGCCGATGACGGGAAATAACCATCCTTTTCGGTTTTTTTTCCCTTGTCAGGCAGCGTGGCGATTACTAAACAGGCGTGAACTCGGTGGCGCGGGGCAAGGGGAAAAAAGAAAAGTTATGTAACAAACAGCGGGACTTAATATCTCTATATTCTTAGCAGTGGAGAACTATCAAATGCCTCCTTGGCAATAGGACTGTCTTTTTCTTTTTTGGGGGAAACCCCAACAACGGTAGTGAGTTGTGTGTTGAAACATGGAATGTAATCGAGATAAGGCGTAAACTAAGTGAAACTTATCACTTACAAGGGTGGGGACTGGGGAGGTGGGGGGGCGGCAGGTATACTGGGGGGGTTGGTGATGGAAGATGGGCACTGGTGAAGGGAAGGGTGTTTGAGTATTGTATAACCGACATAATCCTGAGAACTATGTAACCCTCCACTTGGTGATTCAATAAAATTAAAAAAAAAAAAGATATAGGTTTTTTTGTAAAAAAATACACGCACACGCATGGAAGGGTGATGTGTGTTTGCAGGCTCTTGGGGCGGCTTTCTCTCTTGCCGCTTGCATTCAGTGCTCTCGAGTAGCTGTGTATGAACCAGATCCGGATGGCTGTTGGCAGTGGGCAGGCAAAGGAAGAGTGAGGACCAAGCTGGTTGCTGATTAGTTGTTGTTTATTCAATCTCTTGTCCCTACATCTTACACACTCTTTCTTCCTAGCCCCTCATTCCTAGAACCCAGATCCTCAGATTCGGACTCTGACTCTCTGACTTTCTGGATTCTGACTGGATTCTGACTCTTCTTCTTCCCGTTCTCTGCTTCTTCTTTGGTTCTCTGCTTCTTCCCTGGATCCTGACCCTGACTCCCCCGGGATTCTGACTCTGACTGCTTCTCGCTCTGACAACTCCCTGACTCTCTTTTTTGCCTCCTCTGCCTGACTCCTTCTCTCCCCAGCTCCTGCTTTGTGTTCTGCTCCTGTGTGCTGCTGTGCTCTCTTCTGTCTGTCCCTCTATCTTTGACACTGTCTCTGTAGTCTCTCCTCTGGTCTCTTCTGATCTCTCTCTGTCTCTGTCATCTCTCCTCTGGTCTCTTCCAATCTCTCTACCTATCCCTCTTCCAATCTCACACTCACTCCCTGATCTCACTCACCCTACATAGCAATCACATAAGATGGTAACACAAAGGTGGGGTTGAACATTAACAAATCAACAAAGGGAGGTAAGGCCACTCCTCCCCAAGATTAACTCAAGGATAAAATATCATCTAAAGAGATTACTCCAGGTTACTAGGAGATCTGGTGGAGCAATAGCACAGCGGGTAGGATGTTTGCCCTGCATGCCACTGACCCAAGTTCAATTCCTCCGTCCCTCTTGGAGAGCTCGGCAAGCTATTGAGAGTATTTTGCTCGCAATGGGAGAGAGCCTGGCAAGCTACCTATGGGGTATTCGGTATGCCAAAAGCAGTAACAAGTCTCACAATGGAGATGTCACTGGTGCCCACTCGAGCAAATTGATGAGCAATGGAATGACAGTGACAGTGACAGTGACTAGATCTGCTTAAGGGTGAGATCCCATCCAGGGTGTGTTGCTTTCTTCTCTCCTCAGCAAATGATCCACTTAAATATTTATAATAAATTTACTTCTAATCACTATAACATTGTCACTGTCATCCCTTTGATGACAGTTGACCCAGTAACATCTCCATTAATCCTAGCCCTGAGATTTTAGCAGTCTCTCTTTACTTGTCTTTCCCAATGGTGCCGCACTAGAGGCTATTTCAGGGTCAGGGGAATGAGACCCATCATTGTTACTCGTTTTGGCATATAAAATGCCATAGGGAGCTTGCCAGGCTCTCCTGGGAGGTCAGGAAACTCTCAGTAGCTTGCCAAGTTCTCCAAGGAGAACTAGGCTACCAGATGTCTGGGAGCTTCCAGTAGCTTGTTTTTATAGTCTCTGGATCTTGACTGTTGATGGCATTACATGGCCGAGGGAAGTTTGTGGGTGTGACTGTCTAGCTACTGGAAAATGAGGGATCTGGGTGGAGGAGGCCCAGTCCCGATCTAAGCAGGCTTGGAGATCTCAGCCCCGGGTCCCACACACCTGAGTTATTCTGCTGGTTCCTTCATGTGGAAGACTCGTTCAAGTATGTGGAGTGGCCTTGAGCATGGTTGTGGCTAGGTTTCGGAGGTCTTTGACTGTTGGGGCTCTGCTCGGGGCAGGGAAGGAAACTCAACCCACCCCCCTCAGAGAGGCCCGGGTGAAGACAGCTGAGGGCAAGAAATTCTGCCTTACTACTAATATCTCTAGTAATGTCATCCTTATGAGCACAGTAAGAGATATATCAAACTTAAAGTTTGGTTCTTCTTGAAGACATCTCACTATATATTCCAGACCACAGTCCTCAGGCCAGGTTAGTCTTCCTAATCCCAGCAGGGTCCTAATCTCGTCGTTATTTTTGAATTCATGACAGCATTTGTCCATGACCATGCTCTCAACTTATAGTTGGGTATTGTGGTGCTTTGGCGAGGCCCTTTTCGATGCCAGGGTAGCCCACAGCTTGCCCTGGGTCCATTCAGTCCCTTGTCAGGACCCTGCTTTTGGGGTGCTAGAAACAAAGGGCAACTGAGTCGAGAAGGCAGATGCCCAGGAGTAAATATTATTTAGAGTCAATCAATTCCCAAGTTATAAGAGCATAATATTAATTGTCTTCCTATGTCCATACAGAAAGGAAATTGCTTTAAGATAAGCTATGCAAAAGACATAACTTACAATACAAGTTCAGTGTCCTTAGAAGGATCTTATCTTACAAGCTAACAGAATCTGATTAGGGAAAAATGTAATTAACTGGTTGGGAAGGAGGGTGCAGAAAAGAGTTTACAGATAAACAAAGGAATGGGAGTGACTCAGGAGCACTGTGATGGGTGTAACCTGATAAACCTAAGTTCCCTGTGGCAAGGCTAAAAGGACAAACCCAATGTTGTCCTACAGTTTTTAAACTCCGACTTAGAGCTATTTCTTATCCTTTCAAGTTCCTCTAAATTTTTATTGACTAGTCTTTGCCTCTTGGGCTGGAACAATAGCACAGTGGTAGGGGTTTGTCTTGCATGCAGCCAACCTGGGTTCTATTCCTCTGCCCCTCTCAGAGAGCCTGGCAAGGTACCAAGAGTATCTCGCCCACACAGCAGAGCCTAGTAAGCTACTCGTGACATATCCAACATGCCAAAAACAGTAACAACAAGTCTCACAGTGGAGATGCTACTGGTGCCAGCTCGAGCAAATCGATGAGCAGTGACAGTCTTTGTCCTGGTTATTTTAATCTTAATAACTCTAGACCATATATTTCATGTTTAAAAATAAATCACACGTATTTAGTTTTGTTTATTTAATTTTATTTTTTAATTATTTAATTTAATCACCATGAGATAGTTACAAAACCTTCATGTTTGAGATCCGGCCATACTCTGATCAAACACTCATCCTCCTCCAGTGCACATTTTCTACCACCAATGTCCCCAGTATCCCCTCCCCCATTTCCAGTTCTCACCATGCCTCTATGGCAGACAATTTCCCCAATACTCTCTACTTTTGGGCATTACGTTTTATCCAAATTTTCCCACCACCATTCAGGCCTGCCTGCCAGGGACAGGTGCTAGATAACTTATTTTTCATTGCTCATTTTGAATATCATGAGAGTTCGCGCAGCCATGTTGTGGCCATGCACTTCTGGGATACTAACTAGTAGATGGTTGGGTTCCAGAGACATCTTTGTAAGCATTAATCTATTTTGGGATTCAACTGTGATTCTCTGGACCGGGGCTGTTGTGAGCCAAGATGGAGCCCTGTGAAAGCTTGTGGGTGTGACAGCTAGGCCACAGAGCTGACGAAGAGCTGAGGTGGGACCACCTGGTTCCTCTGCCTCCATGTGGCCTGGAGTTTTAGTCCTGGTACCCACATGACTGGGCCTTTCTTGTGAAAGCTCTTGGATGCCGGGGTTCCATCTGGAGTAGGTGGGGAGACAGCCCCTGCTCCATCTGGGGTTCCCTGAAGAAATTAGCTTGATATGGGGCCTAGAGGGATCTCCGGTGCTGTGGTTGCTGCATCTCTGGACCAGGGCTGTTGGCGCGCCAAGATGACGCCCCTGTTTATATAATTTTGTGATAAAAACATTCGGTATACTCAGAACACCTATAAAAGCGGTTAGAGACCACACCAAGAGTCTAAGGGCCTCCGTCCGTCTTGGAGAGTCCGGCAAGCTACCGAGAGTATCCCACCTACACTGCAGAGCCTGGCAGAGCCTGGCAAGATATCTGTGGCATACTCAATGTGCCCAAAACAGTAACAACGATGGTCCTCATTTCCCTGATCCTGAAAGAGCCCCCAATACACCATTGGCTACACTAGCATGCCACAGGGACGAATGAAGATGTTACTGGCACCCACTCAAGCAAATCGATGAACAACAGGATGACAACTGATACAGTGGTACAGTGGTTACAGCATCTTTTAATATAAAATTTTCATCCTGGGCTAGAAATTATTATTATTGGTTTCTGTGCCATTCAGAAACCATTAGGGGACAATAACAATAATAATAATAATTTTCATCCTCTTATTTGCTTTTTAAATTTTCAGTAAAAAAAAGGATAGTTGTGTCTAAATGTAGTTAGTATGTGGTAAATCAATTCCATGCTATAATCTGTATTAACTCTGAGTGTTTACTAGGTTGGCCCTTACTGGATCACTGTATCCTAGTTTAATGATACTATATGTGAGTATATATATATATATATATATATATATATATATAAACACTTGTATTGAGTTAAAAACATCTATTTTATCAAAAATAAGTCTGGGGGGGCATAAAGATTGAAGTTAAGGGCTTAGTACTGGCTCTGTGCTCAGGTATCACCTTGGCAGTACTCAAGCAAACTTTTGAAGTGCCAGGGTTAAAATGTGGTCACCTTATTTGCCAGTCAAATACCATAACCAGTCCCTGTACTATCACTCTGACACCTCTCCTGGTAAAGAAAAGTATTCTTGATCATATTTATAGGGTGCTCTAAAATAAATTAAAGTACTGAAAGTATACAAACAATTTTTAAAGAGTAAAGAACACTTGACTTTCCAAGTATAGAAGCACAAGAAAAATTGAAGCGTGACAGAGTATTCTATTAACTGCTTTTTGAAAAGTTAGAACGAAAAGTTACAGGGTCACAAAAGTATTTAGGTTACACAGTGATTTGCAATTACCTTATATTTTATCTTCACATGTCATTATATTACTTTGTCATTATCCTTGAAACATTTTCTTGTCATCGTAATTAGGACTCTGGTATAAAAAGTTTACTTAATTAGCATCCACTTTGTTTTAATTGAAAACTAGAGAAATCTTATATCTACAAACTGGTATTAACTTAGAAAAATTAATTAATAGTATATGTGTTTAAAAATAGTTTGAGTATAAAGATCTGTATCATTATTTTTAGCATTTTATCATTCATATTTGCTTACTTATTCTAATTGAGTCTATGTCATTCACTGAAATTAGCAGAATGTTAATCACCATCAATCAATGAGCCTAAAAGAATATAATACAACTTGTTCTGCAGTCATAGTTAATAAGAAATGAGGTCACATGAATATATAATTATAATTTGTAGAAAGCAGAAGAATTGAAACTTTTAAGACAGTCTCATTATAAAAGATATGTTATCTAAATTATGTTTATCTTCCAAGATTATCCAGTATTTAAGGCAATAAGAACTTGGAAAAATGAGTAAATGCTAAATTAAAGCTAGTTTTAAAAAAAGAGGTAGAGAGAGGGAAGACTCAGGAAGGAATGGTTCAACTTCCGGGGGCTGGAGCAATAACCCCGAGGGTAGGGCGTTTGCCTTGCACGAGGCCGACCTGGGTTTGATTCCCAGCATCCTTTATGGACATGGAGCACTGCCAGGAGTAATTCCTGAGTGCAGAGCCAGGAGTAACCCCTGCTCATCGCCGGGGCTGACCAAAAAGGAAAAAAAGGAAAAAACGAATAGTCCAACTTCCTATGGAACTAGGCAGAGAGTTAAAAATGACATACAAGGATGTATGGCATTACTTTTTAATGAAAAATATAATATTATTTTTATAAATATTATTCACGTGAATTATTTCCAACTGAAATTATGTGTGAGGAAAAAGCTGTTACCACTTCAACTCAGCCACCATTTTCCGTAATGATTTGTTTGTCTGCTTGATTATTACAGTATAAACCTTTTTACAACAATTGGTTAACTTTAATTTTAATTTTTCATGTTTCTCTTCACAAGGACATAAAATTTGATGACGGAGTAGATTTATTTTGCTGTTGGGGTGATCATGAATTGACTTAATGGTTCCAACAGAAAGCATTTCATTAAGGAACGTAATCAATGGGCTTTGAAGTTGGAAAATGAAAGATTCTTTAGATTAAAAGTCTTGTCATAATCACTCACCAGAAATAATCTCTTGCCCTTACTTCAGTGATAATACTTTTTTATCCTTTCTTTTTTCTTTCTTTCTTTCTTTTTTTTTTTTTTTTTTGCTTTTTGTGTCAGACCCGGCGTTGCACAGGGGTAATCCTGGCTCTGTACTCAGGAATCGCCCCTGGCGGTGCCCAGGGGACCATATGGGATGCTGAGAATCGAACTTGGGTCAGCCCCGTGCAAGGCAAATGCCCTACCTACTGCGTAATCACTCCAGCCCCAGTGATAACACTTTCAACTGTCAATACCTTTTCCCACATATTGTGTGTTTCATTCATGTTAATTATGCATTCATGCTTCATGCTAACCCTCATTAGAAGAGTGAAACATGAAAAATGAGAATCCTCGTGGTTACAGGTATAAATTACATATGGTTTAAAATTAAAATGTAAGTTATATCTGTATAAATTAATTTAGAAATTTAAAAATTAATTTATCTGTAGAACTTAATTTAAGCTCTACAGATAATATAGTGATTAAAGCACTTGCCTTGTAATGCAGTCCACCCCAACTGGAATCCCCAGCATCACATGTGATCCCCTGAACACAGATCCAGGAAAAGGCATTGAGCAGCACAGGGTGTATCCCCCAAACTCAAATAAATAAATAATATTTGATCTAGCATTGACTATTTTCTCTATAGATAAAGACAAACAACATTTTACCCTGGCATAAAGAAGTGTAGGATTCAAAACAAAAGAGATGGAACCAGATCATTTCA
The DNA here is from genome assembly GCF_027595985.1 of Sorex araneus. Taxonomy (NCBI): domain Eukaryota; kingdom Metazoa; phylum Chordata; class Mammalia; order Eulipotyphla; family Soricidae; genus Sorex; species Sorex araneus. The sequence goes on along the minus strand of NC_073308.1, from coordinate 50,659,924 downwards.
CAAATGATCACTTTTAACCGTGACAACCTGTCCTGTAGACCTCCACTGATGGAGCAGAGTGACCCAGATGTCCAGCTGCTGGGCTCTGAAACCGTCAGTGCGTTTCAGTGTGTTTGCCCTAAGCCACGCTGTCCAAAATCTGTCAAGTCAACTAGTAAGCTTGTTATACTAAGGTTGCCTCTCGCCTGTTTCTGACTTGGGATTTTCAAAGACTGATAATTTTATGCAGTCTGCATAAAATTTTATGCAGTATTGTCAGACAACTTTATCTTTCTCTCTTTCACTTGGGCTCAGCTTTGCTTTTTAGCCTGCTTCCCAACTTGATCGGTTTCCACTCCAGTTTCTCCTACTTATATGAAGATTTTCCCTAAATCTACTTTGTGAGCAGGCCCAGTAACATCTCCATTTGTCCCAGCGCTGAGATTTTAGAAACCTCTCTTTCCTCATCCTTCCCAATGGTGCAGCATCAATGGGATGAGAGTGATACAGTGATAGTGATCTACTTTGGGAGAGTAATCACATCTGCGTATAATGTTCTTAGAGAGCTTAAGCCAACTCTAAGTGCAACTGAAGAAAGGTGAGTGGGATGCAGATTTTCTGAAGATATGGTCATTATATGGTTTCAATATAAACTAGTCTAATCAGAATATCTTTTGCATACATGGTGGTAATTTGAATAGCACGACTGACATTCACTTAAGCCTGTTTACTCAGCCACTTGAATCAACCTGCCATTCTACAATCCTATTAAACTTGAGCTGAGTTTTTTTTGTTGTTGTTCTAGGAGCTACCATTAAAATGCAAATGTTACAAGGGGAATTTTTCTAAAGTACTATTATTGTGACATTGCTTTTGAGGGAAAGAGGGTAGGAATTTTGAATCAAGATGTGGTGGGAGATATTACTTGGTGATGGAGAGTAGGTAGTGTGTCAGAGCAAAATACCCTGAAGGATAGGGAGAGTGCCACAGAGGGGCTGGAGAAATAAGCAGTCCAGGGGTTCAGGTGCTTGTTTGCAGCCATAGCAAGTGGTCCCCGACACACCACCAGAAGTAAAGTCTGAGTGTTGTGAAGTGTGAATTCCCAGCCCCCTGGAAAAAAACATAAGGAAAAAACAGAATCTAGAATTGTTTTTCTCCCAAATAGACATTGTTATAACAATTCCTAGGTATTGTTATTGACTAGTTTATATTTCACATCTTGCAGCCAAGCACCTTGTTAAAAAGAATTATGTATGTGTACTGCTTTGAGACTCCTGAAGACAGCGATGATATTTGTCTATGTACTGTTCACTTTAGCACTTGGCGTGCAGTGGGTAACAGTTACTTGTTTAACATTTATTCACTCATTCATCTATGCAGGCATTTTAAAATTGTGGAATTATTTTCTCATAAGAAAACAGAATATATTAGAGCTTAAGATTTCTTCTATAAATAAAAATATCTCATCAACTAAATTTTCCGCATCGCCTTGAAAGGAAACAATAAATGGATAAGCAGATTAACAATAGATCTATTGTTTATTTGTTATAGAATACCATATTTCTATGTGCTAATATGGCATATGCTGTGAAGAAAAAGTTGAGTAATTATTCAAAAATTACCTTGAATAAGGATAGGCACCAAATGGTCAGGATGAATATTCTGAACAGAGGTCCAAAACTGTTAAAATAGAGAGCCTCATGAATTTTGGGGAGGATTGTGCTGAAAACTGGGAGAGCCGTGACTATAAAACACTGACACAGGGTATGGTGGTATTACTGACCAACAGTAACCAAGAAAAAGTGGCTGGATCAGAGTGAGAAGCTATATGAGAGACCCGTGATGGATACGTGCATGACCAAATGGTGTCTTACATAAGATCATTTAGAAATTAGAAGACACTATTGCAAAATGTGTATTGGCCTGATTTGTCAAAATGTAAATTAGTATTAAAACATTCCTATAAAAACTACTCCTTTCACAAGTGACCATGATAAGAGAAAGAAAAAAAAGATTGCTCCTGAGGTCCAATACATTATTAACAGGTCAAATCTTTACAACCTGACACAGTCAGCTGAACTGACACAGTAGCTAACAATCTGGTTCAATTAACTCCACATCTGTGCTCTCCAGAAATGTTACCTTTGAGATTGTCTGACATTTGAACAGTTCCAAATTGGGTTTTATTTAGCTAGACCTAGCAAATAATATAATATGTGTATTGGGAATTAATTGCCTTATTAAAAAGTTGGTTTTAATTTTCAATAAATGGGTATTTGGGAAAAGAATGTATTTAATAAAATTTTAACTTGAAAGTTACTGGTGTCTTGAAAGTTACTGAGACATCTAATAGTTCATAGAATCATTGTATAGTTTTGCAACTTGTTAATATTCAAACAGAAAAATTATCACAAATAAAATTCATTTAATTAATTCACATTCTTAGATTATATTTTTAAATTCATTATGTGTAGGATAACATTGGTTTGTCCTTTCTCTCTTGCCTCAGTGGGCTTAGGTTTTTGGGTTACTCCCACCACAGTGCTCCCATTCCTCTGTGTTTATTTGCAACTTCTTTCTTTGTGCCTGTTGAATTGTAAATATGGTTTTTCTCTTCTCCTTAAGTCCTTTGCATAGTTAATCCAAAACAATGTCTTTTTTTTATGGACTAAAGAAGACAGTTAAAGCTATGTTTTTGTAACATGGGAGTTAATTGACTCTGGATGATATTTTCCTCCTGGACTTCTGTTCTTTCAACTTAAGCCTCAGTTGTCCTTATTTTCTAGCACTGCAAAAGTAGGGTCCTGACGAGGGACTGTATGGACTCAGGGCAAGCTGTGAATATGTGCTATCCTGGCATCATAAGTGGCCATGGTGCATAGAGGGGCTGACAGAGGCTTCTCCCTCTCCCATTCCCTCTCCCAAAGGGAGTAGGTCCAGTGGCTTGGGGGATCATACTCCAGTTTGCTAGGGTCAACTGGCCAGGACCCCGACAGAGAAGAACTCTTCTTCGGAACATGCAACAGGAGAGGCGTCGGTGGTGTTGGTGTCCTTGTCAACACGAGCTTGGTCATGAGCATTGATTCATTTGAATGCCTAACAACCCGAATCAGACGATTATGCTTGAATAGATGTGGCTCACTGCTGGAAGTTTCTATCTTCATAATCTATACACCAACATCTAACTACAATGAAGAAGAAATTGAGAAGTTCTACAGGGAGCTGGAGAAGTTCTCTAAAGAAAACCACACCTTCTACAAGATCATTGTTGGTGATTTTAATGCCAAGATAGAAATGAGAAGGTTGCCCAAAGAACTCCATATTGGGAGCCATGGTCTAGAATGGAACAATCAGGGTGAGAGAGAGACTGTCTGAGTTCATCATGTAGACTAAGACCATCCATGCTAACTCACAGTTCTAGAAGTCCAAATATAAACATTGGACATGGGAGTCTCCCAGTGGAAAGTTCCACAACAAAATTGACCACATCATATTCAATCAATGGTTTTGCCTGCCAATGTCCCCATTATCCCCAAATTCCAAACGGGATCAGACCACCATCTCCTTCGTGCAAAATTCTAATTCACAGAGCAGGGAGAAAGAACTGAAAATTTTAAATTAAAGGAGATAACTTTAAGAATGACCACCAACTGGAAGCCCTTTGCCACTATTGCAGCAACATGGGAAGATGCTGTCTTTGATAACATTGACGAGGAATAAAATCAACTGGTTCTGCAGCTCCATGAATGGGCAAAAAATGCCAAGAGTGGTAAAGCCACAAACAGAAGCCTGTCTTTGGAAATTGCCGAGCTCATTCACCAAAATGGTCCGGCATGAGCCTCAGGCAATCACAAGATAACGTCCAAGCTCAAAAAGCGTGCAGAGAAGTGATAAAGGAAGATCTCGAAGAAAGAAGATTAGCAGTGCTGGCCTATATGGCAGAAGCCAGGAGAAGTATTCGCAACACTTGCCAACTACAAGACCAAGCTGACTGCCCTCTGACATCCTGATGGATCTATCACATCTTCCAGAAGAGAAATGGTGAGGAATATCCATGACTTCTACTCGAATCTCTTCAACAGCCACATCTACCTGCCCACATATCAAATTCCACAGGATGGATATGTCATTCACAACGTCCCTCCCTTCCAAAATCCGACACACCATTTCGTCAGTAAAGAGCATGCAGCACCTAGTCCAGACAAGGTCAGACCCGAACACCTGAAGAATCTGCAGTTAGTATTCGTCTATACACTGTCTCGACTCTTCACACGTTACCTGTCTGAATGCAAGGTTCCATCCCAATGAAAAACCAGCAGGACCATTCTGTTGTACGAGAAGAGAGACACTCACGACAAAAGTAACTATAGCCCAATCTGCCTGCTGTCCATTGTCTACAAGTTGTTCACTCGAGTCATCCTGCATAGAATAGCAGAACACTATACAAAGGACAACCATGCAAGCAAGTCCTCTTCCTAAAAGGAGACAGCATGATGGACCGTATCCACACAGTGACCAAGCTCATTAGGGTTTTGCAAGAGTTCAAGATACTGCTCTGTCTAACATTCATCGATTTAAAGAAGGCCTTTGATCTTATTGAGATTGAAGCGGGCATCGGAGCCCTAGCCAAACAGGGTGTTCAAATTTAGTACAACAGGATCCTCTGCAAGCTCTATTTTGGATTCATCACCAGGATCTCACCATTCTACAAGGAAGTGATCATCGACGTAAAGAGAGGAGTTTTGCAGGGTGATACCATTTAAAGAAAATCTTTAGTGCCACCCTCACCCTCAAGAACATCATGTGATGACTGAATGGGATGGAATGGGAGTGAAGATAGACAGTCAGCAACTACATCACCTCCGCTAATCTGTGGGACGTAGCACTGGAGTTAAGGCACTTGGTGGGCTACTGGTTGACCTTAGTTCATTCCTTGACACTGCACATGGTCTGCTGAGCACTGCCAAGAGTGACCACTGAAGCAGAGTCAGGAGTCACCTCTGAATACTGCTGGGTATGATCCTAAACAAATACATAGGAAAACAACATCATATTCAATGAGGTAAAATTTGAAATAACACATCCAGTCATAAACTACCAAATAGACACAGAAGCAGAAAATGAATAATGAACAAACCTGTAGTTCATATTTTTTCTCAGAAATTGTATACCTATTACAAAAGTGTAAACCTTAAAGATTTGAATTATTGGGTTAAAAATCACTGTATACTGTCATCCCTTTGCTTATCGATTTGCTCGAGCAGGCACCAGTAACGTCTCCATTGTGAGACTTGTTACTATTTTTGGCATATCCAATAAGCCATGGGCAGCTTGCCAAGCTCTGCCATATGGGAGAGATACTCTCAGTAGCTTGCTGGGCTCTCTGAGAGGGGTCAAGGAAATGAACCTGGGTCAGCCGCATGCAAGGCAAACACCCTACCCACTGCACTATCGCTCCAGCCTATGTATATTATTAGCAGTAACATGTGTATATATTTATATAACATATATATAGTATATATATATGTATACTATTAGCGTGTTAAAATAGTATACACAAATGTAGAGTAATTAAAGATTCAAATAAAATTTCTGGGTATAAAATGTAGAATGTGTTCAATTCGAACATGGTCAATAAAAATATGAGTTGATTAGATCCAGAAGAAAAGGATAGTGAACTGCAATTAACAAATATTAACATGTAGAGCAAAAAATCAACACAAGGAAAAAAATAAGGAGAGAACTGGTTAAACAAAGTTTAGCGAATTATGTGCTAATTTAAATCTTACTGGGAAGAAAATGCAAGGTACATTAAAAATAAACAGAATTTAGCCACCATTAATAAAAATTATATAACCTTCAAAATCAAATTTTTTAAAAATTATATAGAAAAAATTTTAATTAAAGTACTTGAAACAATGATAGAATAAATATTGTAAAGAAAATTCATATACAAAAGGAAACAAAGATAAAGATAAGCAAATTATATTTCAGCAGCATCTTTAAAGTACAAAATGAAAAAATAAATTAAACAGTTAAACTGTCACCATAAAATTCATTACCTGGATAACGCATGTCAAAAAGTAGGTGAAATGAATTTCCAGAAAAACAGAGGCTGAAAGTATTCATAAGCAACAAACTGGTACTACAAGACATTTTAGAAAAATCTGTAAAGCAGACGAAAAAAATACCAGAAGGAAATAAAGATCTAGATGGAGGAATGAAGAACAAAAGAAAGATAATGATATGAGTAATGATATTTTTTTCTTATTTAACTCTGTGAAATTAAATAACTGTAGCTTGCATTTGTTAGATAACATATATATTGAGAAACTTTGCTAGAAATGGGAAATTAACTGTCTTGAAACAGACAAGAAAGAGTAACTAATTCTTAAGGATTCTCAGTTGTCTCCTTCAGAAAACTATCTAAAATTGAATAGTGGCAAAATAAACATGTGGTATAGAGTAGAGTGTCATCACTAGAATCTAAAAGCTTCAACATATAATACTGAGAGAACATGTTCTCTGCCATTTCATATATCTTTCTGCACTACAGAATTTATGGGCTTTTCATTCTCCTCTGGAATTCTTTGGTAGTTCTAACTTTATTTATTCCAGTATTCTGCATGTAGGAGTCTTCTGCCTTTCTCAGGTATCCAATAATAAGATTCTTCCACTTTTATGGTGAAGCTGAACTTTATTCCAAAGGAAAATTATGTGAGGCCCTAAACATTTACATCTATTATATTAAATAATAGAAATATACTGAATACCAAATTAATTATGATTTAGTGAAAGCCAGGTTAAATTTAATTAAGTACCTAATTTTCTAAAACCATTGAATTATGTATAAGACTTGCAAAATTAGCAATATGCATATTCTAACTTGTCATAAATTTCACTTTTGTTTTTTCTCCTTTGTCCCATGAGACCTTCATCAGGCTCAGCTAGCATGTCAATAAAGAAGTTACATACAAAAAAAAAAACACTAAAAACTTAAGTATCAGTGCAAAAATTGTTAGTGAATATAAATTACTTTTTAATTCTGGGTTTAAGGAAATGATCTTTGACATTTTATTTAAGTCTTATCATCCAAAGCCTAATGTGCCTGGCATTCTAATGTGCACGGCAGAGCCTGGCAAGTTATCCGTGGCATACTTGATATGCCAAAAATAATAACAACGATGGTCCTCATTCCCCTGATCCTGAAAGAGCCCCCAATATGCCATCGGGCTACACTAGCCTGCGACAGGGACAAATGGACATGTTACTGGCACCTGCTGGAGCAAATCGATGAACAACAGGATGACAGTGATCATCCAAAGTCAGTTTGTGTATTTATCATGATAGAGAGTACAGAAAATGGGGGCAATGCATAATTCATGATGCCATGTTATATTTATTCATGCAGGGATTTTAATTTTAAAATAAAGAAGTTATGAAATTTGTTAAAAAAAACTTCATAGTGCATGCAAATTATAAAAGCACCTTGGTAAAATGCAGATTCAGAGTCATTGGATATCAGATGGGACCGTAGATAATCTTTTATAACCAGCTCCCAAGTATTTTGCTTAATATAACCATGAATATCTGGTTCCATTGCTGCTCAAAGTCCATTTAATTGAGATGTGGTTGAGGAATGAGAAAAGAGCTTTAATGGGAATAATCTTGAAGTACTATCCGGAGAAATGATGCAGCAACGGCACTTGTCTTGCATGCAGCTGACTCAGATTTGATCTCCAACAACACATAAGGTCTCCAGAGCCCTGCCAGGAGTGATCCCTGAGTGCAGTACCAGGAGAACACCCTGAGCATAACCAGGCATCATCCCAAACAAAACAACCCAGAAGCAAAAACAGTAAGGGTATAGCCTGTGAAGATCTTAGCAAATCACATGGTCACTAAGCAGAAATAAAAAGTGTGGCTACAATAATAATGTGTGAAAAGTACAAGATAAGATAAGAAAATAAAGATCTAGTGTAGGTGGGTTTTATGAAATGAAAAAACGATTTTGGATTATAACAAGATGTAATAAAAAACATTGAAAGGTTTTGAAGTAGCCGAATTTTACTTTATTCATGTTTTAAAATATAATTCCAGAAACTAGGGGCAACAACCATTCTAGAGTGCCCTACTGAGCAGTTAACTGGAACACAAAAACGTTTCATACTAAATCAGAGTAATATCTGGACAAATGACAGAATTTGGTCAGTCTGAACAGAACAAACTGCTCTTACTAATGGATTCCATGAGGTAAATGGTAACAGAGAAATAAGAATGAGTTCAAACATGATGGATATATTTTTAACTGCAGTCATCTCCTAAATTGGTAGGGAAATATAGAAATGCGGATTGACAAAGATTAAATTTCAGTACTGATCAAATAGTATGTCATATTTGTACTAGACTTCTAAATAAAGCAGTCTATTAGGCATTTAAAAGTATAATTCTGGAATAGTATAAAGAAATCTGCTGCAGATAATAAATCTGAGAAATCTAGGAATCATGACAAATATATCAATTCTAAAAACTTCAAATGAAAGGGTAATAAAATGTACAATCTATTAGAAGCTTTGATCTGAAAGGAACAAATAAAGAGGCAAAAATCAGAATATGTGGGATAACAGAATGACCGTTATAATATATATACTAATAGAAGCCAGTAAAGAGAGAAAAAAATGAGAAATAAAACATGATTAACTGTAGGAGCAAATTATTTGACAGAAATATATCTTTAAAGGAACATGAAATGTGATGTGGAACAAGGAAAGCCTCTTCAACAAGTGCTGTTGGGAAAACGAGATAGCTACCTGCAAAAAAAAATGAACTCTGACCTCTGTCTAACGCCAGGAACAAAAGTCTGATCAAAGTAGATTAAAGACCTCAATATAAGACATGAATCCATAAGGTGCATGGAAGAAAATGTAGGCAGAACCCTCCATGACATTGAAGCTAAAAGCATCTTTAAGGATAAAACAGCACTGACCAAGCAAGTGGAAACAAACAAACAAATGGGACTACATTAAACTAAGAAGCTTCTGCACTTCAAAAGAAATAGTGACTAGGGGCTGGAGTGATACAACAGCGGGTAGGGCGTTTGCCTTGCACGCGCAGACCCCGGTTCGAATCCCAGCATCCCATATGGTTCCCTTAGCACCGCCAGGGGGTAATTCCTGAGTAAAGAGCCAAAAGTAACCCCTGTGCATCACCAGGTGTGACCCAAAAAACAAACAAACAAACAAAAGAAATAGTGACTAAAATACAGAGAGAGCCACAGAATGGGAAAGAACATTTACTCAATACTGGTCTGATAAGGGATTAAATCCAGGATATAAAGGACACAAGTAAAACTGTACAAGAAAAAACCTTCAACCCCATCACAAAACGAGGAGAAGAAATGAACAGAAGCTTCCTCAAAAAAGAAATACAAATAGCCAAAAGACACATGAAAAGCTGCTCCACATCGCTAGTCATCAGGGAGATGCAAATCAAAACAACAATGAGATATCATCTCACACGACAGAGACTGGCACACATTCAAAAGAACAAAAGCAACTGGTGCTGGTGTGCATGGGAGGGAAAGGGACAGTCTTTCACTGTTGGTGTTAATGCTGACTGGTCCAGCCTTTTCTGGAAAACAATATGGACAGTCCTTCAAAAACTAGAAATTGAGCTTCCATCTGACCCCGCAATACCACTTCTGGGAATATATCCTGAGGGAGCAAAAAAAGCATAGTAGAAAAGACATCTGTACCTATATGTTCATCACAGCACTGTTTACAATAGCCAAAATCTGGAAACAACCCGAGTGCCCTAGAACAGATGACTGGTTAAAGAAACTTTGGCACATCTACACAATGGAATACTATGCAGTTGTAAGGGAAGATGAAGTTATAAAATTTGCCTATATGTGGATGGTCATGGAGAGTATCATGCTAAGTGAAATGAATTAGAAAGAGAGGGAAAGACATAGAATTTCTGCACTCATTTGTGGAATATAAAATAACATAATATGAGACTGACAACCAAGGACAGAAGACACAAGGGCCAGGAGTATTGCTCCATAGTTGGGAGCCAGTTTCACAAGCTATGGGAGAAGACAGCTGGAATAGAGAAGGGATCACTAAGTCAATGATGGTTGGAGGAATCGTTGGGTTTGGGAGATGTGTGCTGAAAGTAGATAGAGGACCAAACATGATAGCCTCTCAATATCTATATTGTAAACCATAATACCCAGAAGTAGAGAGAGAGGGTATGGGGTAAATTGTCTGCCATAGAGGTAGAGGGAGGGTTGGAAGGGAAGGGGTTAGAAAACTGGGGACATTAGTGGTGGAGAATGTGCACTGGTGAAGGGTTGGATGTTCGATCATTGTATGACTGAAGCTCAAACATGAAAGTTTTATAACTGTATCTCACAGTGATTCCATAGAAAAAAATAAAAAAACAGATTTTAAGTAGAGAACAATAAAAAGAATGTTTGAACTATAGGAAAGTGAATTTATTATGAAAAAAACTACTATGTAAGTACTAATATGATGTTTTCAAACCTAATTATAAAATGACTTTCAAGATGATGATTTTATATTTTCTCCCCATAATGACCAGCTTTTCCAAATGTAGGCATGGGACTATTTAGATAGAAAAGAAGGAAAGTGACTATATGAGTTCAACAAAGAGGGATAAGAGATAAGGAGTAGTGAGCACTCACAACAATAATTTGGAATAAATTGAAAAGAATGGATGTCTATCTTTCTACTTATCTATAATTTTTCTACTTTATAACAGGATATACTAAACTTAGCAGTGAGGAACACAAAGAACAATTTTATCCTATCCTTATGGGTCTACTGGAGGAAACAATTTCCACCCAAAAGAACAGTGATGTCAGGAACAAATATTTTCTATAAATTTTAATATAATGAGTTCATAAAGACAAGAGGTAAGGACTTGAAGTACTAGGATGGGTGGTATTTTTTTTCTAATTAGATCTTATCCAGACTCATAGTAGAATGAATATAAAAGAATTTTTATGGATTTTACTAGTGACCATAGTAAGGTATTATGTTATAGGACGCAAAAGCATTGTATGCCTGACACCCTGTTATAATCATATTGTCTAATTTAAAATTTTTCATTAAAAAATAAAAATAAATTAAAAGCAGGGCTAGAGAGATGGTACAGAGGGTAAGACTTTGCAGAAGGCTAACCTGATCCAATGCCCTGATTCCCGTTTGGTTCCCGGGTACCTCCAGAAATTATCTCAATACAGACCCAGAAGTAATCCAGGCATTGCCCGCCCCCACCACCAAAAATAAATACATAAACAATAAATAAATAAATAAATAGGATCAGGTAAAGAATTCTAATTATACAATCCATTTAAGGTTGTTTTCAATAGTGAGCTCAGTGGGAATTGATGTAGAACTGTCCTCAATGATGCTGGGAACAAAAAAAAACAACATATAATTTCTTCATATTTAGCCCTGACTTAAATTGTACCAATATTGAAAGTGTAGGTGCATCTTGAATACCACATCAGCTCTTCTTTCTAGAACCCTGATTAAGAATTTATACTAGGGCAGAGAGTCTCTTGCCTGAGTGCCTGGCTGTTTTCCCCGTGGCCCCTTGGAGGCGGAGGGCTCCAGCTTCCCTCCCCGCCCTAAGCAGAGCTCCCTGCGGCCGAAGACCTCTGGAACCTAGCCACAGCCATGCTCAATGCCCCTCTCCACATGTTCGGATGAGCCTCACGCATGAAGGTACCGGCAGAGGAACCCAGGTGTGTGGGACCCAGGGCTGAGACCTCCAAACCTCCTCAGATCAGGACTGGGCCTCCTCTGCCCAGATTTCCCATTTCCCAGTAGCTAGGGGGTCACACCCAGGGACTGACGCCCTCCCCCGGAATCCCACCCTCCAGCCGTGTAATCCCATCAACAGCCAGCATCCAGAGACTTAAAAGCAAGCTCCTGGAAGACATCTTATAGCCTACTTCTCCCACTGGGAGAACCTGGCAAGCTACCAAGGGTTTCCTGCCCACATGGGAGAGCCTCACAAGGTCCCCATGGTGTATTCATATGACAAAACCAATAACAAGCTGCGTCTCATTCCCCTGACCCTGAAAGAGCCTCCAATGCAGTATCATTGGGAAAGATGAGTAGAGAGAAGCTTTTAAAATCTCAGGGCTAGGACGAATGGAAACGTTACTGAGAACGCTTGAGAAATTTGACAATCAATGGGATACTAGAGAGAGAAAAATAATACAGTGAATAAGGTCCTAACCTTTCAAGCAAACCCAGTTTCAATTCCTGGCACCACAAATAATTCCCTAAGCACTGCCAAGTGTGATCCCTGAGCATAAAACTAGGAGTAAACCCTGAACACTGCAGGTTGTGGACCAACCACATGCCCAAATCATGCTCACTGTTTTTTGGGTATAAATTGTAATACAATCCATATACTATGATTACCAAGATTTTAATTAGTTTTGTTTCTCATTTTTGCACCACACCCAGTGGTACTCAGGCACTGGGCTCAGAGATCACTTCTGTTAGAACTTGGAGAACCAAATGTGGTGTTTGGGATCAAACCTGGGTTGGCTGCATGCAAAACAAGCACCTTAACACTGCACTATCTCTCCAGCTTAGTTATTTAAGTATAGAGTATTATAATTTCTTATCTATTTAATTCATCATATACCAAATGAATTAAATGTTCTTACCAATTATATATCGATCATATCTCATATGTCCTTTATAAACTACAGCTTATTAACACTATTTTATAATTTATTTAATTTTAATTTATAGATATTTATGTTTAGGTGAATTAATAATTTAGATGTTGACTGAATTTAAATATTAACTGAATTAAAATTCAATGTGAATTCTGAAGCACATTTTGCTTCATTTACTAGTCTGCATAATTAAACTTCAATAAATTTTAGGGTTTAGTGAAGAATGGGCACTGGTGAAGGGATGGGTTATTGAACTTTGTATGGGGAAAGCATGAGCACAAAGATGTATGGATCTGTAACTGTACCCTCACGATGACTCTCTAATTAAAAATAAACTAAAAAAAAATAAAAAAAATAAATTTTAGGGTTTATATCTGTGTTTTTTAATTGGCAATTAGTATATTAACTTGTCATATAGGAAAACATCATGTGATGCTATAATTTAAATGTTATGTGTTCCTTGTTAAATGACAACATTAAAGTTCTTTTGAGGTAATCTTTGGGTCTCTTTTTTTTCTAACATAAATTTTAGACCTATTTACAAATAAATATATTTTATTCTAAAGTCCAAATTATTACAGTTAAAATTGTCTAAATTTTTTCTTAAAATTATACTTCCTATTTTATTGGCTTTTAATACATGCAATAGTTTGCAAATGTACTTTTGTGATAATTGGAGCTATTATTTTGTTCTAGAAATAAAAATTTTATACCAATATTTTCTGTTTTTACTACACTTTTTATTATAGAAAAATTTTGGGTTTACAGAACAAGTGACTAAGAGTACAAAGAGTCCTATGAACAAACCCATTTCAATTACTATTAATAAATTAAATTATTTCATACTTAACATAGAATACCAATATTGATAAATTATTACTAACCATGCTCATAATTTACTCAAATATCCTCAATTTTACCAAAGATGGTTTTTATATATCAAAAACACTTTCAGCATCCACCTAGAAGCAAATTGCAACATTTTAACTTTTCTTATAGCTAAGTGGTATATCATTATATACATATATATCACATTTATATACAAAATATATAAATATATATCAAATTTATACACACATACACATATTACATATTATATATTACATATGTATATATATCACAATTTCTTTATCTACTTATCTGTTCTTGGGCATTTAGGTTCTTTCAGATCATGGCTATTGTGAATCATTGTAAGTTTTGGTTTTAGTAGCAGTATCTTACTTTGAAAGGAAGATCTCAAAGAGCAGCAGTGTTGGCCAATGCAACAAAAGCCAGAAAAAGGATTTGCAATGCTTGCCTGTCCTTCGCCAACTACAATACCAAGATGACTGCCTTCTGACATCCTGACGGATCTATCACATCTCCTAGAAGGGCAATGGAGAGGATTATTCACGACTTCTACTCAGATCTCTTTGACAGCTACATCCACCTGCCCACATACAAATTCCACAGTATGGATATGTCATTCCCAATGTCCTCCCTTCCAAAATCCAACATGCCATTTCATCGGTAAAGACGCATACAGCACCCGGTCCAGACAAGGTTAGATCCGAACACCTGAAGAATCTGCCACCAGTACTCGTCAAACTCTGGCTTGCTCTTCACATGCTACCTGTCCAAATGCAAGGTTCCATCCCTATGGAAAACCAGCAGGACCATTCTGTTTTACAAGAGAGACATCCACAACATCGGCAATTATTGCCCAACCTGCCTGTTGTCCATCTTCTACAAGATGTTCACTCGAGTCATCCTGAATAGAATAGGCAGAACACCAGACGAAGGACAACCATGGGAGCAAGCCGGGTTCCTAAAGGATTCAGCATGATCAAGAATATCCATGCAGTGACCAAGCTCATTGAAGTTTCATGAGAGTTCAAGATGCCGCTCTGTCTAATGTTCATCGATTTAAAGAAGGCCTTTGATTCAAAGCCCTAGCCAAACAGGGCATTCAAACTCAGTACATCAAGATCCTCCATGAGCTGTATTATGGATTCACCACCAGGATCTCACCATTCTACAAGGAAGTGATCATTGACGTAAAGAAAGGGGTTTGGCAGGGTGATACCATTTCACCAAAACTCTTCCATGCCACTCTCCTGAATGTCACGCAATGACTGGAGTGGGAAGGAATGGGAGTGAAGATAGACAGTTGGCAACTAAACCACCTCCAATTCACTGATGACATCATTCTAATAAAACCAAATATTAGCCAAGCGGCACAAATGCTGGCCCACTTTGACCTTGAGTGTGGAAAGGTTGGACTACAGCTGAATCTCACCAAGACAATGTTCATGAAAAACGAACTAGTTCCTGACATTCCATTTGCTCTCAATGGAATGAACATCTTCGAATGCAGCAGCTATGTATACTTGGGTCAAGAACTCAACAGGAGGAATGACTTGGTGCCAGAACTGTGCAGGAGGAAGAGAGCAGCATGGAACGCCTTCAAGAAGGTCGAAGAGTTATTAAGAGGATGAAGACCCTCTGGCTTTGGGCACATATTTTCGACTCCACCAGTCTTCCTGCACTAACATATGCCTCAGAGACCTGGGCCCTACAAAAACAGGATGAGAACGCTATTCAGGTATCCCAAAGAGGAATCGAAGAGCTATGCTTGGAATATCACATTTCACTCATGTGAGGGAAGGAATCCGGAGTTCCAACCCCCCATCAATGATCAAGAATCAGGGACACTGTCTCATTTGCCAACACATCGAAAATCAGATGGGCCGGACAATGGGACCCAGGAGCAGAGATCCTCTGCCTGTTTCCCCATTATCTGGCCACCCAGGGGTCACGCCATAAGCTACCTCCGACCAGCACCAGATAATCTCCTCATCAGCCACCCTTTAGAACTCACAGCTGCTTCTCCTGAAAGGGAGCATAAGTTGAGGCTCCCATAACCATGCCACTGGACTCTGCACCAGAGGCTATTTCCACTAGGGGCACCCAAGAGGGGGGTGAGTGAGAGCCCTCTCCACCCCAAGGGACAGCTGGCCTCCACTACCCAACCACCACCATGCTCTAGGCCACTTTCCACATGCTCGGGACGATCCTCACACATGAGTAAATATATTCCTGGACCTTTGCAGCCGCGAGACACATCATAAAACACTCCCTATCCATTTTCCATAAAATCATACAGGGAAATATATATACATATATTTGTGGCATATTCGATATGACAAAAACAGTAACAATAACAGGTCTCATTCTTCTGACCCTAAAAGAGCTTCCAATTATTGGGAAAGAATATTAATGAGAGGTTGCTAAAATATCAGGGCTGGGACGAATGAAGATGTTACTGGAACCTGCTTGAGTAAATCGATGAACAATGGGATGACAGTGACAATGATGATGACAGTGATTAACTAATGTAACTCCACCTTCATGTAACATTGCATTTAATATATTGTTACAGTATCTTATAATAAAATGCATTCAACTTTTTCTTTTCATCATTTGGAATATTGTTATCATGCATTTCACTTCACATATCCATATACTGTAATTATCTTATGACTTGGTATTATTATTTTAAAAGTATGCTATCTCACCCGCTAAACATTTCTTTATTTTGCCTATTTATTTTCTCTGTGATAATAATCTTTTATATTATTTTGTTACTATCTCAATGTTTTACTTCTGAAGAAAATCTCATCTTGTAAAGCATGTCTCCTGATTCTAAAACCCCACTTATTGTTTGAGAAAGTATATATACTCTTTGCCCAATGTATTGGCTATATAACTCATATTTATGTGCACTTTTCCACTCCACTCTCCTTATTTACTTGGTTTCTTTAAATAGTGCTAAAATTCCTATGCTCATTTTGTTCTAGATTTCCCTCTCACATCCTGCATCCTGAACCTCCAACTTCTGTCAAGATCATCTTAATTTTCTGTTAAAATTCTGTTATTACTCTTTTGTTAAGACTTTTTCTTTGATTTTCCAGTTTGAATACTATGTATATATTGGTCTATATTGCAGGTGATTTCTGTGATGTGCAAATAGAGTGAACAGTCTCAAGAGGAGCCTTTACTGCCTTTATCTTCACCCACTGACTTCTTTAGTTACCCAAGATGTGCCTGGGGAGATCAGGACTCAGTTGAACATCACAGTATAGATGCTTGGGCCCCACAGCTTAAATAGGCAGTCAGGAAACTGGGCCTGAGTCTTATTGGATCTTCAGAGTAATGCTGAAGGGAGATGTGAGACCCACAATTGAAAGAGTAGAGTTCCCTTGCAGAAGTGACAGCCTTGAGAAAGGCATCTACCATTTTCCCCCTCTCTCTACTTGGTCACTGAGGGAATTTGGGACTGATAAAAGTCTAAGAGGAGCCCCTGCATGGTATAGAACTCATATAGCACAAATTCTGTGAGTCATCCTTCAATCTGTGTCTGAGTCTGCTTGTTCTGCCCAGAATAAGAAATAATCCCTACCATCCAGTTTTTTTTTTTTTTGGCGTGGGGGGGGGTACCATGGCCTGCAACATTGTTGGAGAAAGGAATTGCTCTTTGCTGATAAAGAAAATGAATCTTAGTTCTGCCTAGGTGGTCCATCAATTTGCCTTCACTTGAAAGAATTTCAGAGACAAGGAGGAATAACGATGTTAGGATAGTTGATTTGGGAAATATGAGGTGAGATCAAGAGAGTTACTCACTCAAGGGGGCCTTTCCAGAGTGAAGAGAGCCAAGTCCTTATCTCAGAGGGGCAGAAGGCTCCCCAAAGGGAAATGCAGGTCTTTATCTCTGCCAAGGTAGTTTTCATATGGTTTCACAATCTGGCCCCACAAACCTGTAGCTAGGATGCTGTCAAGGAGAAGAGCTTGAAACTATTGATGATTTTATTTAATGTTTTTAACCACAGTCTTTGCTTCTGCATAGGTCCCTCTCAGGGGCCCAGCCAATGCTTTGAGCTTGAAATTCAGCATTTCCATGGTTTCCCCATCCTCTCTACCACATCACATGGGTTCTATAATATTAATACCATCATGTTTTTGGGCTGATTTTGCTTGGAGACACAGTATTTTTCCCAGTCCACATTCCCAAGACTCCACACTTCCTGCCAATCAAGATGAAGGGTTTTATGTTGTTTATCTACTTAAAATTTTCTGAATTTACCGTGTATAGAGTTGTGTTATTAATCTTATAAAGTTCTCAGAAATTATTGCTCCAAACAGATTTTTCTACTTTCTTTTCCTCTTTTATGACACCCCTTTTGCTGAAAGATATTTTTGAAGATACCCGTTTCTGTTATGTTCTACTCTTTTTCTTTGCTATTTCACTTGGGAGGTATGATATAAAACCTATAGTTGATTTTTGTTTTCATCCTACAGGTACCTAACAAGCTTTGAAGCTAAGGCATAAACTTCAAAGAGTGCTAGCTCAGTTAAAAAAAATTGCTAGACATACAATAACAGCTACAGAACTGGGAGGCTGGAGGGGAGAAGAGTAGCTGGTAATGTAAATTGGAAGTGGCTCCGTGTCTTCAAGGAGAAAAAAAAAACAACAAATAGCTCAAAGGCATGAAGAACTTTGAATTGGAAGAAGTTTCTGATGAGCTTTTGAGATATAGAATCCAGGCCCAGCATATCGTGTGGACTTCCCGAGAGGAAAGGTTTCAACGCTGGAGCAAAAACTATTAGAATATCAAAAGACCATCAACACTATTAAGAGCTCATGTTTGATCAACTAGCAATAGTCCTTGGGGGTGGGGTCAATTTAGAAAAACTGTATATAAAGTAACCTTAAGGGGACAAAGGTGCATGGTTCACCATTCTGGAAATGCACCTCTACCTGAGATGTGTATTGGTGAATTTTCTCATTCTGGGCGTTTCCTTGCATCTCTGCCTGCGATGCATATGTCTTTCATTTAATTTATGGCACGCGTTCTCCGTCAGGAAATTTTCTAAGAGTTGTACTATACCTGGCTCTCTTCACTCTGCAGAAGTCTGCATTCTCCCCTTATATTTCCCAACCAAACTTGTCTTTCTTCACTGTTCATCTGTCTCCTGAAGTTCTTTTCTGCAAAAGTAGGCAACAGAGGAGAAAGGAACCTGATAGAGTCTAGGACTGAAATTTTCTTGTCTTGCAAATTGTAATATCTCATTTCATCCAGTCTCACAGCTCCCTGAAAAATAGGATGACGAGAATTGATTCCATACCTTGGTGACCAAGTGATACTCAAGTAGCCTGATGACTGCCCTGTGCTGCTGATAAGACATAAGGTGTGCGCTACGCAAGCACTCGAAATAGACGCTACTAGTACTTAGCTTCACTGACACTACCTGCATGACTGAAGTCTGTAAAGAGGAAAGTGTTTTAGGGGTAAAGAGTAGTACAGTGGGTAAAACACATAACTTGCATGAGACACCAATCTGGGTTGGATCCCTGGGACCACACAGGAGGTATCCCTGAGTGCAGAGTCCCAACCAGGATTAAGCCCTGACTGCCTCAGGAGTAGAAAAAAAAAAGTTTTTCCCCTTTAACGCTGCTGTCCCTCCATCCCCACTTTTCATAAGAAACTTGCGACAATACTACTAGACACTAGATAGAGACCAGGCTATCTGTCCCCACAAAGGCTTCATTGTCCTACAGATCTTTGCTGATTTTGGTTCACGACAAGTTGGGAAAGACTTAAGCTTTTCCCTCCTTTCTTTCCTATTTTTTTCACTCTGCTCTTTAAGTTATTGCTTTGTTTAAAAATAATAATAATAATAGGGGCTGGAGTGGTAGCACAGCAGGTAGGGCATTTGCCTTATAGGCAGCCCACCCGGGTTCAATTCCCAGCATCCCATATGGTCCTCCGAACACCGCCGGGAATAATTTCTGAGTGCATAAGCCGGGAATAACCCCTGTGCATCGCTGGGTGTGACCTAAAAAGCAATAATAATAATAATAATAATAATAATGCACAATGTCACTTGTCACTTGTCATCCCATTGATCTTTGATTTGCTCAAGTGGACGCCAGTAACGTTTCCATTCGTCCCTGTGGGGTGCTAGTGTAGCCAAATGGTATCTACTCCCTCCAGCAACACGAAGAGCCACAAACCGTTCATCCAGAATTTTGGTGAAGAACTCTGACCATCTTATAGGTGGGCGGCCATGCAGTCTTTTGACATCCCGTGGGATCCAGTCGGTAACAGCTCTAGTCCAGCGGTCCTCTCTAAATCACATTACGTGATGAACCGAGAGCCGCGGCACGAGAAGCAGAGCCTCCGCGCCTATTGCCTGTGATCCTGAGGTCTCCTAACCCATTTTGGCACCAGAGCGGATGCTTGAGCCATGCATTTTGACTGTGAACTGAGCTACAACCTTGTGCAGCCCGGGGAGGGATTTTTTTCCCTCTCCACCCCATTTTTCTGAGCGAAAATGGCGGCAGCGGCAGCAGCCATGCGGTGAGAGCCACCCTCTAAGACCCCTCCACCAGGAGGTAGGACTTTCTTTAGTGACGTAGCCTGTAGGTGGTCCTGGGAGGGGGGGTGTTCCCAGCGCGTCTTCCGCCCAGAGATGAACTGAGAGCCGTGGCACGAGAAGCAGAGCCTCCGGGCCTATTGCCTGTGATCCTGAGGTCTCCTAACCCATTTTGGCACCAGAACGGATTCTTGCAGCCATCCATTTTCACTGTGAACTGAGCTAAAATATTAGAAACCCAAAACCGCGTGGCCGCAATAGCGGCCACGCGGACTCAAAGTCTTCACTCTTACCAATGAAGAGAAATTATTAGATGATGCCTATTCGGCAGGCCTGATTGTTGGGGAAAATTTCCAATCAATAATAGTGAGTTCTGTATGGAAATATGAAATGTACTCAATATATATAGAGAATAATGGGAATATCATTAGCTACTTAGATGGGGGGTGGGGTGGGAGGGGGGTGTATTGGGGTTCTTGGTGGTGGAACGGGTGCACTGGTGAAGGGATGGTGGTTTAATCAGTATTTGACTGTGACTTAAACCTGAAAGCTTTGTATTTTTTTCTTGTTTTCACGGTGGTTCAATAAAATATTTCTTTAAAAAAAATAAAAAAATAAAATAAAAAAATAAATCACATTACGTGTCCAGCCCATCTGATTTTCAATGCCTTGGCAAACAAGACAGTGTCCCTGATTCATAATTTCTGGTATAATATGTTATCAAGTTCTGGGATTTTTTTGTTGTTTGTTTTGGTTTGGTTTTTTTGGTGGTAGTGATTATAAAGATACATCTTGCAATCTCAATAAAACTCACGGGGGCCAATTCATTCATAATAATGATTTTGAAAGTGAAATATATATGTGACCCATTTCTAGATAATAGAATTACAATTAGTAGGTTGATACTTGCATAAAATAGGATGTTTCTATTGACTTCAAACTCACTGATTCTTTTCTAACACTCATCTAAAATTTTATATGCCTGTAAAATCATTCTTTGTTTTCCTTCAGTGTTATTTTTTCTTATAGCCTTATTTTTACTCTTTCCTAAAATCAAAACTGAGCCAAAAAAGAATAATTTAATTAAGGCTGGCCTTACCTTGCCCTTACACCAAAGCTAAGTGTAAGGCTTACTCTTCCCTTAAATGACTAAACTTTGCATTGTTTAGATTTGCATATGATGGAGTAACTCAGAAGACAGCCCAGCAGGGAATTTTATTGCTCATTCTGCTGCTCATCCTTTCTAAACATTTAACCTGTTCCCTTTTTCAATATAACCACCTTTGTGACTGTGCAGATGATATGGTTACTTTGTGGATATGAGTCTGCCATCTTTACATTGCCAATAAATCTCTTCTTTCATCTTTTAAACGTCTCTCTCAATTGGTTGAATCTGAGCAGCAAAGGACCTGGACCTTTTTGATGTTGTTGCTATCTGTCCTTGAATGCAGTGGAGTGCTTAAAATGTTACTCAGATATATTAAATTCCCCTCTACTATAACATCTATTTTATATAATATATACATATAAATGTATGTATGTATATAAAAACACACATATATATTATATTTATGTATGTAGAGTATAAAGACACTCTTAACTATATATGTAGTATATTTATATGTCTATATTGCAAATAGAGAGATAGAAAGATAGATAGATAGATAGATAGATAGATAGATAGATAGATAGATAGATAGATAGATAGATAGTAAGTAATGAGTGATTCTGGGGTGAAACTAGAACCCTAGTGATGTTTTTAGGATCTGTTACTGTTCCTTCATACAAACCTGATGATTCAGTGCCTTGCCTTGCACATGGTGCTGGTGTGGGTATGTATTGGGGCTACCACAGCTATATGCAGTGTTCTCCATATCTAGTGGAGACAAAGCAATCACTACCTAGCATAATTCACCCCTTTTAGCTATTTCTCTTTCTCACTATTTAATATTTGAATCTGCTTCTGACACTTGCATTTTTTCTTATGGTTATTTTGTATGTTTGTTTTTATGTCCCTTGTCATTTGCTACGGAAATGTGTTAGTAGACTCTGCAGAAAGACTCTGATTCTGTTTTTCCTCCTAAATTAGAAATATTTTCATTTAGGGAGCTCTGAAATTATTCACAATAATCATAGTGAATTACCATAATGGAATACATATGATGACTTTTGATCCTAGCCATGGTTACATAAAATCATAATAATTAGTGCAGTTATTTATTTGAGTTCTGTGAACCAATTAAGTAAACATTAAATTTGAAGGGATGACCAAAGCTTTGAAGTTGTGACTAGATGATTAGAAGTCTTGTTTCTGTATGAAATCTATAAGTTATACCTAGTGTCTGTAGTGAGTTTACTCTTGTTTCATACTAGGACCATACCTTGTGGAGTTTACAGCAATAACCCTAAGTAGTTATTGTCAGAGATACCTTTCAGCACTGCAGAATTTCACCTCGTTTTTTAAAATTTTTTTTTAGTAAATCACTGTGAGGTACAGTTACAAACTTATGAACTTTCATGTTTGTATTTAGTTTATATCCCTCCACCTGTGCCCATTCTCCTCCACCAATGTTCCCAGTATCCCTCCCACCACCCCCACCCCAACCCCCACCACCCCACCCTGCCTCTGTGGCAGGGAATTCCCTTTTGTTCTCTTTCCTATTGAGTGTTGTAGTTTGCAATAGAGGTACTGAGTGGCCATCATATTCGGTCTATAGTCCACTTTTGGTATGAGGCTTTCAACTCGAATGGGTCCTTCCAACATTCTCTACTAGGTGTTACCTTATTATTTCTGTAGATAAAGCTGTTCTAAAGAAGGAGTAGCACTACACTGTAGCACTGTCATCCCATTTTCATTGATTTACTCAAGCATGCACCAGTAACGTCTATATTGTGAGACTTGTTACTGTTTTTGTCATATCGAATATACTACGGGTAGCTTGCCAGGCTCTGCCTTGTGGGCAGGATACTCTCGGTAGCTTGCCTGGCTCTCCAAGAGTGAACTCGGGTCAGACACATGCAAGGCAAATGTCCTAACCACTGTGCTATCGCTCCAGTTTTGTTGGAATACTATATAAGGAAATTATACTTAAGTCTTTTATATTTTTCCAGACCTTTTATCTTTGTGAAGACAGATTTTTTTGTCATTGTGTTCAATCTAATTATATGAAAGCCTTTTTTTTTCAACAACTAGCTATGCTTTTTGCATTTTTTAAATGCTTAATAGCACTTGATAAGTGTCTAACAGATAATGAATAATTCTCCATGGAGCAATATATTATTTCATGTCATTGCTCATTCTTTTGTGTCAAGAACAAAAGTATACCAAATGAACTTGAAAGAGTAAATTCATAATACATGGAAATTTTGCCGGGCTACCTTTATGTTTGCCAAATGACATGACTTTAAGATAAATTTTCTGAGAAGACAATATCATTAAGACAAAAGGGTTAAAAATGATCTTAAGTCAAAATGAATCATTAAATTTAGGCAGTCCCTTAAAAACTCTTATTAAACTTGAATACGTAATTAGTCTTTATATCATGAAGTTTAGTTTCTAAGTATTAGAGTAGCTAAAAATACTTGACATGCAGATTTTCCTCCACCTTTAATGGGGCTAGTTGAGAAACTAATCAGAAGTTAAAAATAGTATAACTGGAAATATTTAATGCAGCTAAACTTCATGTTTAGCTTAGCATCATGTTTAACATCATGTTTAGCCTAAACATCATGTTTAAGCTAGTCTAACATAATTAAAGCATTTACATCAGGTAAGAGATATAACAGAAGCTAAGGTTATTGCCTTGCTTGAAGCTCTCCAAACCCTGTTTGATCCCTGACCTCATATGGTCCCTTAAGCACTGCTGGGTGCAGCTTCAAACACCTTCAGGATACTCCAGGGGAATCTCTTGCACTGCAGGGTTCAAGTAGCACTGTATCTTTGGGACTTGCATTGAATTACCAACATGGGTCTGCCAGAGCACTGCATGAAAGGTCCCACAAAAACTTATATATATATATTAATTTAAAACATGTCAAAATCATTTAACAAAATAA
Organism: Sorex araneus; assembly: GCF_027595985.1. Classification (NCBI taxonomy): domain Eukaryota; kingdom Metazoa; phylum Chordata; class Mammalia; order Eulipotyphla; family Soricidae; genus Sorex; species Sorex araneus. The sequence continues at coordinate 50,635,743 of NC_073308.1, read as the reverse complement.
GTATTTTACAATAACAATCTCAATGAGAGACATTACTGGTGTCCACTCGAACAAATTGATGAGCAACGGGATGACAGTGACAGTGACAGTGACAATAATAATGTCTCATGTAAATTATTGATACAGTACCATGAAATTGAATTTCCCTGATGTGGTGATTTTTGGTTAATTGTATGAAAGATTTCCATATAAAACTTCATGTGCCCAATCACTTACCCTGTCTTCGCGCAGCCTGGCCCCATGTATGCCTTCCGGCCCCCCACCCCCAGCATCCACTACACACACACACACACACACACACACAGACGCCCCCCATCCCCCCTGCCTACTCTGCTTCAGTGAATGATAACCTGGCCTTGTCTCTACTCTGCTCTCTACCCATTGTACAGTTTCCTAGTCTGAAATTCTGTCTCTGGGCCTTGCTCAGACTGGGCCCCAACGGCAACCTGTCACCCTGTCTCAGCTTTCCTTAAGTCTCCAGCCATCTGTCAGAGTGTAAGAACCCTGCTGAGTTCTGCCCTCTGTCTGATTCCTTGAGCCTTACGTTACCCTGCCATCTCCTTTGGTGGGCAATCTCCCACCCCCACACCCCCAGTGCACACAGCGGACCTGCAGTTTGCCTGGAGAGAGATGGGCCAAATGGTAGAAAGGAGAGATAAAGGGCACGCCTGTCCGGGGAACTTCCTTTTATCTGCTGCCATATCCCACCCAACCATCCCATTATCTAATTTGATTGGTGACTTTTTGAGTGGGAGGATTTTATTCAATTCATCTGGTGCTTCACCGGTCTGCTTCTGCTGTAACAGTACAGTATGCGTTGTTACTCTGTGACTCATTGTGAATTTATTGGCATCCCTGTTCAGAATCATCACTGTCACTGTCACTGTCATCCCGTTGCTCATCAATTTGTTTGAGCGGGCAGCAGTAACGTCTCTCATTGTCAGACTTATTGTTACTGTTTTTGGCATATCCAATACACCACAGGTCGCTTGCCAGGCTCTGCCGTGCAAGCACGTTACTCTCGGTAGCTTGCCGGGCTCTCCGAGAGGGGCGGAGGGATGAAAGGCCATGTGAAAGGTGAACGCCCTACCACTGTGCTATCGCTCCAGCCCGTTCAGAATCACAAGAAAGAAAAACTGCATATTATCAATCCCCCCAAAAAAAAATCCAAAGTAAAATTGTCATTGAATGCACACTGTTTGTATGCTACCATAGCACTATAACACTGTCGTCCCATTGTTCATTGATTTTGCTCGAGCAGGCACCAGTAATGTCTCCATTGTGAGACTTGTTGTTAGAGTTGATCCAAATAGGACGTAGTTGGTATATTTGATTGTTTTAAAATAACCATACTCAGTGTCTTGGAACCAAAGATTATGATGTTTAAAACAATTTATTAAAAAATCAATTTGAAACCTCAGAACTTTTTATGAAGTAAACGTAAATGGATAAAGTAGTAAAATAAGAGATAAGGATACAGAAAATGAAAAGAAGAAAAATGAACAAAATATAGAGAAATGGAAAAAAGAATGAGAAAGTCATGAAAAATAGGAAGAATAATATTAAAATTACATAATTTTTTAGGGCTTTTTGGACACCCCCAGCTATGCTTCTGGCTTTGTTCTCAGAGATCATTCTAGCTGAGCTCAGGGGACCATATGAAATATTGGGAATCAAAATTGGGTAAAAATTGCAAAGCAAATACCTTATCCACTCTATGATCTCTCCAGTTTCATGCCATTTTGCAGTATTTTATTTGAATTAATTTGCTCATTGTATCACTGTATCACTGTCATCCCATTGCTCATCAATTTGCTCGAGCGGGGACCGGTAACATCTCCATTGTGAGACTTGTTACTGTTTTTGGCATATCGAATACGCCACGAGGAGCTTGCCAGGCTCTGTTGTGCAGGTGGGATACACTCGGTAGCTTGCCGGGCTCTCCAAGAGTGGCGGAGGAATCAAACCCAGGTCGGCTGCGTGCAAGGCAAACACCCTACCTGCTATGCTATCACTCCAGCCCAAATGCATATACATATATATATATGTACATACATATATACATATACACACATATGTATATATGTACTCCCAAATTTACTATAACATTATTTATAGATAAGAATTGGAACAAAATGAAGTGATTATTAGCTATCAATTAGATAAAGAAAAGGTGGCTTATTTGCATAAGAGAATGCTATTTAGTGATAAATGAAATAAAATCCTGCCATTTTAACAACATAGATGGAGCTAGAGAATGTTTAGTGAAATTAGCCAGATGGAAAAAGACAAACACCATATGATTTCATTCATATTTTATTCATATGATTTCATTCATATTTTCATATAAAGAAAATGAACATATAAATGAAAGAAAATTCAGCCTTAACTGTGAAATAGACTCTTTCCTCTTGATTATGAAAATGAGATAAAGGATACTCTCTTCCAATGAAATTCTCAACGCTGCATTAGAGATTTTATTTCATTTTTTACAATTTTTGTTTATTTTTATAATTGAATCACAGTGAGATACACAGTTACAAAGTAGTTCATGAGTAGATTTCAGTCACATAATGTTCCTTCGCCAGTGTAAACTTCCACCTTCAATGTCCTCAGTTTCCAACCCAACCACATCTATGGCAGGCACTTCTCTCTCTCTGTCTCTCTCTCCCTCTCTCTCCCTCTCTCTCTCTTTCTCTCTCCACTCTGTCTCTCTCCCCCCTTCCTCTGCCTCTCTCTCCCTCCCCCACCCTTTCTCTCACACACATGTTAGAAAAAATGAAATTATGGACAGAAATGAAAATAAAGGTTGTAAGAAGAAATAAAAGATAATAAATTGGCAATAAAATTGTGATTACTTGCTGGGTGGAGCCGAGTCTACTGACTCGGCTAAGCAGGTGACCCCTTGCTGAGAGTTTGCTCTGCTACCTGCCTTTGAGGGGCTGGAGCCATAGCACAGCGGTTGGGCATTCGCCTTTCACGTGGCCGACCCGAGTTCTATTCCTCCAGCTTTCTGGGAGAGCCCGGCAAGCTACAGAGAGTATCAAGCCCGCAGGACAGAGCCTGGCAAGCTACCCGTGCGTATTGGATATGCCAAAAACAGTAACAATAAGTCTCTCAATGAGAGACGTTACTACTGCCTGCTCGAACAAATCAATGAGCAATGGGATGACAGTGACAGTGACAGTGACCGGCCTTTGAAGGATGCAACTTCCCTCAGAAGCAATAGTTCAGCCATTGGCAATAGGGACAACATCAGCTCCTTAATCACCTAACCCAGACTCCCAGTTCTCTCTCACTTCCCACAACCTCCATAACTGTGTGTGTTGGGGTTGTTCTGCCTCCCAGTACCTTAAATATTTGTGGTTAAAGGTTCTTCTCAGGCTATTGGGCACCAGGTAAAGTCTTCCTACCTCCTGTATCTCTCATGCCTCAGCTGCTCTTTTCCACTCTGTCCTGTGACCTAGTGGCTACAACGGCAGGTCTTTATAATTCCACTCCCGAAATCCCTTCCTGGAAGCCTTCCTGGATTCAATGAGATATTTTAGTTCTTTATTTCAGTCACTGAGATTTTGTAATTTTACAGTCCTTCCAACCATAAGGTTTCATTCCAAACCACACCCCAACCAGAGCGTACTTTCCCGTCCACTATTGTTTCAGGGTCCACCTTCAGTCCCACCCGCCCCACACCTGCACACTCTCCACCCCTCTAAGTGCCACAGTAAGCTCAGTTCTGTAAACCGTCCTTAGATTTTTTTTTTTTTTTTTGCTTCTCATTATCCCCTCACTAGGCTTCTTTATGTCACACATGAGAGAGATGGTTGCGGATCTGTCCCCTCTCCTTCTGGCTCACTTCTCTCAGCACAATCACCTCCAGTTTCATCCACATAGGATTAGTGGTGTGATGCTTTTTTTGTGACTTTTATGGTGTTCTTATAACACTCAAATTTCTCTCTTTTCTGACCTCTAATTTTTTGACTATTAAAAAAATGGGTCTCATTCTTCCGCATGGCCGCCCACCAACTAGATGGTCAGATTTCTTCGTCAAATCCCTGAATGAATGATTTGAGGCTCTTCCTGTTCCTGGAGCAAGCAGATATCATTGGGCTGCACTAGCATGCGACAGGGACAAATGGCGATGTTACTGGCGCCCACTTGAGCAAATTGAAGATCAACGGGATGACAAGTGATACAAGTGATGCTATATACCTCAGATATACTTTTTACTTACTTAAAACATTGAGATGTAATTGAGCTCTTTATTAAAATTGAAATTGAAATCCTTATTGATTTCACTTATTTTCTTCCCTAATCTATTAATTCAGTATTCATCATTCCCTTGCATTTTGTACTTTTACTTTAGTGCAATAATAATAAAATATATGATGATATTTAGCACAGTATAACATTATTCTGAAATTTTAAAACTTTCTATTATAGACATACGTGTACTTATTCTTCTAAAAATTGTCATCTCTCCAACATTAATTTATTCATTAAATACTGTCCTGCTGCTCCACTGGGAAAAAAAATGGGTCTTATTCTTTACTAAAATAAGACCATTATATGCACATGCAGTAGATATTAAGGTAAATCATTTTAATGCATGAAAATGGACACACCTATTTTGGTCAGCTCATTTGAGTGAGAAAGTGAGCAAGTGAATGAATCTAATGAGTAGTTTAGAGTACTCAGTGTACAGTGATGTGAAATACTCCAGAGATACTGCTTAGTAAGTGTTGTGGGTACCTTATTGTTTTTATGTTTTAGCGCCACACTCAAATTTTAGCAAGTCCTGTATCTGGGGTGCAAGTTAAACATAATTGCAGAAGTTCTTCATATGGTTGTTAAATTTGACAAACACGATTGGCATCCAGTGGTATTTATCAGTTTTGTCTGCTCCACCCATAATCTTAAAGGGGCCATATGTGCTTTGTTTTCAAGGCTGGGGCATGGAAATTAAACTTACCCTGGAACAAAATAATTCTTTAGGTCAGCGGAACATTTGGGAGAGAAGTTTTGAGGTAGATCAAGTTTCGTTTCCCTTCTTCAGGTGTAGGGGATTTTTGCTTCATTTCAGGACAAGGCTATTGATATGGGAGTGTTTTTTATCTTGCTCAGAGTTGTTATCAAAAATGTGTAAACTGTATTTTGAATATGTGCTCAGACGTTAATCACATGAATATTTACAAGCTATGACAGGGTCAAAAATGCAATGTTTAAGCATCCAAAATGGAATTTACCAATCTTAATGACAAGGACTAAGAACTGAAGTATTTAGCAAGCACTCTGCAAAAAAAAAATGTGTATTATACATATATATATATTCATATATATATATACATCATGTCAGTCAGCTATAAACAACATAGAACAGTCATTCTAATTTTATTAAAAATCTATTGTGGTGCAGGAGCGATAGGACAGCGGGTAGGGCATTTGCCTTGCATTAGGCCTACCTAGGTTTGATTCCCAGCATCATACATGGTCCCCTGAGCACCACCAGGAGTTATTCCTGAGTGTAGAGCTGGAGTAACCCCTGTACATCAGTCAGGTGTGGGTGTGACCCTAAAAAAGAAAAAACAAACCTATTTTATGTTTGTAGTTTTTTGCTTGTTTGTTTATTTTGGTTGATTTTGTTTGTTTTTGGTTTGAGCTTTGGTTTTGAGGCCACACCCAGTGGTTCTCAGTGTTTATTCCTGTATGCACAGAGGTCAGTTTTGGTGGTGCTTGGGGGACCAGATATAGTGCCAGATACTTGAACTGGGGTCAGCAGGAATGTAAGCAAGTGCCTAATGCCCCACACAATCTCTCTGGGTTCATACTCATTTTAATGTTCGTAATTATTATGTAATTATGTAAGCAATGTTTACTTTGTTAAGAGAGTCTCTTGCCCGCACGCCTGGCTGTCTTCCCCGGGGGCCCTAGGAGGGGATGGGCTCCAGCTTCCCTCCCCACCCGAGCAGAGCTCCTGGTGGCCAAAGACCACCAGAACCTAGCTACAGCCATGCTGGAGGCCCCTCTCCACACGTTTGGACAGGCCTCATGCATGAAGGTACCAGCAGAGGAACCCAGGTGTGTGTAATCCCATCAATGGCCAACATCCAGAGAGAGCCTTAAAAGCAAACTCTCAGAAGCGCTTTATCTTTAGCCTTTTTCTCCCTCTGGGAGAAAGTGGCAATCTTCTGAGAGTTTTCTGCCCACCTGGGACAGCCTTGCAAGCTTCCCATAGTGTATTCATATGCAAAATCCAGTAACAAGCTGGATCTCATTCCCCTGACCCTGAAGAACCCCCAGTGCAACATCGTTAGGTGGGCCGAGTCGAGATGGACTTCTAAGATCTCAGGGAAAGGACAAAATGAGATGTTACTGAGTCCGCCTGAGAAATCGGTGATTAACGGGATTTCAGGATTTCGTGATTCGTGATGTAAGCAATAATTACATTGACAATTTTTAAAACAACCCTTCAAAGGTTCAGAGAGAAAATGTAGGAAATAAGGCCTTTCACTTACATGTGTCCAACCCTGGCTCAACCTCTGGCTCTGCAATTGGTCCCCAGAATACTGCCAGGGGTGAATCCTGAGCACAGAATAGGGAAGAGTTCCTGAGCACCATTGGATGGGCTCTCAATCTTCAAATAATAATAATAATAAAATTAATAAAATAAAACTCTAGCAGTAAGATAACTTTATATGCATAGCATTTTTTTGGTACGATCACAGACCTTAGGTTCAGATATTCTATAAAATTACTGACAACACATTTTTAAAGGAAGATTAAATGATCTTTTATTATAGAATATGTAGAGTTCAAGTTAAATTGCATGTGGTCTGAGCTTTTATGAAACCAAGAGCTATTTCCTTGTAATAATTCTATGACCTTATGTTCCTGTAAACTCCAAGACATTCAACTAAAAACAAGAACTATAATTTTTTTAGAACTATAATTTTTAAGGTTAAAAGAAAACACATAAATTTATTTACAAGTGTTGTTGACTGAAAGAAAACACATGTTAAAAACTCAAAAGACAGCTTTATAGCACATTATTTTTAGCAATCACTCTTTCTTTTGCACATTCATCGTAAGGAACTGTTTAAAAACTCATATCCACTTGCCTCAGAGTTGAGTGTAGGTCCTGTTAAAGTAGGTACTCTTAAAGCATGGTTTTCATACGATTGGATTTTGTCCGAATGCTTTGGGAGTCAAATTAAGGAAAATAAAATTAAGTTACAGTCAAATTTTGTTGATTCCTCAAATTAAAAAAAATCAAAACAGAAAAACTACAAATTAGATTCAACTAGGCTCAACCAAATATGGAAATTGCTTAAATTGTAGTCAATAACATAATTTTCTTTCTTTGCTCCTGTGTCAGTGCTACAAAAATGTTATCTTTTTCTGCTGGCTAAGTACTCCTAAATATCTTGAGTTTAATGCTGCCTAATTAAAATTGATGTTTGTTTAAAAAATAAAAACAAATACTTCAGCTCACTCATCTTTGATAAATAGAGAACCATAAAACGAAAGTGAACTTTATTTATGGAGAAGAAAATCTCTGCCTTTGAGTGAAAATATTAGATTAGTGAGAAGTAGAGAGGGAGGGTGAGATGTGGATAGAGTGGGGGATGGCATAGACTATTGTGGAGGGTCTTAAGCATTTGGTGACGCTAAAGGTGCAGTAATTGCATTAACCAAAATCATAACAGTTAACACTATTGCAACCATTTTACCAAAATGACAATATATTTTAAAAATATTCAAATACTTTAATGTATTTTGATTTCTAGTTTATCATTTTCCTTATTTTTATGGAGTGCACAACGGTAGTGCATTTTGCCTTGCATGCAGCCAACCCGGGTTTGATTCCTCTGCCCCTTTCCGAGAGCCGGGCAAGCTACCGAGAGTATATTGTCTGCATGGCAGAGCTGGCGTATTTGATATGCCAAAAACAGTAAAAATAAGGCTCACAATGGAGACGTTACTGGTTCTGCTCGAGCAAAATGATGAGCAACGGGTTGACAATAACAGTGATTGTTTCCTAATATTATGGAGCACTGGCATTTAACTGAATGGTCATGGTGTTAGGAGATCACACTGTAAAAAGTCCCACTGCATCCCAGACCACACAGACCCTTCTGTTCATTTCTCCTACTTTCTTCCTATGGAAATTTGCAAACTCCTATTGTTTTCAGTCAATCGAAGAATTTATTCTGTTGTTTTTTGCCAACTCATTTGTTTTGACATTTTTATATTCCACAAAGAGTTAAAACTATTTGATAGATTTCTTTCACTTTATTAAGAACAAATAAAGAATTTCTTAAAGACAACTAAGAACAATTCATTATGACTAATTAATTAATAATTTATTAATTTATTAATAACAATTCATTGATTAAGAATTTAGAGGATTTTTTAAACTTAGAGGATTTATTAAGAATAATTAATAAGAATTTGTTAAGAAAATTTTACTAACAATAAAGATGATTTTTGAGAATAGTTACCTCAAGATCAATTTATTTTATACTGACAGGCACAGTTCTGCATATATATATGCATATATAGGTATATATATAATATTTTATGTATGTGTGCATTTAAAGAACAGTGTATCACTTTATTAAGCACATACATTGGCATCTTTGTCCAATCACTTTTCTTGGCAATTAGGCTGATTTCATGTTTTGGCTATTGCGATTAACATTAATAAGAACTGGGGCTGGAGCAAAGCACAGCGGGTAGGGCGTTTGCCTTGCACGCGGTCGAACCGGGTTCGATTCCCAGCATCCCATATGGTAACCTGAGTACCGCCATGAGTGATTCCTGAGTGCAGAGCCAGGAGTAACCCCTGTGCATCAGCAGGTGTGACCGAAAAAGCAAAAAAAAAAAAAAATCAGTAAGAACTACTACAGTAACAATAAGTCTCTCAATGAGAGATGTTACTGGTGCCCGCTCAAATAAATCAATGAGCAACAGGAAGACAGTGACAGTGACAGTGACTAAGAAATAACACTTAAAATTGGTGTTTTCATATCATTAAGATAAATATTTAAAATATTACTACTGATCACATGAAATTTTCTATTTACATTTAAAGAATAATTTTTCTTCTGTTTTTTATAAGCTGCATTTTCACTATAGTTGTTTTGGTTTGGGGCCAGACACATTCCATTTGTAAGCAATAATATCACAATGCCTAAATGAAAACATCTTTCTAAGTCTTATATTCATGGGATATGATTTAACTCTCCTAAATTCTTACACTTTTATTATCTTTCCAACATCAGTATATGAAATATGTATAGTATTACTATTTTCATATAATTTTCTTTACTACAATCAATGGATATAGAAATAAGGTTTGTGTAAATCTTGTACCTCTTCCCCTGTCTCATAATACTTAAAACAAAGCATTTACTTATGAAGATATATACTTGATTATTCACTTGTATCACTTGTCATTCCATTGCTCATTGATTTGCTTGAGCATGCACCCGTAACATTTCCTTTCGACCCTGTGGTGTGCTAGTGTGGCCCAATGGTGTCTGCTCACTCCAGAAAAACAAAGAGCCTCAAACCGTTCATTCAGGGTCTTGACAAAGAAGTCTGACCATCTCATAGGTGGGCGGCCAGGCGTTCTTTTGACGTCCCATGGAATCCAGTGGGTAACAGCTCTAATTCAGGCCAGCGGTTGTCTCCAAATCACTTTACAAGTCCGGCCCATCTGATTTTTGACGCATTGGCAAAAGAGACAGCATCCCTGATCCTCCATCATCGATGGAGGTCGGAACTCCAGATTCCTTCTCTCACTTGATTATTAAAAACAACAATACTTAAAAACAACATACTTAGGGAGATTTTTTTTAACCCTATACCCAAATTACTATTCTATAGTCATTAAGAAACTGGATAAACCCATCAGATCTAGGTAAACACAGATATGTACACACACACACACACACACACACACAAATATCAAACACTGGTAATGTTGACATTAAATAAACAATAGATAAAAGAAGCCTACTACGTCTATAAGACAAAAAATAAAAATTGCAAGTGAGAAACAATCATTTGTGACTAAAGAATTGCAAGATGAATGTATAGTTTCAAGTAAAAACTTACAAGTGCTGAAAAAAGATTTGTATGAAGAAAAAAGGAATATGAGTAAGTGGTTAAAGAGTCAATTATTATTTAAAAAGCTTAAACTATTTTTGGCTACACATAATTGGACACCAATTCGTTTTTCTGGCCAACTCCATAATCATCAGTCTTTGTGATTAGGATGCACGTTATCCTGCTGAGTTCATAATGATTTATGCAACAATCGCCATTTAATCTAGTCCAAAATTCTTTGATCTGGTATAAACAGACAAAAGCAGTTTTCCTACCTAACAATTTCCCACCTAACCTTTATTAAAATGGTTCCACTTAAGTTTGCTTTCACCATGCTATACTTAGAATGCAATTATAATTTTTTTTAAATGTTTACTTACTTTCAAGAATTTTTCTTTTGATATATTTGCCATATAGCAAGAGCAGTTATATAAGAACTATTAAGAATTGTTTTTTGAGGGGCTGGAGCGATAGCATAGTGGGTAGGGCGTTTGTCTTGCACAGTGCCGACCTGGGGTTCAATTCCCAGCATCCCATATGGTCCTCTGAGCACTGCCAGGAGTAATTCCTGAGTGCAAAGCCAGGAGTAATTCCTGAGAGCAAAGCCAGGAGTAACCCCTGTGCATCACCAGATGTGACCCAAAAAGCAAAAAAAAAAAAAAGAAAAAAAAGAATTGTTTTTTGAGTCTGAACGATAACAGTGAATAAGTGCTTGCCTGAACAAGACTGGCCTGAATTCAATCTGAGGCACCACATATGGTTCCCCAAGCACCACTAGGAATGGTCCCTGGGAACAAAGTCAGAAACAAATGGTCCTGGATAGCTCCCAGCACTCTTCCCAGTCAGTAGCACATCACATTGCCTGAACACAAATAATCTCCTGCCAGTGGGAGTCCGACAGCCCTTGGCTGGGGATTGAACACCAGAGCTGGAATTCAGTTGCAGCGGCCACTGGTGAAGCCAAGGCTAACATGATCTTCCACTTCTTGGAACAACTGACCATTGAGATTTTGCCATGGCAGCGGGGCCACTCTGTGCAGGTCATTAAGGCACAACCTGAGATAGTGCATCGGGAAATTCGGGCCTTTCCCGATCCTGTGGGCTGAAATGCCCCAGATCCTGTGGGCTGAAATGATAGTTAATCTCCTTCAGGAAGGAAAATGAATTTTCATCCAGGCTCAGATGGCAAAGCAAGAAAAATCAGTCCCCGAAGGTCTAGTGGAGAGCAACTAGCATGAAATTGAAACCCAGATGGTGGAATTCAGGAAGATGATGCTGAAGCTGGAGAAATCTTTGGAACAATGGGAAGACCTGCAGGATGTCTTCTTGGATCTATGTCCAAGGATTCCCTCTTTGGAATCCCCTCAGACCAAACAGCCGGAGGTGCGGCAGCGAACTGCCAATGGATTGGACACAATTTGAAAGGAGATGCTGGATGTCTACGGAGCACTGCTGGGCCGAGTAGCTACCTTGGATGACCTACACCTGCTCAAGTTCAGCAGCAGAAAGCCTGCCTTGGAGCCCCACGGCACTGCAGGCTGGAACAGCTGGAGCAACAGTTAACAGCTGCGGCAAAGATATTGTTCCAGCTGCAGCAGCTGCTAAAGGAAAGGAGGGAACTGAGCCTTAGAGTCAAATATGCTCACGATGCTGCCTTCAGTGCAGTGGCCTGTTGGGTGCCCGGGTCCCAGAGCTGCTCTGACGTCAACTCCACAAGGCCATTGTGGCAGAAACTCAGACTCCCCATTGAGTCCCCATCCTCAGGACTCGGAGCAATGCCACTCTTCAAACTCGGCTGCTGGTGAGACTTGGAAAAGGCTAGAAGGCACTGATCACAGAAGCCTTCATTGACAGGAATCCTCAATCACAAGGCTTCCAGAATTTCTTTTTTTTTTTTCTTTTTTGCTTTTTTGGGTCACACCTTGCGATGCACACGGGTTACTCCTGGCTCTGCACTCAGGAGTTACTCCTGGTGGTGCTCAGGGGACCATATGGGATGCTGGAAATCGAACCCAGGTCAGCCGTATGCAAGGCAAATGCCCTACCCACTGTGCTATCGCTTCAGCCCCGAATTTCAATGTTTTCACCTCCAACCAGAAAATGTTGACTCCCGGAAAAGAACAGTGTTGACTGAATTTTGACTTTCGTTACCTGACTCTGGTAAAGCAATGTTCAGGTGGCTCAAGAGAGAGCATCAGTAAGGGGCTGCAGGGTATGACTGAAGAACTGCACATGCATCAGATTCACTATTAAATGCAGTTACCAGATTCTGGTGCAGGAGTGGAAAACACACCTCCCTGTGGTGAACCTTCCTTCCTTCCTTCCTTCCTTCCTTCCTTCCTTCCTTCCTTCCTTCCTTCCTTCCTTCCTTCCTTCCTTCCTTCCTTCCTTCCTTCCTTCCTTCCTTCCTTCCTTCCTCTCTCTCTCTCTCTTTCTTTCTTTCTTTCTTTCTTTCTTTCTTTCTTTCTTTCTTTCTTTCTTTCTTTCTTTCTTTCTTTCTTTCTTTCTTTCTTTCTTTCTTTCTTTCTTTCTTTCTTTCTTTCTTTCTTTCTCTCTCTCTCTCTCTCTCTTTCTTTCTTTCTTTCTTTCTTTCTTTCTTTCTTTCTTTCTCTCTCTCTCTCTCTCTCTCTCTCTCTCTTCTTTCTTTCTTTCTTTCTTTCTTTCTTTCTTTCTTTCTGTTCTCTCTCTCCTTCCTTCCTTCCTTCCTTCCTTCCTTCCTTCCTTCCTTCCTTCCTTCCTTCCTTCCTTCCTTCCTTCCTTCCTTCCTTCCTTCCTTCCTTCCTTCCTTCCTTCCTTCTTGTGTTTTTAGCTTTGGTGGCCACACCTGGCAATGCTCAGAGGTTAGTCCTGGCTCTACACCCAGGAATCACTCATGGTGTGCCTGGGAGAATATATGAGATGAAACGGACCAAACTCAGGTCAGCCATATGCAAGGCAATCGTCCCAACTGCTGTACTGTCACTCCAGCCCTGGTGGTTATTTTTAACACAAACTGGCTCTGCATTGCCTGGGTCTCAGTCCTGTGGTTCAATCTGCTCAGCTCCCACTCCCAGAATCAGCAGTTCTCTGCCAGCACCCAGAGCACCCTAGAACTTTCTGGGCCCTGCTCTCAGTCGGCAGCTCTCCATCTACATTGGCTAAGGCCTTAATATGAGGTATCTGAGGGTGCTGAGAAATAAGCTGTCTTGGAAGAATGCAAAGCCTGACACTGTGCTGTTGGCTGGGGCTAACCACGTTAAATAATCCGACCTGCACCTTCCCCCAAGCAATTCTGGACAGGAGTGGACAGGAGTGGACAAAATCTGAGAACTGGTACATGACCACCTAATGGGTCTCTGGAATGATCCTGAGGTTGTGGGCCAAAACCAGGAGCACCTGCTGTTGAGGAAATCCAAGTTTGGCACCTTTCTGTTTTGCTTCAGGAAAGTGTCAGAAATGGGCAATATCTGCTGGATAATAGCACAGTGGTAGGGCATTTTCCTTGCATGCGGTCCACCCGAGAATGATTCCTCCGCCCCTCTAGAAGAGTTCGGCAAGCTACCGAGAGTATCCTGCCCGCACGGCAGAGCCTGGCAAGCTACCCGTGGTGTATTCAACATGCCAAAAACAGTAACAACAAGTCTCACAATGGAGACGTTACTGGTGCCTGCTCCAGCAAATCAATGAGAAACGGGATGACAGCAACAGTGAATGATAAAGTTGCCGGCCAACTGGTCAGTGCTGCCTTATACCGGAAAGGTGCTGCAGAGCCTTCTGCTGACCAAAATCATCTGCCATTCCCAGCTGACCGTGGAGAACATCCCGGAGAATCCACTAGGCTTCCTCTACCCCTGAATACCCGGGATGAGATTTTGTTGGTTGCTACCTGGAGAGACTTGAAACCTAAGTTCACGGTGTTTTTATCAAACAAAAACCAGTTTTGTTTGATACTGTTTTAATTGTTTGAGTTTTTTTGTTTGGGGACCACATCTGGCAAATGCTCAGGGGTTCTTCGGGGCTCCACACTCAGAAATCACTCCTGACGATGCTCAGGGGACCATATGGGATAGCGGATTGGCCGTATTCAAAGCAAATGCCCTGGCCAATGTCCTGCTTTCCGGCCGGTCCCTGCGGTTTCTAAGACACAGGTCGATAAGCTGACGCAACCACTGGAGCTTCAGCTGGAACCCTAAGGGGAATTACCAGACCTGGATCTGTATCTGGCTCCTGGTCAGTGCCTGGGACAGACCCAGAGCTGGAGAGGCTCCTGGAGACCAGGCTGGCTCTGGAGCAGGCGTTTGAACCTATGTTAAGTGTGGAGCCAGCCAGAACGCTAGAGGGGAGTCTGGGCTTAGAAGGGGGGACTTTCCCACCACAACGAACAGATCCAGACTTGCCTCTTGACCTGAGAAACATGAACACTAAGGAAATGGAAATCTCCAGAAACATGAGCTTTGAAGAAATCCTGCCTGATGGTCATCTGCCATTTTCTGAATAGATGAGCAGGGAAGAGGCCCATAATTGCTTATACTTTAACCGCTTCTGCGCCAGCTGGGACTTTGAGTTCTTCTGACTTCTAGGAACTCTTCCACTATTCTTTTACATCTCTTGTCTCATTTTTGATGGAGAGAAATCAGGTTTTTCCCTTTCTAGCTGGGTTATTTTTGTGCTGGGAGGTGAGGTAAGGAGGAGGCAACTTAATTCTTTCTCTAGGGTCTAAGTACAGTCAATAGGCAACTTGCGTTGCATGTGACAGAAGCGGGTTTCATCCTCTGTACTTTATATAGCCCCTGGTTTGCCAGGAGTGACTATATATATGTATATATATATAATGTAGATATATGATGTATTTATTTATAAAATATAATATTATATATTATATGTGTTAAAAATATAATATTCCTCAGCCCCTCTCTGAGAGCCTGGCAAGCTACTTAAGTATCTTGCCCACATATCAGAGCCTGGCAAGCTACCCGTGGCATATTCGAAATGCCAAAAACAGTAACAACAAGTCTCACCATGGAGATGTCACTGGTGCCCACTAGAGCAAATCAATGAGCAACAGGATGACAGTGACAGTGAATAACAATATAGTATATATTTTATATACATATAAATATGTCTTTCTTCTTCCCCTTACTCCTGACTCAAGTGCTCCATTTCCTTGTTTCCTATAAGAACTGACTTCTTTTTTTGCTTCAGTTCAACAACATGAAGCTTCCTATGTGAAAGGGCAGAGGGCAAGCACCCTCTTCCTACCATTGTCCTTCACAGCCCGGCCTCTCTTTCCAATGCTCCTAACAAGACTGGAATTATAGTACACACGCAGGATACTTGCTTGTACACACCTGACTGGGGTTTGATCCCGTATAGTACCACTGAGGTCCTACGAGGACTGTTCCCTAAGTGCAGAACCAGGAGTAAGCCCTGACCACTTCTGGTATGACCCACAAACAAACAAAAACAAAACAAAGCAGAAAAGCAACAGGAACAACAAAAGTGTTCCTGAGAGTCCAATGGACCTACACTGCTTTGAGGAATATTTTATAATTCCTGGAATCCACTTCCCCAGTTCAGAGAATTTTCAGTCCATCTCCTCGAGCCTTGCAATGGGAATTTAGGAATTGGTCTCTGGAGTATTGGATAGAAATTGGAATTTTCTACAGAGTCTCTGATATTTTTATTAAAATATCATCTCTTTGGGCTGAAAAGATAACCGAGGACCAGGGGAGTCCCAGGACCCACATACGCAGCCCTGAGGGAGTAGCTCTGGTAGGATGTGTCCCCCAAATCAAAATAAATAAATAAAATGTCAAGCCTTCCTTTTTCGTAATTTAGTACTATCAACCTAGAGAAGGGTTTCTGCTCCTTGGCCATGAACCTGAGCAAAGACCAGAATCTGTGATCTTAGAAGCCTGTCAGTTTATCAGGAAGCGCTGAACAAGTCACCCCTTAGAGACCTTAGCACTTCCCAGAGAAGCCCTGGGGACATCAGGCCTCATTCTCAATTATGCTTCTAGTGTAACTTAAAATGTCAGATTCCTGACTGGCATGTTCTAGGATCTATTCCGAAAGAGAACAGAAGCAGCTAATACACCTAGTGCTGACTTAAAAAGAATTTTATTCAAATCTCTACATTTTATATGTTTGTGTATAAAATGCATTATATTTATATACATATATATTTAAAGCCTTTGGGAAAGTTGTGCCAGGTTATGACAACCAACAGTATAAGCTAAAATATAGAAACCAGGACAGTGTCCAGAAGATATTTCAGTTTTGGAAACTGAAGGCAGAGAACAAAAGAGAGAGATGACTGGAAATAACCACAGAATTATTGGCTGTGATGAGTCTGCTACTGAAGGAGTAGACCCAACAGCTGTATTTAATAAACCAAGTACCTATATACCAGATTGAATATCAAATTAAAAAAAAAAAACAGCTTCATGTTCACCTTGACCTTCTCTATTTAGGGTAAGATTCTGAAACTTTCCATTGAGATCAAAGAGCTCTTCTCTTAAGATAAAAATTATGAATAAATAAATAAGAAAGACAGCTCAAGGAGCACATGCTTGCATTCAAAAGTGGGTTTGATGGCCTCATGAGAACCACCAGGAGTCCCAGGGCCCCGTGAAAACCACTAGGAGTCAGAATAGCTCCTCTAACTGTAGTGAGACTCCAAATATTTAGAATGAAGTAAATACTCGCCATTCCTTTCCTAAATCCACTTCATTTTACATATACAATATGTATAGTAGTGTATGTGTTGGGAGGAAGATTTGGATTAAACATTTTTGTAAGATTAACTGTCTCTTTGCTCTAATTTCATGTGTTTCTGTGTTTGTGTGTAGATATATAAGATCAATTTTGAAGAGAGAACCTTTACCACAGAGGTAATGAATCACTATATTAATTGGGGCTGCTTAAATCAAAGTAGAGCAACTGAATCATGAGTTAAATAGAGTGCAATTAAACACATTTATTCAACAAAGCCTTAAAGGCTACTAACAAATCTTTAAATTTCCAAAACACTAATTCCTCAACTGTTTCTATTCTAACTATGAGCTTTTGTATTAATTGCCACAATACTTTTGGAAAGAATCATCATTGCAGCCAACCTAAAATAACACTAACATATAAGTAGGACCAGAATATTATGACAATCTATTCCGGTCTAAAATTGTTTCCAAAAATAGTTGGCAGAGTCACTCTGGATATTCAAGGTGTACACTAGTTCTAAAATAGCCACAGGGGGGAAAAAAAACAATTTCTGCGTTTTGTCTTAAAGGTGTAAATCTCCTTTGGATTTTTTCCAGTTAACAAAAACAGATCCTAATGGAAACCTTTCATCAAATAACAGTATTGTAATAAGAACTTTTGAAGAAAACTTTGTGACAACTACACATAGTCATTTGCCCAGTAGGGAACTGATAAATGATGTTTGCACACTCATATTAATAAATGAGCATGCAAACGTGGTCCATTTATCTTCAGAGCAAGAATCATTATCCACTTGCCTTCTCATAGCATACTTTTGACAACTAATTTTCTGACTTTTGACAACCAATTTTCAAGACGTTTTCCCTAATAGCACCCTTGTCAATCTATCCAGCTCCCACTCTCAAGTTAATTCTCCTCTTTCTTGCATATTTTTCAACTGGTTCTTTTATCACAGTGTATAAAGCTGGCTATTTAAAAATTTTCTCCCAAAGAGCATAATCAAGTTTTGTAAATTAAATATAAGATAGCTATAAAAAACCAAAAAAGGAATAATGAAATCAAGATTACTTTTAGACAGTCATAGAAATGTCTAATTACATAAACACATATTTGTTTACATTCATGCTAATGTTCTTTTCAACACTATACTGAGGTGTGTATGATATGCTAAAGTACCATTGTATATTTTGACCAAACAGTGGTTTCATCATTTTTTAAAAATAAATTTAAAAATTTTTAAATAAATTTAAAATGCTTTTATGGTTGTTCTAAAAATTTCTCAATTGGAAATTAATAGTTTCATTATTTTGACAGCCCTCAATCTTTTACAACATTTTCTTGCATATAAAATTAATTATATCAGTGCATGTAAAAATTTGTATATCTTAATCAGTCTTTCTTTTCTTACCTTTTTTCCCTAAACCTAGATGTGCTCAGACTTACTCCTGGCTCTGTGTTTAGGGATTGCTAAAACAAATGGGGTGTTAATGATAGAACCCAGGTTGGTTGCATTCAAGGAAAATTCTTGGCACTCTGTATTATCTCTCTGGCTCTATCTTCTCCTATCTTCTCTTACTTTTATGTGGAACTACTAACTTATTTTTTATCTTATTATAGACCATGTTCTATTGGTCTATCACTGTATCACTGACATCAATGGGATGACAGTGATACAGTGATAGACCAATAGAACATATTTAATCTAATGCCACTATTCTCTTTCTTATTTTCCCTTTAGTTTCCCTTTATTTTCTTCTACAAATATCTCCCCCATAGATCACCAAAGATAAATCAGATATAGTGAATAGATAGTGAATAAATTGAGACTTTCTCTACTAGCAAAATTAAATGTGTGTGTGTGTGGTTGAGGAGAGGACACAACGGGCAGTGCTCAGGGATCACTCCTAGTATTTAGTCCAGGGTTCACCCTTGGCAAGCTCCAGGGACCATATGTGGTACCAGGGATCAAGCCTGGGCAGGCTACATGAATACCCTACCCATGTGCTATCACTTTGGCCCAGTTAAATGTTATTTTTTGAATAAAGGTTTTTTTTTTTATGTATTTTCTAGAAACGCTAAAAGAGTAAAACAAATTACTAGATTTCTTTCTGACGAGTGAATATAATCTTGAATATGACTATTCCAGGTGTGGATAATTTAATTACCTGGTTTTTATAACTTTTAAATTGTATACCCAAGGAAACTTAGCTTTTTTCCTGAGTACAAAACACAAAACATGCATAACTCTCAGTGGCGGGGAGTGTAATTAAACCCTGCCACTTCATCATAGGGCCAGTGATTGGTAGGGATAGAGATCTACCATCAAACCTATTATAAAGCAGATCCAGTTTCTGGGCTCATCATTCAGTAAATTGACCTAAGAAAGCAGTGAGAATGCTACATATTTTTTTTTATGGTTGGGGAAGAACCAGATTCTTAACAAGGCATACATCCAAATATTTCTATTAACTAGGACAGGTTTTCTTTCTGAAGCACTATGTTATGGCCTGTTTCTATGGAGATTTTCAGGAAGTCAACTCTGGGCTTTTCAGACTGAAGGAAATAAGTGAGTCTTTTCCTCCCACATTTTTTTTTTTGGTCTTAGAATAAATTATGCTTATCCTTTGTTTCCTTCCATAGAAATGCACTCCACAGCTCTCTTTACATTCTTTTTTCCAAAGGTGGAAGTTAAGTCACCTCCATATTGACAAACACATAAAAAATAAGAGCACATAAAAATCATATTTAATTCATCAATATACACTATTGTTCTGATGTATATGAAATACATAAGCATGTTCTTTTTAAAATCAATATAAACAAATTAAGAATGTCTATATACTGTTTATATAAATTCTCTTAAGGAGATATATTGAGCTTGTATTATTAATACTCTAAATAATAAAATCTTAAGATTTAAAATTATTTTATTATGTTTGTATAAATAATAAGATTTAAAATTATTTTGTTATGTTTGTATAAATAAGATTTAAAATTAGTTTATTATGTTTGTTTAAAACACATGGCATATAATACTATATATAGTATCTCATAATTTAATTTTCCCTGTTTATAGCTCTATCATACTTATTTTAAGTCAAAGTTTGCATTTCAAACAGTTATTATCAAACAGTTATTATTATAGACTTGAAGATTCTTTTTCTTTTAGCATAATATAAATTCATACAGGTCCATGAAATTATTCAGGATACATTTTTTTTTGTAACTTGGTGCTTCTACACAAGGGAATATTCAATGTTCAAAACAACAGTATTATGAATAATTTTGTAGATCACAAAGATTTAATAAACAAATAACAGTCTTTCTGGCTCTGGGCTGCAAAGAAATAGTTTTGTAATGAGGCACTGCTGCATAGCCAGTCTTAAATGGCTATGCTGTGGGGTTTCTAACTAGGAGTGCAACTTGTGTGTCTAACTGGGGATTGGTTAGGTCTGTCTGTCTGTCAGTATCCCTGATCATTACCTTTTGCCTCACATAACTCAGCTATTTACAAGCCTCCTTGGAGATTTTCCTTCAGATTCTGTTTTTATGGAGACAGATATAATATGGCATCCATCAGCTCTGCTATCAGCAAAGTTTGGAGGAGTCTCTAAAACCATGCCTGCTAATTACTCTGCCCCTCTTTATATCCTTTATACTCCTTAATGTCAGGCCCAGTGTTGTAAGTGTAGGATCATAGGATTAAGGTGCTAGCTGCTGGGTACCATCCCTCTGATTCCCATGATCAAATTCTATCCAGTAGAAAGTCCATCACAGTTCTAATTTGTTGTCATATGAAGCGGGTTGTTTTGTCTGTCTCCAGTTCATCTAGGTTCTACCCGTTAGTTCCTGCTATGGAAACTTTGTCTGGATGCCATGCTAGGTCTCTGGAGATTATTCACAGTGCTGATGTAGATTTGTTGTGATAACAAGAGAAAGTAAACATGTTTCTTCCTATTGGACGTTTCGTGGGTAGAATTTTAATGTTTGCAATTTATTAATTTTTTTCAGGGACCCCTTTTTATTAATCTAGCTTTGTATTTTTGATTTCTATAATGCCATTAGAGATATTACAATTTTTCTCTTATTTTATATTTTTTATTCTCAAGAAAATTAATAGCGTCCTCTCTATTCTTTTTTTCTGTATAAATCATCTCCCTGGTAGACAGCTGCTGACTGGATGTCTCTTAGGTACATCAAATAAATCTCAAACCTAACTTATTATATTTTTCCAAATATTTTTCTGTTCCCTATTTCAGTAAATAACATCCTGAACCTACCAGTTTTACATGCAGTAATATTTCCTATTTATCACCAATAATTCTGTTTTTTTATATGTTGATTAAATAAACATTTCTGTAGTAACGAATCCATGAACTACACTAGACTTTGAAAATAGAAGTTAATTCAATATGGCTTCTTATCTTACATAAAACATAAGTAAAAATTATTATTAAATACACTTCTTCATAAGAAAGTACAGGGCCATACAGTGACAAATAAATATAACTTGGCATTAAGAAAAGATTTTTAAGTAGGAGAAGGTAATGCAAAATAATTTTTAAAAATATGATTTTTAAAAATATGTTCTTCCAAGATACGATACATCTCAACAGTACTTCTCCAGTGAGATCTATAAATATGAAACTATGAATAATATGTAAAGGATAGCAAGCAATAAACATTGGAAAGAATAAAAATAATGGATATAAAAGAATTAAGATAGAATGGGAGATAGATCTATTCACCAAAGTAATAGCTTTGGAAAATGTGTGTACATGTGTGTATGTGTGTGTGTGTGTGTGTGTGTGTGTGTTTGTAGAATTAGTAGATTATTTATTAAAAGTTTTCTAAAGAAATAATCAAAATAAAAATAAAAAATCAGTGGTTCAAGAATGAGTGAAATGAAATACCATGAAGAAGTTTATATGCACTAATTATTCTAATGATTTTATTATTAATTTAGGAACTACTTGGAGAATGGTATTCATTGCAGAAATAATGGGATAAATATTAGATGCACTAGATGTATTTATCACTGTATCACTGTCATCCTGTTGCTCATTGATTTGCTCGAGTGGGCACCAGTAACATCTCCATTGTGATACTTGTTGTTACTGTTTTTGGCATATCGAATACACCACGGGGAGCTTGCCAGGCTCTGCCCTGCGGGCGGGATACTCTTGGTAGCTTGCCAGACTCTCCGAGAGGGGTGGAGCTTTACTCGCTCCAGCAAAGTAAAGCGGGTATGGCGTTTGCCTTGTACTTTGTCAACCCAAGTTTGATTCCCAGCATCCCATATGGTCCCCCGAGCACCACCAAGAGTAATTTCTGAGTGTAAAGCCAGAAGTAATCCATGTGTATCGCAGGGTATGGCCCAAAAAAGCAAATAAAAAAAAAAAGGAAAAAAAAGAAAAGTATTAGCCCAACAGTAAGATGTATTTATATGCTCGAAAAAATGGAGGTGATGAAGGAGAGGCAAACGATACACCATAAAATAATTTATATGAGAAGAATCTAAGAAAGTGGAAGGAAATTTCTAAACACTTTAGTTCTTCATCGCATAAAGGGGAGGGGAAATTGTTTTCTTGTTTTCTATTTTCTCTAACCATTGTATCATATAACACTAATAAGTTTGTTCTTGGACTTCTTTAATTATCAGTACCTATTCTGTCTCCTGTATTGAATAAGTTAAAGTCACCAGATTTAGTCTTTGATTTGAGTTATCATTACTATTATTTGCCCAAAAATTTCCTTTGTGCCATTTTCATTAAGTAATATCAAATAACCTTGTATTTTTTGCTTACTCATAAATAGTAGGAAACATTAAATTAAATTTCATTTTCAGAGCAATTATTCAAAGGGAAGTATATTTTTTCTTTCCATTAGATGGCTAAGTGACTCTGAACTGTCTACAGACCTATATTTTAGCTGAGGTATTAATAGCACTCTAAAATATAAAACTAAAATAATAACTTTCAGGAGTTATAAGAGGACACTTCACATCTTTTAAATGATAAAATTTCTGTGATGAAATTGTTCAAAAAAATTGAAACAAGTAATATAACTGTTAAAATTTACTTCTGTTACATATTTTACTCTTGTCTATGTGTTTAACCCCAAATTATTCATAATAGTAGTTGACAAGACTGTCAAATTGATAAGGCATATTAAATGTGTCATCATGAAGACTAATGGTTTAATGTCACTAATGGTGACTCTTGTATTCAATACTATTTATCGCAAATGATTTGTAAGTTCCAATCATTCCCTTAAATCATTCTCTAAAATTTTTTCTATTGAAATTTAGAGCTCATTGTTTATCTCTCCTTGAAGATTCAGGGGACTAGATTGAATTTTCAGTATAATAACAGTTTTAAAAAATTTAGTATGATCTTGTCAAAACACTTTTGAGGGAACTTTTTTTAATTTAGAGAAATACCATGAAACAACCCTTTGAAATTATAAATATAAGCGGAATGCAGTTTCTCAATTGACATTTATACATACTAAGGTCTGGTTACTTTAATGTAAGGTACTGAGATGTAAGATATGAAACAGTTGCATATTTCTAGTCAATTGCACTTAGCCCAGGGTCAATGCAATAGTACAGAGCGTTTGCTTTGCATGTGACCAACGTGGGATTGATTCTAAGCATCCCATATGGTCCTCCAAGCACCACCAGGACTGATTCCTGAGTGCAGAGCCAGAAGTGAACCTGGAACATGGCTGGGTGTAACCCCCAACAAAAGAGTTACCAAAAATTGCACTTGGCACAAAGTATATAGAAATCAGCAGATAAATTATTGGTGGTTGGGTATGAGGTCCAGGATTGGCCACATCCAAGGAAAATGATGTGATCTATGTACTATCTGTCCATATGTTTTAAAAATGTGTCTCTAAAATAATTAAAGACAGAAGAGAATTGAGGAGATAGTGTTATATGCCAATTATACACCATAGATTTGTGATGAATCAAATCTATGTCACCAAAAATAATCAGAACTATAATCAATGGTGAACATAATGGAATTTTTAATATCACTTTTACTACACACACACATATATAATAAAAATAACCTTTCCTTCTCTCATAGTGACTTGATTAAAAAATATTTTTTTAAAAAACCTACCTTTTCTCAGTACAAAATATGTTTATAAGTGCAAATTTACAAAATTTCATCAATTTGAAAATTTGCTTTTACAGATATTCACCATAGTAACTTCCTTCTAAGATTTCCAACACATGGCAACAAATAGAAATTTTATACAAACAACTTCACAGAAAATGTCATATTATGGGAAAAAATATGTTTGTCACAGTTTGTTTTTTATCTCAAAAGTTTATGTTATAAGAAAATATACCTCAAGATTTTGACAAGCATTTGACCAGTACATTTTATAAAACCTTTGAGCCATTTTTTCCATTGGAGAAAGATAGCAAAACCTATTAATCCTATGCAATGATTTATCCTTGAAAATACTTTGAATTTTCCTACAGAATTAGTCCTCAATCAAAAATAATAATAACAATACAAGCCAGTAATTGGTGACAGTTTAAATCAAGTTAGAATTTGTAGATGTATTAGCAACCATATGAACATTTTTTTCTGGACAATAGGTCTTTGTTTAAATTTAAGTTTTATTTTAAAATATATTATAATTCTGATAAAACATTGTATTTTTAAGGTATTCAATATACTGATTTAATATGTGTATATATTGTGAAAATATTAGCACAACAATTTTAGATAACAGTCACCGCCACGCGATTTTATTTTTTGTGTGAGTTGGGAATTTGTATGATCTACTTTATTAGAAACTTTAAGTAAACAATGCAATTTTGTTAACTATGGTCCCCATACTGTATATTCTTAGGACTTAATTACTTTTAGTTTGTCTTTTAAAAAATTTTTATTTTCTTTGTCGTGATTTACAAGTTCACAGTACTGTTAAATTTAGGGTTTCATGCATACAGCATTTCAACATCACCTGAGTGTCCATGTGTCTCCTCCACTGTCTCAGGTTCTCTTGTCAATACTACCCCCAACATAAACAAAGCATTACACCAAATTACATAGACTTTTAAGCTGCCCTTTGCAGTTTATGATGATTAAGTGATCTATGATGATTAAGTGATCATCATACTGATAAATAAATAGCATTCTATGATAAATAAGTTCAGCAATTTTCGTTTATCTTTTAAATTCCAAAATATAATTTTGTTGTAAATTACATACTAAAGCAATTTAACCAAATACATGAACTGATTATTTATACACTTTACATTTTTTTCTATTTCTGAAGTCTTCACAAAATTTTTTTCAAAGGGCTTTGGACATGTTGAAAGCAATGAAAAGACTAAATATATAGTATAGTGAGATAAAGAGGAGCTCAAAAGAAGAAAGACACAGATTGTAGTAATCTACTCTTTTTAAAATTATTATTATTACTTCCATTAAATCAGGCTGGAGCAATAGCACAGTGGTTGGGCGTTCGCGTTTCACGCGGCCGACCTGAGTTCGATTCCTCCGCCCCTCTCGGAGAGCCCGGCAAGCTACCGAGAGTATCAAGCCCGCGAGGCAGAGCCTGGCAAGCTACCCGTGTGTATCAGATATGCCAAACACAGTAACAATAAATCTCACATTGAGAGACGTTACTGGTGCCTGTTCAAGCAAATCGATGAGCAACGGGATGACAGTTACAGTGACTTCCATTAAATCACAGTGAGATACACAGTTACAAAGGTGTTGATGATTGGGTTTCAGCCATGTAATGTTCCAACACCCATTCCTTCACCAGTGTACATTTCCCACCACTGATGTCCCCAGTTTTCCTCCCATAACCCTTGCACAGAGAAACTGCAGTGGCGGACTCAGCATCGCCCCTGCCACCGCTGGGCTGAGTCGCAGTGCTATATTGAATATAGAGCCAGGCCAGCAGTGTGTATAGTGTCTCATCCGCTGTGGAGTGCTGTCAACCAACCACCAGGTGACCTGGGATTTGGCGCAGGTGTATGACCTGGCACAGACCCTTCGCGATAGGGTCCTGCTCTGCCAGCTGCTCAATAACCTATGTGTGCACTCCATCAACCTCAGGTTAAATCAGGCTGGAGCGATAGCACAGTGGTTGGGCTTTCGCCTTTCATGCGGCTGACCCGAGTTCGATTCCTCCGCCCCTCTCGGAGAACCCGGCAAGCTACCGAGAGTATCAAGGAGATCAATTTGAGGCTGCAGATGTCCCAGGTGCTGCTCAGAGACACAGGCACGTGGGTATTTGTCGGTGTGAAGATCATTACAACATGCCAGTCAACCAAAAGCTTACATTCGGTAGACTGGTAACAACTGTAAAGGCGATTAGAGCCCGCCTCAAAAGCCTCTGTCCCTCTCGGAAAGCCCGGCAAGCTACCTGTGACATACTCAATATGCCAAAAACAGTAAAAACAATGGTCCTCATTACCCTGACCTTGAAAGAGTCCCCAATATGCCATCAGGCTACAATAGCACATGACAGGCACAAATGGAAATGTTACTGGCATCTGTTTGAGCAAATCAATAAGCAACGGGATGACAGTGATACAGTGATACAGTGATACCCCTGTCCCATTCTATAGCAGGCACTCTTTTTCAGTAATCTGAAGAAAAATGGTAACTATATCCAAATGATAATAATTTTTTTAAATTGTGTAATGTATGATAATATATGAAAAAGCAATTAAGAAAGCAATTAACTTTCACAACTTCTACTATTTTAAATACTGAATGTGACATACATATATTAGTAAAATTATCATGTTTGTCTTTTGGTCTAATGAATTTTTATATTCTGCCTCAAGCTATTCTCTTCAGACTCATTTCTTTCCATTTTTTTTTTTAGATATGGTAAACAGGAGTCACCTTGGTTCTTTGGAACATCTATAAAAAACTCAGCATGTAGTTTTAAAATTCTAAAAATTACCTTCACCAAATTCAATAAACAAACATGTTTTATTCTTTTAAACCTACTAAATTATATCCCAGGTCATGATTTCTTCCCTTAACTGCTTTTCCTATGTAAGAGAATTATTATTATTTACCTTCTAAAATCTAAGTATTTTCTATAGTAATAATGTATGGATTCCAGTATTGTGTTTATTAGATACTTGCCTATCTTAACATAAAAATTACTATACTGGCAATATAACACTAATACTATTATTGTGTTGTTAGTAATAATATTGCTAATAATAATGCAAATACAATAGTAAGTTTGTTCAACTTGTGACTGTATTGTTCTCTTTATTATATGGCATAAATGTAGCTGAACTAAACGTGCATCAGAAGAAAATAGCGTTTTAAACAGTGGAGAGAAAATAATGTGCACTTATTAACCAAAAGATAGGTTGTGCTTTCTTAAACCATTATGCATTTCTACCTAATAATTACTTGTTCCTCTGTCTCAACAAGTCTTCGGAAAAGAAAGACTGGCTCTCAGAGAGAATTGCTCCCTGGCTTTTCATATATTCATGGGTTATTCTACTAAATTTTTCTACAAGATGCATGACCTCTCACAAATCTTTATCCTCTTAGAGTTTGGCTGAAACAGTTCCCATTTAGTCAATCACATTACTTATGAAAGTTATAAAAATGACTCATCTTGTAACAATATTGGAGGGCCACACTTGAATGGAGGTTGATCTTGTAAAGCAAAATTACCTATTGCTCTGTCTGAAATACATCTGCTATCTAGCCAATAAAAAATTAAAACCTTCTACTTTCCTTTGAAAATGTCACACTGATCTTCACTAAATTGCATTTTGGATTTATTTAATCAATGTTTGCTTTGCATAAAAATAGCAATGACTTGTGCAATCTCTAGAAGAAAATTTTGTTAGTGATCATGGCAGTTATATATATTTGAATTGTTCACTTAACATTTAAAAAGTATAGGTTGTATTACCTATTACTAAAATAATCTCTTGTCATTGGAAACAATCACCAATGTCTCATAATCCTATATAATTTTAGGAATATCTAGCATATGTTAAAGTCATAATTTTAATTGTAATTCTTTATACACATATAGAACCATTAATCAAGCAATGTTTACCCCCCAAAAAATGGAGTAGAACAAGTAATAGTGTGTGATGCACACAATTCAGTGGTGGGAGTAATTTAAATATTTTCTATTTTTCAATTTAACAGAGTGAGAAGAACACACAACTTTTACTTTACTTATGCCATTTCTTTCATCCTAGGTTTTTGACTGGCTTTGTCCTTAATAGCAGCGAATTGTGAGAGATGATGATGATGGTGATGATGATGATGATGATAAAGATGATGATGATGATGATGATGATGATGATGATGATGATGGCAAGGAAGCAAAAGGGCGTAATTGACTAATGTCACATAACACTTTGCTCTTAGACAAAATCATTTAAAATACAGGTTTTACCTGACCCAACAACTTTAGAGAAAGGAATTATTCTCACTTCTCAAGTAAGACTTCATTAGATAAAGCTTTCATTCTTTTCAAAGAGTAAAGTACAAAAGGCAAAAGTGGGTTTTAAGATTTTGCATTTTTCCTCTTAAACCTCAAGCTTTTTTCTATTACTTTTGGCTTGGATAATAGCTACCTGAAAAGTGTCATTTATTTTACATGTACTTTTTTAAATACATGTAAAGATGTACTTTTTTTACAATCTCTATGATACTTAGCTATAAAATCTTTTGACATTGCATTTGTGGTAAACATAATAAAGTATAAATAGAAACATTGATTTATGATGTTACAATTCAATGTTGCTTTGATTAAAAATAACACCAAAAATGGAGCCAGAGTGATCACACAGGGATAAGATGCTTGAATAGTTTATGATTAACCTGAGTTCAGATCTTCAGTACCATATATAGTCCCCAGTTTAACACCAGGGGTCACTTGTGAACATAGAGCCAGGAATAATACCTGAGTACCATCCAGTGTCCTTCCTCTATCAAAATAAATGAATAAAACTAAAAATAAAATACCCAATCTCGTGGAAGAGTAAATGAAGATGTTTTACACAGTATAATTATATTGATCACTTCAGGAATTTAACATTAATATAATATCAATTCCTAACATGTAGTCAAAATTAAAGGCTCTCAAATTGCTCAAGTAATGTTCTTCATAGCTGTCTTCTAAAACCAAGGATCTAGAAAGCATCACCATTGCCTAAACTTATTCCATACCATTACTTAGCACTAATTTTGTGGTTAACATTCTCTAGCAATATTTAAATTTCAAGATTTCTCTTTTAAAAAGTTTAGGTCTATGAATTATAAAATCCTTAATTTTAAATTTCCCTATTTTCTCTAATGTTAAATGTGATTTTTAATTAGCAGTGAAAGAAATATAATTAGTGTACTTCACAAATGGCGGTCAAGGAAATGATTCCTATGAACAAGATTTTTCCCTCTTACTCTATCTAGAAAAATGAAATGTCACATTCCTGTGAATTTTTGCTAGTTTTAAAGCAGAAAAATGAAGTTTGGATCAGAAAAGAGAAGTAGTTTGAAGCAGAAAAGTATGTAAGCAGACCAAGGATAAAAGATAGGTAGGGGTGCCTCCAAACTCTGTGCCAGGCTGTTTCATCAAGCACAACCCAGAGTGAGGCAGAGGAGTTCCCCTCCCCTCCCCAAAAGAACCCTAGCAGCCGAAGACCTTCAGAACTCAATCAGAGCCATGCCCATGGCTGATCTCCACAGGCTCGAAGGAGCCCCCTACATGAGTGAATCTGTTGATAAGCCCAGGTAAACCGGACTGTGACTAAAATTTCCAGGCTCACAGGGAATTGGGAATGGGCGACCACTCCCCATCTCCCTGTGTTTCTGGTAGCTTGGAGCCATGCCAGGAACCTCCCCTAGTGCCATATAAGCTCATTAATGGTCATTAGCCAGAAACTCACAAATAAATCTCTCGGTAGAGAGCAACCCAGAACTATATACTGCAGATGCCTCCAGACCCACAAATCACCATCCAGTTAAAAATTTAACTCAAGCTGTATTACACTATTTAAAATTTTAGAATTCCTAGAGCACATCTCATACTCTATACCACTGATGTACCAAGGGTAGCACACCACATTTGGTGGGGTGTAAAGTAGAAGGCAACCAATCTCTGGGAAGAAATATACATATACATATATATATGTATATATATATATATGCGCGCTGGAGCGATAGCACAGGTAGGGCGTTCGCCTTTCACATGGCCGACCTGTGTTCGATTCCTCCAGCGCTCTTGGAAAGCCCGGCAAGCTACCAAGAGTATTGCGTCCACACAGCAGAGCCTGGCAAGTTACCCGTGGAGTATTGGATATGCCAAAAACAGTAACAAATAAGTCTCACAATGAGAGACATTACTGGTGCTCGCTTGAACAAATCGATGAGCAATGGGATGACAGTGACAGTGATATATATATATATATACATATATATATATACTTTTATGTATACATATAAGCACACAAGGCTCAGCTTTTAACAATATGTTGGAATCTCATACAAGGGCTTATTGACTCCAGGGTGAAATAAAAAAATCTTCACACACTTTCCTCTAAAGAAAATTTTTTGGATTATTTTTAGTGGATTACTCACAGCAAGCAATATAAATTAAATTACTTAGGTCCTGCTTTGGGGACGGGATATGTAATCACCAAGTGACTAAGAAGCCCACGACTCTCTCTCTCGCCACCTGCATTCAGTGGTCTCAGGCCACTTCCCACCCGGGATGGCCAATGTGATGGGTGGACGAAGGAGGAAATGAGGGCCAGGCTGGTTGGTGATCAGTTGCCATTTATTCCATTCTCCCCATGTGCATATTCAATCTCACTAAGCACCTCATTCCAGTCTCCTTCTGTTTCCCTGCTCATCTCCCCATACCCCAACTGTCCGTCTTGGTCTCTTTCTTGTCTCTCCCAACCTCTCAGCATTGGGGGTAGCAACCACACACCCAGGTTAGGTAGCACAATCAACATATGAAAGCTTTTCCTGATCACCTGAAGTCAGGGGGATCAGGCTCAAGGGAAAAATGCCACTTAGGGGTGTTTCTACTCTCCTTAGTCCAATAGCTTAATTAGCATTGTAATTAACATCTTAATTCTACTTCTTAATATTATTTTGTATGGACACAGTAAGAGATACATTAAGCTTGTAGGGTGGCTCTCCTGGGGACATCTCACTATAGACCTCAGACTATAGTGCTCAGGCCAGATTAATCTTTCCTAACCCTAACAGGGTCCTAACCTAGATGTTACTTTTTGGATCATCAAAGAATTTGTCCATGACCATGCTCTTAACTTATAGTTAAGAGTTGTTATAGTTATAGTTATAGTTATAGTTATAGTTATAGTTATAGTTATAGTTATAGTTATAGTTATAGTTAAGTATTATGGCGCTTTCGCCTGGCCCATTTCGATATCAGGGTAGCTCACAGCTTGCCCTGGATTCATCCAGTCCCTTATCAGGACCCTGCTTCTTGGGTGCTAGGAAGTAAGGACAACTGAGGCTTAAGTCGAGAGAATGGATGCCCAGGAGTGAATATCATTCAGAGTTGATTAATTCCCAAGTTACAAAAGCATAGCACTTACTGTCTTCTTGTGTCTATAAAAAAAGGACATTGCCTGAATTAACTAAGCAAAGGACTTAAAGAGAAGAGAAAAGCAACATTTACAAGTTAACAGAGTCTGATTAGGAGATAAAGGTGATTGATCTGTTGGGGAAGCAGAGCACAAAGAAAGAGGTTACAAATAAACACAGAGGAATGGGAGCATTGTGATGAGAGTAACCTAATAAACCTAAGCTCCCTGCGGCAATGTTATTTTATAGCAGGGCTTGGGGGTTGAGGTGGAAACATCCAAAACATGTTGGGTAGGTGTAATGGTGTGGGATTGGTGTTAGAATTTTAAATGTAACAAATTATTGTGAACAAATTTATAAAAAACGAAATAAAATTTTAAAAAGATAGGCCTAAAAGCAATTGAATTTTTATTTATTTATTTAGATTTGGGGTGGTGTTCAGTGCTCACTCATGCCTCTTTGCTCAGGGATCATTCTCATTTGTGGTACATGGTACCACAAATACATGGTACCAAGGATCAAACAAGCATGCATTACAAGCACCTTAAACCCTAGGTCATCTCTCAAGTACCACATTTTCAGATGTTTGAATGTAAACAACTGAAGAAACTTATAGAAATGGATTACTTTGGGGGAAAATATGTACAGGGATAAAGTCTTTTTATTTTATCTCTCATACTATTTTACTTTGTAAAATTGCATATGTAGTGTGAATTATCTTATTTACTTCCCCAATTTCCCTCTTTCCACCCCACCACCCCTAGTATGCTTCTATAGCAGATAGTTTTCTTCTCTCTCTCTCTCTCTCTGTGTCTCTCTCTTTCTCTCTCTTTCCTTTTGGTCATTATAGTTTGCTGTAGCTGTTCCACAGGTACAGGTTATCATATATATTCCTTTACCTACTTTTAGTCCTCAGTTCTTGTCCAGAATGATCATTTCCAACTGTCATTGTCATAGTGGTCCATTCTCTATCCTAACTGCTCTCTACTCCTTCCTCCCACTTGTGACAAGCTTCCAACCATGGTCCAGTCCCTCTTGTTCAATTTGATCGTTTTTTCAATTTGATCAGTCCAAAAATGGTGATTTTATGTGAAAAAAAAGTTTTGAAATTAAGAAAAACATTTTTTAACTGAAGAATTTTGAAAGATATTAAGGAGAGCAACACTTCTTTATTGAGGTAATATCAATTTATCACATTGAATGAATCAGACAGAGAGAGACAGATACAGAATGATTGCACTCATGTGTAGGATATAAAAAATACATAGTATGAGACTAATATCCAAAGACAGAATAAATGGGGACCATAAGAACTGTTCCACAATTGAAAACTTGCCACAAGTGTGTGGAGGGGAGCAGGGCAGTTAGGATAGAGAACAGACTGCTTTGATAATAATGCGAAATGATCAGTCTGGACAAGAACTGAATACTGAAAGGAGCTAAACAGATATACATGAAAAGCTCTCGGACCTGTATTGTGAACCATAATACACAAAAGGAAAGAGAGAGAGAGCAAAGAGAGAGAGAGAGAGAGAGAGAGAGAGAGAGAGAGAGAGAGAGAGAGAGAGAGAACGTGCCTGTCAAAGCGGCAGACAGGGGTGGAAGTGTGGAGACAGTGGTGGTGGGAAATGCACACGGGTGTACACAGGGACAGGTGTTGGAACATTCTATAGCTGAAACCCAATCATGAAGAACTTTGTAACTGTGAAAGAATAAATATAATTGAACTTTAAAAAGATAAATGTATAAAATATAAATGCAACTTTATTAGCTGGGCTAGAGCGATAGATGGACTGGAGTGATAGCACAGCAGATAGGGCATTTGCCTTGCATGAGGCTGACCTGAGTTCGATTCCTCTGCCCCTTTCGAAGAGCCCGGCAAGCTACCGAGAGCATCTCTCCTGCAAGGCAGAACCTAGCAAGCTATATATTTTATAGTCGATATGCCAAAAACAGTAACAACAAGTCTCACAATGGAGATGTTACTGGTGCCCGCTCGAGCAAAATCGATGAGCAACAGGATGACAGTGATACAGTGAGAGTTACAACTTTATTAATCTTCATATTTTACCACCAGCATGAGGTACATTGTGATCACCACCAAAAGTTCTATTTATTATGTTACAATTTACTCTTTTACCAAATACCCACTCTCTTTGTCTCTAGTAACCACCATTCTGTTGTCAAAAATCTAAGTTTTGTAACAATCTTTCTTACAAAATTTTCTCAGATTGTTTCAAATCCTATTATTTCTTGAAACATTTTTTTTCAAAAAACTCTACACTTTTTTTTTCTGAAATTCAATATTTTCTCCAATGTCTTTCAGGTCGATAGTTTAAATTGCCTTAAGCTTTTCTTATTGAGTGACTTAAATATTTTATTTTATTATATGTCATGTCAATATTGAACCCAGATAATCTTATAAATAAAAGATACATAGTACCAATCATATTAGATTTGGAACATGGTGATAATGGCAGTAAGGAGATATTAAACTAACTACTCTCACCACTTCTAGGCACCCATTGGGATCTGACTCTGAACAAAACTGATATTTCAGAAATAGCTAATTTGGGAGATGGCAGTCTCTAAATCCATTTCCAGATGTAATTTCTCTATTCATCATAAGCAGCAGCTACAAACTATCACATAGTTTCTACTAGAAGAAGTTCAATATGTCCTAAGAATATAACGGATAGACCTAAGAGAGATCAACAAAGGTTCTCTATAGATATTACTCTTTAAAGTGAAACTCAAATGATATGCAGAAATTATCCACGAATAAACCAGGAAAATTATTCCCATGAAAAAAATCATAAAACAGCATGCAAGTTGACTGGACTGCCTAAAAGAGGGGGACACTTGGTAGGAATAAGGAATGTGATATGAGAGGAGGTTAGAGACACTTGGATATCTGGTCTTTAGGTTAAGAAATTCAATCTCTGTTCTGAAGCCAAAGGGAACATTTGATCTACTTAACATTAAGTTGGTGAACTGTGTTGTATATTGGGCATACCTAGATTGCTGCCTCCACGGAACACACTGAATATCACTGTCAAGATACATGGTAGAAATTCTATTAATTTACCAAATGGAGTCATTTGCCTAGCCTGAGATGTCCATCTAATAAATGTATATTTTCTGACTGCAGGCTTTACAATGGGATAGAAACGTATAGCATAATGAGTTTTTATAAATTTTTTAAAATACCCTCTGTCAGGGCTGAAGCAATAGCACAGCGGGTAGGGCGTTTGCCTTGAACGCAGCCGACCCGGGTTCGATTCCCAGCATCCCATATGGTCCCCTGAGCACCGCCAGGGGTAATTTCTGAGTGCAGAGCCAGAAATAACCCCTGTGCATCACTGGGTGTGATCCAAAAAGCAAAATAAAATAAAATACCCTCTGTATTTCTCTAGAAAAATATTAAAATAACTATTCAAAGTTGAAGAGAAACTGAGCATCAAGCAAAGTTTATTTTCTAACACTAAACTTCTCTCTCTTAGCAAATTTTTGGTCATAACTTATCTACATAGTTTGGTGTGTGTTCTCTTATTTTGTAATTTTAAAATAAATTATCCACTGAGGAATATTACACTTTCTGGAAAAAGGTGTTTTTGTTTTGTTTTTCACTTTCTCTAAGGGAAGGCATTCTTAGCTCCATAGTAATCAAGAAGGTATTATATATGAAACCATAGAAAGTATAAATGCACTATATCACAAAGACAACTCTGATGCTTATACTTTGCTGACTTTCTTCCAAATCTTAAATCAGCTGACATAAGTTGGAGATCACAATATGGTGTCTTAAAATTCTCTAGGATAAGTGTGCTGTAAAGTGAGTGGAAATATTAATTGTCTATATGGAAGTTACAAACCTACAAAAACTTCATTGTTTTATGAGGAAAACCACTGCTTTTTGAGGGGTAAAATTTGATGGCATTATTTTCATTATTAATAAGAACCTTTGTTTGGATAGGGGTCACAAAAGAGCTACAACCTGAATGGAGTGAAAGGAAAGGAACTTGTTCATTTTCACTCTTGTGAAAGTCACATCTTTCATTCATCAAGAGTCATCTTGTGTACATTTAACAGTTAACATTATTTGTGACTATAAACTTTACTCATGTCACCTTGCTAAACTTTCCTAACTTTAGAAATCAGATCCCATGATCCTCTAGTTTTTCTTTTTTAAGTAAGTCTTGCATTAGATGTATAATTCCACGAGGATTGGTGTTATGAAAAATAAAGATTAAAGTGGCAGAAAGAGTGAGAAGATATTTGACTTTTGTGTCCAAGAGAAGCATATTTTTCCTGGAGGAGTGGATCTAAGTAGGAAGACATACATGGACATGATTTGTTCATAAAATGTGGAAGTTAACTGAAGCAATATTTCATCTTGAAACAGCTTTTTTCATATGAATTCCTTTCTCGATTTTCTCTTACATACATCCTGATGGCTGGTTTTCTGCCCATATTCTCTTTAGAGCAAAATCCAAAGATGCAAAGACCCACACTGAAGACAATGTTTATCCATATATCAGAAAAAGAATATTGCATGTATGCTTGCTATTAAAATTGTTTCTTTTTTTTCTTTCTTTTACCATCTACCGAATCAAAATGTGTGAAAAAACAAGCTAGCCATCCACAGCTTCACAGATGGTGGCGAAACTGTGAGAGTGTTTCGCCACTCTCAAGGCGCATCAACTTCACATTCTCCTTATTCTTCTTGCTCTAAGTTCCATAGAGGTGAGTCAAAACCTTTCAGATAAATGTTGCATACACAATGGAACTGTGTGACCAGTTAGGAATCCCACCCCCTCCCCAACTATTAAGAGAAATGGTAGTTCTTTAGACCAATCTTTGCCTTTTAGAGGACTTCTCTTCCTGAAAAGAAGACTCTATCCCTCGTAAAGTGCTGCTATGCTAATATTCTTGGGGGCTGGAGAGTTGGGAAAGTGGTGGTAAAGATTCAGGACAATGGGCTGGAGCAACAGCACAGCAGATAGGGTGTTTACCTTGCACACGGTAGACCCAGATTTGAATCCCGGTATCCCATATGATTCCCCGAGCACCTCCAGGAGTAATTCCTGAGTACAGAGCCAGGAGTATTACCCCCGTGCATCGCTGGGTGTGACCCAAAAGCAAAACAACAACGACAACAACAACAACAAACAACAAAATGAATAAAACTGTCATTGTCTTAGCTCAGAAAAAAAAATGTTCAGAAACTAAAGAGAACAGAGCTGGACAGATAGTATAATGGGCAGAGTGCTCAACAACTGGCACTACATATGTAGATAGTATATGGTCCCCTGAGTCCTTCCAGAAGTGACCCTGAGCACAGAGCCAGGATTAAGCCCTAGGTGCTGTTGGGTGCGGCCCCAAATATATATATATATATATATATATATATATATATATTTAAAAAAAGAAAACAGAGAGCAGTGAAGATCTATCTTCCCACACAGAGAAAGGTGTTTAGTTGTGGAGGTGCAAAGGGATGTGTGGTAGGGGAGAAAAAGTCATTTTTGTCCTCAAATTGAAATTATGTTCTGCAGGTTAACTTTCATTGTTGTTGCCATCAGTTGTGAAGCTAATATTTAATATTTTCCCTTTGTGACACGCTTCTCAATTTTATGTATATAAAAAAAGCAGTACAAAGGTTTTTTATCTTGTTTTTAAACTCCACACATTATGGGTCGGTTTGTAATTTCAAGTAACTCGTATTTGCTAGAGGCTTTAAAATAAGCTAACGGATGGATTCGCTATAGAAATTTAAAACTTTTATATTAAAAAGTACTCAATTCCTTAGCATTCTTTTAAAAAGGGTTGGCTTCCTTTTATTTTTTTCTTCTGGCTTTTTGGGTCACTCTTGCTGAAGCTCAAGCGTTGCTCCTGGCTCCGCACTTAGGAATTACTCCTAGCAGGATCAAACCCAAGTTGCCCACCAGAAAACCACCTCCCCACTCCCACCCCTCAAAGAAAACAAACTACTATTGACTATGCTCTTTGATTTTTTTTTCAGCTTTGAAACACACTTCCTTGTGATTCAATGGGAAAATAGGAGATTATTCAGAAAAAGCCTTTGCTTGACCAATGGTTCAGGATGAGAGAAATAATTATGTGGGGTGCTCTCTTCTCTTTTAGAGCACTTTTAACTAGCTTTTCTCAGAACATGGAGTTACAGGACCAACTTTAAAAAATCCTTCCAATTCTCATATAATTAGGAAAGCCAGAACTGCACTTTGGCCATTAATACATAAGTAAAGTGGTCATTTAGCTATATTATTATTTTTAATAATAATAATATTTGATCTCTTGCTCTGTAAATACTTCAGGTTTAAACTCTCAAATAGTTGTCCAATGGTTTCATTTTCTAGCCCCACTCCCCTACAAATACTTTTATGTTTAATTGGGAAAAGCTTTATGTAGTTAACTATATTCATATTAAATAACTGACAAGACCTGGCATATTAAATCCTATATTAGATAATTTTCAGTTAATTAGATGGAAAATTTCATCCAGCAATCAATCACCAAGTAACAAAGTGGAGAGAAAATTAAAATGTTTTTCCTTATTGATATCTTCTTATAACCTAAATTATTATGAATACAATATTAACTGCTTTAAGTTATCATCTTCACAGGATTTTTATGATAGGTAGTATTGGTATTTATGTTTCTAAAAGTGTAGGTTTATCATATCAGAAAGAAGAAAGAATTAATTGTTGGGGCTAAAAAAAATAGTACAGAGAGTAGGGCACTTGCCCTGCGCATGGCACCACTAGAAATCTGGCATCCCAATGGTTACCCTGTGTCAGGAGTGATTTCTGAGTGTAGAATCAGGACTAAGCACTAAGTACCCATTGGTATAGCCCCCAAGTCAAACAACAAGAGGAAGTCATTTCTTAGAGTTTTTCTATAGCCACTAAACGCCTGAAAGAATTTGAAGTTTCTTTCTTCAGCTTTTGTTATTGTCTATAAGTACAATAGCCTGGCTCTAAAAAAAACTGAAAAAGGAAATGCAGAGCATTTTTCTTATTTTATTAGAAATTATATCACTTACCACTATCTGCTCAATTTTAATGCCAGTACAACTTTGTAAAAATATGTTTCTGTATTCATATTAAGGAATGCTATATATTTGTCTTCATACCACATACTTATACTGACAATTACCCAACAGAATTGATGAGCATTGAATAAAATTTTCCTGAGTATCGTGCCCACATGGCAGAGCCTGACAAGCTACCCATGGCGTACTGGATATGCCAAAAACAGTGAGAATAAGTTTCACAATGAAAGACATTACTGGTGCCTGCTCGAACAAATCGATGAGCAACGGGATGACAGTGACAGTGACAGTGACCAGGAATTAAATTTGACTGAAAGTAATGAATATGATCATGAATTATGAAAGGCATTACCAATTGAAAATCATTATTTTACTACTTATTGGTAATAATTCCCTCCTAGATTTGTCCTCAAACTTTTTCAAAGAATAACATCTCGTTATGTTGGTGTACTTGATACAAAATGAAAGGTTGTTCTAGAAATTAATTTAAACTCCTCCACCCCCAGAAAGAATGTACACTCTAATTACAAACAAATATGCTGCACCACTGGAAATATTTTGATCACTTTTATTTTTTAAAAATATTTAATATGTATTTCTGAAATAAAATATGCATTTGCTGAGTGAACAGCTCTTAGAATATGGGATTGCTTGAAAAGTATTAAAATTATTCAACTAAGTGTATAGAAGATACTAGTTATATTTTAAAGCTTGGCACAAGAAAAAAAATAAAGCTGGCCCAAAGGGTATGTCCTTTTTCACTGGTCCTCAGTGAGAGCTGGAGTTACTGGAAAATTACATACTATGACAATACAGATAAAGTTATTGTGCAACTAGAAACTCCGTCAACAGCTCTTTTGTTTACAGAGATAATCAGGTCTAGAGAGTATTAACTTAAAGCATCTGGGATGTATGTGATGATAATAATTCATAATAACTTCTCTGGCTTTCTGCCCCCCTTGTATTTGTTTGAAAATGTTATTGAAAATACATGAAGTAATCATATGTAATATGTGTATTTTGAATAAAGAACAGCACCCTGGCTGACATTCACAATCAGTTTCATAAAATTCTAAAGTACGTGGGTAAATATTTATTGCTCCAAGAGCTGGAGTGCAATGTTTGCATGTGGAAGCCCCAACTATGCTCTCCAGCCCTGCTTGGTTCCTCAAGTACTGCCTTGAGGGGTTTCTGAGCAATGTATTGGAGTAGCCTCTTAGTACCACTGGATGTGAAACAAAACAAACAAAAATGTTTTAAAGTACAGAAACTCAATATCTGTTTTATAACTCACCAAGTCAAAAAGAAACTTCAGAGATCCAGGGTTTTATAACCATCAGAAAGACAGAGGATAAAGGTCCAAAGAGTGTTAATATGAGTGTTAATTGTTGAGATCTGCAATTAAAAAAAAGTCAAACTATATGTTTTTTTGTGATACAAGTGAAAAAAATACACTTAGCATTCATTGTAAGAAATGAGCCTCTATTTTAGTAGATATATTTTAGCCAAAAATTATTTATAGAAAAAAATCAATAACTAGAGAACCAGGTCAATTAAAGCAGGAAGACTAATAGTCTTTAAAAAACTTATTCTCAAGGCTAAAGAAATAATACAGCGGGTAGGGTGATTATCTTTCATGAGCCCTACCTGGGATAAATTCCTGGCACCCCATGTAGTCTTGGCATTCCTTTCACGAGCAACCCCTTAATACGGAGCCAAGAACAATCCCTGAGCACTGTCAGGTGTGGCTCCAAAGCCAAAAGTAGATAAATCAATGGCTTAAAGATATTTATCCTCAAAATCCTAATTGTCATCTCTCCATTAATTTGATTATACATAGAAAGCAGTATCCTTGTTTGTTACTTGAGAGATACAATGCATTATGATTGATGTTTCCGTAATTCCTGATAGTAGTGTCTTGGCTGTCACTTTGACCTTACCATTCATTGCTATAATTACTTCCATGTTAAATGCTATTAGTTGGCTTTAATTTAGAGGATTTCTACAAAACTCCTCCTCACTATGTGTAAGTTAATGTGTTTGATGCCAAATTATTTTGTTAGTCCTTCCCTAAAGAACAGAGTTGCTACTGAATTTAGTGATGCTGATTTGACTCTGAAAATCAGTTTGTCATATCTTTGGAAAAATAAGATTTCTTCTAGGATACACTATGAAATATGGAGTATTGCATATTTTTAAACCTTACATAATGTATGCACTGTGATGTATATGAGTTGATAACTCCACTTAGGTTTATATTTAATTCCTACTTTTACAGTCTGTCATATTTATCATATTGGTATTAATTCTGATTTTATACTTCTATAAGATATTCTACATCCTGAAGTTTATTTGCATAATTTCTAAGGTTCCTTGATGGATGTTAAACCCTAGATCCTACAATGCAAGAGAGTTAATCACCCATTACCAAAGTTCAGTCCAGTATCTCCATATCAAGTATTCGGAAAATGATTCCATACTTAACATTCACAGTTCCTAACAGTTCATATTGTCTAGTATCTACAGTTTCCTACACCTTTTCTCTTATAGCAAATCAGAACCTCCTCAGGTTATGTTGTGATAAAACCCCAGCATTGGCTGCATGTGGGCAGATTAGCTTCGTTAAGGTAATGACAGAATTCTAGTCATATTTAGAGAAGTCATTTATTTATTAACATTTACAGATTTTAGAAAAACCGAAATATTTGGGAATTTCAATGTGGAGTCCATGTATAAATTTCCCTGTCCTTCATATGGATTGAAAATTTAACCTTTGTTAGACCTTTCACTGGACTTCGAATTGCCAATCTACTTTGAGCACTATTTCTCTGTCTCTCCCCTCTCTTTCTCTTTCTCTTACTTGCGGGGTGCAGAGAACTAGGAGGATAGTGATGTATGGGGTTCAAATCATAGACTTTCTTAATTATATTCAATGGTTAAGACACATCCTCAGTCCTTTATATTTTGTCAGAGTTATTTTTTAACAAACTACTCAATTTCCTTGTCTTTACAGTAACTATTTTCCTCATAATTCTAAATCCCTGACGTAAAGAGTACATCTTATCTAAAATCCAGTTCAGTGAAAACATTTATTTAGATCACCTCATCAGCCCTAATACTGAGGAAGTATACACGTAGACACGATCCACTCCGTTTCCTAGCTTACTCCAATTTATCCTTCATCTCCACCAATAAGGCCAATTATTTAATGAAGCATGTTAGGTGCCTTTTAGTTCCTCTTCTACATGACAGTATAGACCCTCTACCATAATAATCAACACGTTGCATGGCAATTGCCTGTTTGCATATCCTTATCCTACATTCTATGTAAA
Organism: Sorex araneus; assembly: GCF_027595985.1. Taxonomy (NCBI): domain Eukaryota; kingdom Metazoa; phylum Chordata; class Mammalia; order Eulipotyphla; family Soricidae; genus Sorex; species Sorex araneus. The sequence continues at coordinate 50,593,927 of NC_073308.1, read as the reverse complement.
AACCTGAGGTTTAGGCTTTATGCCTATTTTATTCCTTGCTAGTTATAACTGCAGTATATGAGATAGTAACAGAAACACACTATATAACCAGTAATGGTTCACTTAAAAATAAGTATGATAATAGAATTTGATACTAAGGCTTTAAATAATCTAGATATGTCTTCATTTGATGTGCTACGTTCATTAGAAAATAAAAGTGGAAGAATGAGTAAATCATAAATAAAAGTATTAGATTTACGATAAATCTCCTTTGTATCTGTAGTATGACTGGACAATACTTCTAATGTTACTTTTAATAGCTAACCATGTGCATCACATAAACGTCATTTGTCATAATATTTATTAAGTTTATAGACTTTTAATTTAATATGTCAACACTGTCACTACTATTAGAAATGTAATCCTCTGTGAATGATCTAAAATGGCACCGTGATGAACTGGCTGTCTTACTCATTTTCTCTGACTGTCCAGTGACTCACATTACATTTCCTGTCATAATCTATTGTCTCATTTGCACTAGCTAAATGTTTATACTGGCATTATTTATGGAAATAGAAACCAGATTAACGTGATCTTAAAGTTAGTGTAAGTCTGAACTATTTTATAAGTAAAATAGATAAATCTCTAATTATAGTGCTGATACACAAATGTATTTTATTTGCTGTAGTTATTCTGTATCAATAATATCAATAAATTTATGCACAAAATATGTCTAAAATATATAAAAGTGTTTCATATGTGTAAAAATTACATATAATGTACCTTATAGACTACTGATCTTTTTCCTAGCCATGAAAGTCAGATCATTACCATACTTCGCTATTATTCCAAAGGGCATTCTGTTTTATGCAATTTTCTTTTAAATTTTGTAATTAAAAAAATTTTAAACTGGGACTGTGGAGGTAGCTCAAAGAGTGGGGGTGGTACTTTATATCCAGGAGACTTAGATTACTCCTTAGTATCTTATGGTCCTTATCACTGCTGGAAGCAACCCAAAGCTGCTAGTCAGATACATCCAAAGCACCACTGAGTGTAGCACAAAATCACATACATACACACACACACACAAATCCTCTATTTGGAGTAAAAATATGTTTTAATTTCTATTTCTCTATGAAATATAATTTTACGATCCAGTTATGTTTAGTTTATTCTTCTTCATCTTCAGGCATAGCAATGTTGCATTTCTAAATCCAAATGAGCAATCTGTTTGCAAGTTCTTCTGTGTGAAATTAATACTGCAATGTTCATTAAGCAGGTCATCTGTAATGATCTAAAAAGTTCTGAGGATGAAATTGACTGTTATTGGAAATTGTTTCCCAAAGTTAAGAATTATATAAAAATAGAATAATATTTAATGAAATAAGATGTGAAGAATTAGCTCATTTTTAGAAGCACTGATGAAACTACTTGATTTACTAAACACTTTGGCAAGTGGGTATGTATGTATGTATATAGTGATATGGAGATTATTATTGCTATGTTTAATATTGCTGTGATGCAAACCCTGGGGAATCTTAGAATGAAAGACACTAAAATGGGTTAATAGAGTTCGCTGAAAGTCAAGGACTATTTTATCTCAAAAGAAGAAAATCCTAGGTAGAGAAAATGATTTTCATGGTTATATTGAGATAAGATTATCAGTGAAAGAAGTGAAAGAAAAAGTCCATTTATCTGTCAATCATTGTTAGAAAACATAAACCCTAGAACTTGTTTGTCCTTGGTAGTCCGTCACAAAAAAATTCAGAGATATTTTAAGTCTATGGTCCCATATTATGTATAATGGCTGATTGGCACAAGATGCTAATTATGCTTTATTTTCCCATGCATTAAACCATCATCTAACATAAGACACTAATGAATTAAGTAGCGCATTGTCCTAATTACAATTTCATCAGCACAGATAACAGTGAAGCATATTTTATCTGAATCAATTAACAGTTTATAATTTCAGTTTTCTTCATAGTTTATTTGCCCATTATATCATTTTTGTTTTATCTAATGCTAAGTAAATAAAACGACTTTCTACTTAGATGGAATATTCACATGGGATACATAAAAAAGATATTTTGTATTTCAGTATATTAAATTAAGTAAATCAATGCTTCATTTTTCAGAAATTTTATTGTGCTATCAGTTACTTTAAATCTCTAAGCCTTGTAATACCTAAAATCAATTATCATGGAATATATTATCTTAGAAATTTGATAAAAGACAGTAACACAGGACACTTTGAAATTATATTAAACAATGTAAAATATGTGAACTTGACAAATAATAAAATACAAAATAAGGTTATAGTTTACAAACCCTAAAGATTACATTTAAATCTAATGGTTACTCTTTGAATTAAATCATCCAAAATATTTAACTTAAAAAATTAAACATATGCATTATAAAAGGAGTTTATACAATCGAGGGCTTAACAATCCATTTAAAATAAAACATGACTGATAAAAGACATAATTGATTATATGTCAATGTGATGGACTGGAGCAATAGCACAGCATAATTGATTGATATCTGTCTTGTATGGCAAAAGCAATTCCATATAGACTCTTTTAACCTCATTTTTATTCAGACTTGGTAGGAATAAAAGGAGATGGAGTTTTTTCTGAAGAATTCTTCAGAGAAGGAACAACTTTATATGCCTTTGGCTCAGAAAATAAAATTAAGATCAAAGAGAGTCATTGATCCCTAAGAATTCAGTATATGCCAAATAGGATTTTATGCAATCATACACAATCATATCTATTTTCCTGACCCATTACAGTCAACAAATTGAATTTAATTCAGTTAACATTCATATCAAATCTAAAGACACAGTTTTGTAATTACATAGTTAGATGTGTATATATTAGTATATGTATATATTAAAATATGAGCGTATTGTATACTACTAAATAACAAAGCCATAATCTAATTTTAAAAATGTATAGGCTATGGGGCCGGAGCGATAGCACAGCAGGTAGGGCGTTTGCCTTGCATGCGGCCGACCCGGTTCGATCCCCGGCATCCCATATGGTCCCCCCAAGCACTGCCAGGAGCAATTCCTGAGTGCAAAGCCAGGAGTAACCCCTGAGCATCGCTGGGTGTGACCCAAAAACGCAAAAAAAAAAAATGTATAGGCTATTTAAGTAGCTATTTTTCTAAAGAAGATATACAAATGACCCATCTATTCATGAAAAGTGCTCTACATCACTATCAAAGAAATGCACATTAAAACCACCATGATAGGCACATAAAGATAGTTCCAAGCCTGCAGTCAACCCTGATTTTATCTCTGGCACCTCAAATGAGCCCCTGAGAACTTCTAGATTTGGCCCCAATAAGCAAAACCCATAGAAACAAACACCCCCCACCCACACAATGAGATCGCAACACACCCCAGTGAAAAAAAGACTATTACCAAAAACCCTAAGAAATCAAAATGTCAATTAAAACAGCGGCTCCCCCAAACAAAAAGAGTGCAGGTCCAGATGGAATTACTAGTGAGTTCTTCCAAACCTTTGAAGAATACCTATTTTCAGTCTCCTTCTCAGGCCCTGAAGTTGAGAAAAATAAAAAATAAAAAAAATGAAGTTGAGAAAATAAGGAACCTTTAAAAAATAAAGTTCACCCTCAATCTCATGTTCTCTACATGTCAAGTCAAGATAGATTAAAGTCCAGACAATAGCAGACATGAATTCACAAATCACGTTGGAAAAACAGACACAACTCTTTTATGTAATTGAATTTAGTGGTGTATTTCCGTTGACCAAGCAAGCATAAGGAAGCAAAGATAAACACATGGAACTGTGTTTAACCTCACACCACTGAGAGTAGTGCACATGAAAAAGCAGCAAAACCCATGTTGGCTTAAAAGCAGTTCCTGCCACAAGAAGCTAGTACCTAGTAGGAGACATCCTTTAAGACAGAGCTAGAGGAAAGGGGTGAACATCTGTCATTTGGACTGGCTGGTCATCTTGTCACTGAACTGCCACATTAGTTCGATGAGGGAAGAAGAGTGGCTTGCGTTTTGAATGAAAACGAGTTCAGCTGCTGGACCTTGTGTCTGCTGTCAAGGAGGAAAGACTTTACCGTCATCAGAGTTAAAAGAATGAAAATGCGTGACTCTACTGCAGAGAATCATCTATTCCTTGAATTTACATAAATTGCACCTTTGGATGATTGCTAATGCAAGAGTAATTTTATGTTTTAATGTGAGAAATAAAATTGATTTCCAAGAAAAAAAAAAGAAAAAGCAGCAAAATAATCAGTGCTGGGTATGGATGAGGAAAATATGATCCCTCACCCATTGCTGGTGGGAATGTTGACTGGTTCAATCACTTTGAAAAACAATATAAGCACTTCTCAAAAACTATGACTTGAGTTTCCATACTCAGAAATTCCATTAATTTTATTTACTTTGGAGGCCCCAGACCACAATTTTAAAGACATCTGCTTTTCTTCTTCATCGTAGCACCCTTCACAATAGCCAACATTTGGAAATAATCTACAGATAAGTAGATCAAGAAGTTATGTCATGGAATATCATTTGACTATAAGAAAAGATGAAATCATATAATTTGTTGTCACATGGATGAAACTAGAAGGTATTAGGTTGTGTGAATTCACTTAGAAAGGCATATACAGAATGATCTCTCTCACATGTGTGTTATAAATAAACTAAGAGTTCAGGGAACAACAAATGGTCAAAGGCAAATGAACCTGAGAATGGTGGGGGGTAGGGGCTGGAAGGGAGGGACCCAGGGGTCATTGGTAGAAGGTAACTGACTCTCACTATGAATTTTTGTTAGAAAATTGTATGCATGAAACTGTACTGTAAGTCTCAGTGCCTCGATAAAAACTAGACAAAATAAAGACAAATGTCAGCAAAAATGTGAAGGAATTTTGTGTGCATTATCAAAGGAAGTGTAGTCACTCACTCATTGAGTCACTATGGAAAACAGTATGAAGATTCTTCAAACAATTAAAAGCAAAGATACCTCATAACCCAACAATTCTACTTCTGAATATATATTTGGAGAAAATAAAATTACTATCTTAAAGAGATACTAACACAGCCACAAGGATTGTAGCATGGTTCTCTTAAAAGCAATTTAAATATCAGAATGAATGGAATAAAACAGTGTCAGTATATATATATATATGTGTATGTATATGTGTGTGTATGTATAGATTTACTTATATGCATTTATATGCAAATTTTCATTTATATACATACACAATGAAATATTATTCAGTCACAAAAAGAATGAAATCTTGCAATTATAATAATATGGATTGAATCCTGAATTACTCAGAAAAAAATTCCTCTTACCTTCTGAGTACTTTTAAAAATATATGAACACACAAATGATAATCATTTAGACTAGCAGAATTGAAAAGAAACATTGTTTTTGTTTTGTTTTGTTTTGTTTTGCTTTGGGGCCACATCCTGAGATGCTCCTGAGTAATTCCTGACTCTGGGTCAGCTGTGTACAAGGCAAGCACCTTACCTGCTGTACAACCTCTCCAGGCCCATATTAAAATACACTTAAGGGCCAAGGAAACACCACTTCAGTTCGTATACCTATTGTAGTGAAGCCCTGAGCTTGAAGTTGGAACTGCACGGTCTCTAGGTCTCTGTGTGCCGTAAAGCTAGTGACTCCCAAGCACTACATCATGGTGTCCTCTGAGAATGACTGTGGTGACCCTGGTGGCCTGGGAGCACAGCAACACCTATACATTGCACTGCTGGGAGTGGCCCGGGGTGATTTGATGTTCTAAGGTCCCAGATGAGTGATGATAGAGGGTATATATTATGCAAGAACTTACACATTTATTCAAAAATGTTTACCTTCTAGGGGCAAGAGAGAGAGCATAGCAGCTAAGGCACTTGCCCGGCGTGTGGCCTCCCTGGGTTCTGTTTCTGGCACACCACTGGGGCCCCCATCACCTCTAGGGTAATCCCTGAGCAGAGTTAGGAGTCGGCCCAAAGTACTGCTAGGGGTGACCCCGAAACAAAAACAAACAAAAATTTACCTTCTAACTATAACTTTGGGAGTTGGTACCCTCAATTATCCACTCTAGCTTTGAAAGCTGCAGCTGTTTTAGAGTTCTCTATGCATTGTAACTGTCACTTTTTTCATTAACTTTAGAAAGAAACTTATGTCTAGACATAGTATATTTTGGTGTTAGTAATAAAATATGATAAAAGTTTTCCATAAAGAATGTCTCTGTACAGGGGCTGGAGTGATAGCACAGCGGTAGGGCATTTGCCTTGCGTACAGCCGACCCGGGTTCGATTCCCAGCATTCCATATGATCCCCAGAGCACCGCCAGGGGTGGTTCCTGAGTGCTGAGCCAGGAGTGACCCCTTTGCTTAGCCGGGTGTGACCCAAAAAGAAAAAAAAAAGAATGTCTCTGTAGAAATTCCTTTCTAAAAAAAAATAAGATTGATTGAGAGAATATGAAAATGTTATTGAAATGTATTGAAAGTTTATTGAAAATGTGTTTGGATCTTAGGCCTCCTTAGAAATAATGATTTGTGTCTGCTATGTTAATCATTATGTTACTACTTATTCTTTTTAATATTTTTCTCTAATGTCAAACTCTTCTGTAACCAATAAATGAATATACAAATTATTATGTTTTGCTAAGGTTATAGACTAATTAAATTTATATTCCTATAGATATGTGGTTACTTATACTTCAGAAACAAAATAAAATCTCAAATTGTTTCAGTATATAGACAATCACTACATGCTTTTACCTGGATATCTTATTCTTCAAATTACTGAACTTACTATCTTTCAGACTAGTCCTCTCTAGTCCTCTCTAGTTAGGTATAATATGCTTTAATAAATTATAGATTTCCTCTATTAATTTACTCCTTAATTTTAAGCTACTTAGAGTATTGAGCCCGTGCGGCAGAGCCTGGCAAGCTACCCGTGCGTATTGGATATGCCAAAAACAGTAACAATAAGTCTCTCAATGAGAGACGTTACTGGTGCCTGCTCGAACAAATCGATGAGCAACAGGATGACAGTGATATTTGTTAAATATTACATTTAAACAAAAGAATCATTCAAGGAACAAATATGTAAGGTTATAAGAGGAATGGAATTTGGAGTTTTCGGGACAAGGGAGATAGTGCAGAGGCTAAAGCACTTGACTTACCACCAGTCACCTTGGGTTCCACCCACAGCATCCCATATGTTACCTCCATATCCCCACCTGAAATGATTCCTGATTACAGACCCAGAAGTAAACCCTGAATTCTGCCATGTGTGTCTCTCCACACTCCATCCCACAAAAATACCAAATTGGAATTTCCACAGAATATTAAAAATTGCTAACTGTGTCAACAAATTGATACCTAAATCCCAATCAGAATACGTCTGGTTTCTAAATTAAAAATAATTATAGAAATAAGGAAAAAGATAATCTTTTGAAAACTGAAACAACGGCATTTTATTTTTCACACAATTTTAATATTTTAATGCTTACCATTCTTTGTCTACGACAGTGCAAAATATATCCTATATGACTAAATCAAAATTAGAAAAGGGATCTTTATGCAATTAACAAAGACTAATTAAAAATTCGTCCTCCTTTATTTATTATTTATTATTCCAGTATATAAACAAAAGGTATTTATTACCTTTATTGAATAAACAATATTAGATAAATATTAATGACAATATGGGGCTGGAGCGATAGCACAGAGGGTAGTGCATTTGCCTTGCACACGGCCGACCCGAGTTCGATAGCTCCGTCCTTCTTGGAGAGCCTGGCAAGCTACCAAGAGTATCCCGCCTGCATGGCAGAGCCTGGCAAGCTCCCCGTGGCATACTCAATATGCCAAAAACAGTAACAACAAATCTCACAATGGAGACGTTACTGGTGCCCGCTCAAGCAAATCGATGAGCAACGGCATGACAGTGATTCTTATTAATAAATTTTTTAAATAATCATAAATGCAAATAGGTAAAGCATAAGCCTGTAGCTCTTTTCTTTATGCAACTGGAGAACTGACTTTTGTGTCTAGCATATAAAATTATGTCGACAAATAGTTGTAACCAACAGAATACTTTCAAAAATCATTACTATCACCTGAAGATTCTACAATATAAGTAATTTTTCTGTAAAATTCTCTTTGCTGCTATTTATCCCTGTACAGTCACTTTCCAAACTACTATTACAATCAGAACTTTACCCAAAATTAGGTACTAATTTATGAGATGCACATATGAATATATATGTATATATTACTGTCACTGTCATGTTGTTGCTCATCGATTTGTTCGAGCGGGCACCAGTAACGTCTCTCATTGAGAGACTTATTGTTACTGTTTTTGGCATATCCAATACGCACAAGTAGCTTCCCAGGCTCAGCCGCGTGGGCTAGGTACTCTCAGTAGCTTGCCGGGTTCTCCGAGAGGGGCGGAAGAATCGAACTCGCGTCGGCTGCATGAAAGGCAAACACCCAACCGCTGTGCTATTGCTCCATTATAAATATACTATTTGTAAGATTTTGTTAGTAATCTAACACTTTAGTCTTCAATTTTTATTGCGACCACAATGTTAATAAAGGATGTTACTGCAACTGCTAATGTGATAATGAAATTATATAGCAATGCTATATTCTTCTTAAGTCAGACTAATCTCTTACCTTCCCAGGTACAGACATTGAGGGTTCATTGCACATTCAACAGAGTATAGATATTCATCACCTACTACAAAATCAAATAAATGGGGAAAAAATGAGTTTGTAGCTTTTTTCCATTTATTTCATTCTGTTTCCATGCTTAAGCCTACCTCTGTCAGTTTCGTGGTCTCTTCCTTTCACAATGGAAAGCTTTGTTAACATCTTTGTGTAGGAGCTACAAGCTTTGCTTTTTCTTTAGCTAGGCTCCTAGCAAGAGATAGATAGTACACTCAAATCTGAATATTTGGAATGTCTTTTACTTTTTCCTGAGGGAGAAACTGATTCACCCCCAGTGGTGCTCACCTAATCCTGGCTCTGATTCTGTGCTTGGGGTCTAATGGTGCTTCGTGGCCTCTGCAGTGCCTGGCTCAAATCCAAGCCTCTGATGTAAATCATGTGGTCAACCCTCAAGTTATCTCTTCAACTCCAAAATGGGATAATTTCAAAAGTATATAGATACCAAGAGGCTGTCAAGTAATTTTACCTAAATAAAATGCACATAAACTAGAAGAAAACAGCTATTCATAGCAGAACTATTCAAAGATCACACTAAAAAAGTAGAGAGAGTTAGAGAGAGTTAGATAGGGGAAGCCTGGAGAGACCAAGTAGCTTTTATTTATGTTACCAGGCCAGAGCAGAGAAATAAATACCCTGACTTCATCCTCCACCTATCACAGTGAGAAGTTGTCAGCTTGCATAGGACCTTGTTGGTATCAAATATAAAAGAACTGGAGGAGTTGGCAACATGGAGAAAGTTTTTGGATTTGGAGAGGAAAGCTACTTGGTTGAATGTGCGTTGTTCCTTGTGCCCATCTTTATCTTTATCTTGTTATAATTAAGGATCCAACTCAAACCTGTGGCCCTACAAATTATATTATTTTTTTAAAAACATTGGAATAGCATTTCTAAAAGTAAAGTGTTTTGCTACCCAAGTTCATAAGCATCTCAAAGTTTTGTGCCACTGTCCTTCAGGATAGTTTCATGGAGCATGTTCTCATTTTTCACTTCATTTTCTTTTATCACTTTAGAAGATGCAATCTGACAAGCCCCAATAAATTAGACAAGAAAGAGATATGAAGGACATCCAGCTTGAAAAAGAAGTCAAACTCTCACAATTGGCAAGTGGTATGATATATTTGGAAAATTCCTGAAGACTCTACAAAAAAGCCTCTAGAAACTATAAATTTGTACAGTAAAGTGACAGACTACAAAATCAATGTGTAGAAAGCCATGGGTTTTCTATATACAAAAAATAATCAATAAAAATTCTGGAGGAGATAAAAGAATAATATTGCTAAAATGACAACCTTGCTCAAATTACTATACAGATATAATGCAGTATTGATAAAAATGCCTATGACACTTCTTAAAAAAATATATAGATCTGTTGTTGAAATTTATATAAAGTAATAAGCCTCCACAAATAGCCAAAATAATTCTGGGGAGGGGGAAGATAGAGGGATTCTCTTTCCACAACTTCAAATTCTACTATAAAGCTGTAGTAATCAAAATGTATGGCACTAGAATAAGGATAAAATTTCAGACTATAGGAATAGAATTGAGACTTTAGAGACAGACCTTCAGTGTATGGACAGTCAATCTTCAATTAAAGGGCAAAATATATAAAGTGGAGCAAGAAACGCTTCTTAAGCAAATGGTGTTGGAACATTGGTCACATGACTTCAGACCCCTTTATAACACCATGCACAAAAGTCAATTCTAAATGGATCAAAGATCTTTGTATCAGACCTGAATCCATAAATTATTTAGGAAAACATAGGCTTCACATTTAATGATGTTGAATCTAGAGCTATCTTCAATGACTCAATGTCATTAGCCAAGAAAACATAAACAAAGTTTTTTTAAAATGGGATTTCATCAAACTAAGAAGCTTCTGCAACATAAAAAATGGCCAGAATGAAAAAAGATAAATACCCCCCCACACACACACAGAGTGGGTGAGCGTATGTACCTATCACTCATCTGATAAAAGGTTGATATCCAAGATAAACAACTGGCAGAACTTACAAGAAAAAAAGCAATAAATTCATCAATAAATGGGGGGTAAGAGATGAATTTGAAACTTCCTCCAAGAAGACATATAAAAAGTCAAAAAGTATGACAAAGAGTTCTACTTCACTGATCATCAGGGAAATGCAAATCACAATAGTAAGAAAAAGAGATACCGTCTCACACAAGGGAGTCTGTCACACAACTCAGAGAACAAAACAACCAGTGTTGGTGGGAATGTCCACCAGTCCAATCTACATCGTAAATCAAACTTGAATATTGCTATGAAAAAGGATTACTTATCCATATTTCTGTAGAAGAGAAGAAAATTATGTGGATAGGGCCAAAGAGATAATATAGTAGGTAGAGCACTAGCCTTGCACATGACCAATTCCAGTTTGATTCCCAGCACCATATATGGTCCTTGATTCCATCAAAAGTGATCCCTAGGGGTCTGGGGGGAGGGGATGAATAAAGTTAACCTGGGGGGGGTGGAAAGAGTGAACCCTGAGTGAAAAACCAGAAATAAACTTCTATCTGCAATTTTCAAGTGAGTGGTTAAAAGAAATTGATCTAATATCAGACTGACTAGTTCTTACTACTACTTTTTAATACTAATCAAAGAGCAGAATTATCTTGACTAAGTTTGTTAACTTTTCTATGTCTAGTGTTCTCATTTCATTTATTTATTTATTTATTTATTTATTTATTTATTTATTTATTTTGCTTTTTAGGTCACACCCTGGCTCATGCACTCAGGATTCACCCCTGGCGATGCTCAGGGGACCATGTGGGATTCTGGGATTCGAATCCGGGTCGGCCGCATGCAAGGCAAACGCCCTACCCGCTGTGCTATCATTCCAGCCACCTAGTATTCTCATTTTAAAATGAGAATTAATTTGAATTTATTACAAATAATGTACAAAAATACTTTATAGGCAGCAATTCATGGAATCAAATGTGATATTTGAAGAAAAGCAGTGCAATAAATGTGCTGATGCATAGGTAGACATTATACATATTTCTAGACAGGCATTCTCACTGAGTACACATAATAAAAATAATCTATTTACTAATATAATTAATAAGTAGATAATCTGGAAGTGCACTGCATTAACACAATGGTACTTTAAGCTAGTGATCTGCTTTCAGCCCAATTTGAAATAGAATTGAGTGGTGTAAGGAGACTGGCTGTAGTTATATGACCATAGCTATGGCTTATAGAGCAAGCTTTGGTTATCAACTCAACCTATATGGACATCCAGTTTTGATTACCTAACTGTATATTCACTGTATCACTGTCATCTTGTTGTTTGTCTATTTACTCGAGTGGGCACCAGTAACGACTCTATTCTTTCCAGCCCTTAGATTTTAGCAGCCTCTCCTTACTCGTCTTTCCCAACGATTGGAGGCTCTTTGAGGGTCAAGGGAATGAGACCTATAGTTACTGTTTTTGGCATATCTAATATGCCATGGGTAGCTTGCCAGGCTCTGCCCGTGTGGGCGGGATACTCTTGGTGGTTTTTCAGGCTCTCCAAGAGATATGTATATATTACTTTCTATAATTTGTTCCCTACCATCTGAACTCCATCAAATATGGTGTGGTAACTATGGAAAATGGGTAGAAAGTATCTTGTAATTTCCAGAAAGTGGCTTAGAGTGTGGCGGTGATTGGGTAGTGGAGGTTAGCTGCCAGAGGTGTGTCCCTTGGGGTAGGGAGGGTTCTCGCCCACTCCACTCTGGGACACCCTGAGTGAAAACAGCCTGATGTGGAGTTCCAATAACTGTAAGTATTTTATACAATCACAAACTGTATTTTATTGCACAATGGCTATTGTTCTGATATAGCTAGTAAAGGTGAGGTACATACCTCATTGTACTTAAGAGGAACCGAGAAGCTAGTGTGATTAGTGGTCCTCTATAGATTTGTAGTTTCAATTGATGTCAAGATTTCAAAGAAATTCAAAGACTTAGACAGATACCACAATATCAGTGAATGAAGATTAGTCACTAAATTTTATAGATTTGTGATTTTCTCTATTATAAAAACAAAGAGGAGCAGAAGCAAGTTTCTCAGATAAGGTGGAAGTTTATTTTTCTGGGAAATACGCCAGCTGTCCTCCTGACAGAGATAGTTAGCTGTTACTTGATTTTCATCTAGTGACTACTTCATAACATAAACTGTTCTAAGACCTTTTACAACATTAACACACTTAATCCTTATAATAATCTATGTCACCTATTCTCATACTTCTGTGGTTTAGGAGAATTTATAAGGTGGCACATTAAATTTATTGCAAGTCTAGATATGAGTAGTGCTTAAGTTTATTTGTTTAAGTTAAACTGAGGTTAAAACTAATTGATAATAGTACAAAGGAGGGGAAAGAAAAAACAGATGAAGAGAAACGATAGATAAAGATAGAGACAGCTACAGAGAGAGGGACAGAATAACAGAAAGAACTCTCAATAAGGTTACAGGGATTTTGGAAGTCAGAGGGGAATCTACATGTATCTATGGGCTAGTAGCACTGTAGCACTGTCGTTCCATTGTTCATCGATTTGCTCGAGTGGGCACCAGTAACGTCTCCATTGTGACACTTGTTGTTACTGTTTTTGGCATATTGAATACTCCACAGGTAGCTTGCCAGGTTCTGCCATGTAGGCAGGATACTCTCAGTAGCTTGACGGGCTCTCTGAGAGGAACGGAGGAATCGACCCAGTTCGGCCGCATGCAAGGCAAATACCCTACCCTCTGTGCTATCACTCCAGACCATCTATGGGCTAGTATAGACTAAATGGTCAGGAACATGATGAAAGAGATGGGCACAAACAGTGATTTTGAACAAAGCACAAGTAAAGTTAGGATAAGTAGTTTAATCTCATACTGGGTATAAAAGTCAAAATGAAAGGAAAACAACTGATTCAAAACACTCTTCAAAAAGTAAAACCGAAAACAGCTTTGTATTATGATCTGATAAAGTCATGTTTTTTTCCCCCCATCTTGTGGTAGAAGGTATTGAATCTGGAGCCTAATATATTCTCTACTGTTGAGTCACATTTGTGCCTTGTACCATGCTCTGAAATAAATTTGGAAGTTTCATATCAGAAAAGAGTAATACAAGTGATTTCTCTTTCAAAATAGGAAGGCAGCCTTGTGGGCTAGTTTTAGGTGCTGGATAATAGTCAGTAATATACCTGCTATTAGCCATTTTTTTCTTCATACAAAGGAGAGATTCTTATGGTCCTATTCACAGTGTTTCTTTGTAGTATCTCTTTGATAATAGCATAATCTGTTCTACTATGTGGTTCACAGATGTCCATTATTTTCATCACACTAAAAGTGATTAAACTATACTATCATTCTTGACTTTCCACATGTTTGATAGGAAGGAGTGACAGCAGTTACTGAGTAAGGTTCCTAAGAACCTTAATGAGAGCAAAACCTCCAGCTGTCTTGATAACTAATGAAGTACAGAGATTAGTGGCCCCACCGCAGGGACACTCGGTGCCAAGCCAGTGCTTAGTGAAATTTTTAATTTTTTATGGAGAATGATCCAGACTTCCCACTGCTAATATCACATCAGATTCTTTTTAAATAATGCAATGAAAATCACTGGAGAATAAAAAGAAACACTAAGAGATAATAAAGTTAGAAAGAAAAGGGCTCTGGAAATCACCTCGTCAGAAAATTAGAAGACTGTTACATAACATTTACCCATTTCCTTAGCCATGACAGACAGCAGTGTAATCCTAATGTACTTATTTGCACCCTAAAAATGATGCTGCTTAAAATGATGCTTTGATCAGCTTAAGAAAGTTAATGAATAGGAACTGGGAGATAATATGGTGACACATGAGTGACCCAAGTTCCATCTCCAGCACCCCATACAGTTTCCTAAGACTGCCAGGAGTTATTCTTGAGCTCCTACAGGTATAGTACAAAAACAAATATAAACCAACCCTAAACAGCAATTTATAGAATAAATTTTGTGTATCTTTAAATTGACTTCTATGATATATTATGTCATCATCTAAGGGAAAGGGAAATATAAAAGGGAGACATAAAGTGAAGTGACTGACATGGTCCAAATTGCTTTAGGAAAGTCGAGACAGGAATAAAGTCAGTATACGAATTGACCAATATTTTCTGAGTTTCTTTTTTATTATTTTTGAACAATGGTGTTCAATGATTACTCCGACTCTGCACACAGGAACCATTCCTGAGGCGCTCAGAGGACAGTATGGGGTGTTGGGCACCAAACCTGGATAAGCTAAGTGAAGATTAGCTCCTACCCACTGTACTATATCTCCAGCCCTCCAACTGCACAATTTAATACTATAGAGACAATCCCCATTTTATTTCATGCAACTCTCCTTCCTTCCTTCCTTCCTTCCTTCCTTCCTTCCTTCCTTCCTTCCTTCCTTCCTTCCTTCCTTCCTTCCTTCCTTCCTTCCTTCCTTCCTTCCTTCCTTCCTTCCTTCCTTCCTTCCTATCTCTCTTTCTCCCTTCCTTCCTTCCTTCCCATCCGTTTCTTTCTTCCTTCCTTTCTTTTTCTCTCTTTCTCTCTTTCTTTCTCTCTTTGTTTCTTTCTTTCTCTCTTTTTCTTTCTTTCTTTCTTTCTTTCTTTCTTTCTTTCTTTCTTTCTTTCTTTCTTTCTTTCTTTCTTTCTTTCTTTCTTTCCTTCTTTCTTTCTCTCTCTCTCTCTTTCTTTCTTTCTTTCTTTCTTTCTTTCTTTCTTTCTTTCTTTCTTTCTTTCTTTCTTCCTTCCTCCCTTTCTTCCTTCCTTCCTCCCTTTATTATTTATATCATAGCTCTGTACTCCTGGCTGGGTTTAGGAGACCATATATGCTACTAGGAATTGAACCTGAGTTAGCTGCATGCAATGCAAGTGCCTTACCTGCTATTTCATCTCTCTGACTCTCACCTATTCTTTTATGAAAATATATACATATATATAACCTATACATTTATTTTTTTAATTTTAATTTTTTATTTTTAAATGAATTATTGTGAGGTACAGTTACACTTACAAACTTTATTTCTTACATTTCAGTAATACAATGATCGAGTACCTGTCCCTCCACCAGTGCCCATCTTCCACCACCAATGATCCCAGTATCCTTCCCACCACCCCCACCTCATTCCGCCCAACCCACCCTACCTCTAGCCCACCATTTTATAGCTCTATGACCAACCCACCTCGCCTCTAGCCCACGATTTTATAGATGGAAAGCTGGATGGTGGACTATCCATCATGGTGGCGGGCTATCCACCATGGTCCACCATGGTGGATAGCCCGCCATCCAGCCCACCTTTAGCTCTCTCTCTCTCCTTATGGGTGTCGTGGTTTGCAATAGAGGTACTGAGTGGCCATCATGTTCGGTCTATAGTTTACTTTTAGCTCGCATCCTCCATCCCAAGTGGGCCCTCCAAACACCCTTTATTTGGTGGTCCCTTCTCTATCTGAGCTGCCTTTTCCCTCAAGCCTGTGAGGCCAGCTTCCAAGCCATGGAGCAATCCTCCTGATAAACATCTGTACTATTCTTGGATGTAAGGTTAGCATTCTGTTTCTTTCTATTCCACAAATGAGTGTAATCTTTCTATGTCTGTCCCTCTCTTTCTGACACATTTCACTTAGTAAGATACTCTCCATGTTGATCCACGTCTATGAAAATTTTATGACTTCATCATTTCTAACAGCTTCATAGTATTCCATTGTGTAGACATACCAAAGCTTTTTTAACCAGTCTTCTGTTCTCAGGCATTTGGGTCTTTTCCAGATCCTGGCTATTGTAAACAGTGTTACAATGACACACAAGTGCAGATTTCATTTTGACTATACTTTTTTGCATCTCTTGGAAAAATTCCCAGAAATGGTATTGATGGGTCAAATGGAAGCTCAATTTCTAATATTTTGAGAGGAATCCATACATTTTTCCAAAAGGGTTGAACCAGTTGGCATTCCCATCAGCAGTGAAGGAGGGTTCCTTTCTCCCCACATCCTCGCCCACACCGGTTGCTTTTGGTGTTGCTTTTGAATGTGGGCCAGTCTCTGTGGTGTGAGATGATATCTCATTGTTGTTTTGATCTACATCTCCCTGATTATTAGTGATGAAGAGCATTTTTTCATGTGCCTTTTGCCCATTTGGATTTCTTCTTTGAGAAAGTTTCTGTTCATTTCATCGCCCCATTTTCTGATGGGGTTAGATGTTTTCTTCTTGTAAAGTTCAACCAGTGCCTTTTATATCCTTGATATCAGCCCCTTATCAAATTTATTAATGAGAATAGTGAATTAATTCTTTCTTAAAAACAAAGCCATTTATCTCTTAACTGAGATAAATATAAATATGAATAAATAAATATAATTTATAATATAAATAAATATAATTCATCAAATTATACCCTCAACCAAATACTAAAGTAGAACAACCAACACATTATTCTTTACAGATGGTTTGTGAGGACCAGTAGTGTGAGTTGTATTATACACCAAAATATCACCGCCAGCTAATATAGTTGATTCTCTTTCAGGATGGTTATTTGGTTTTGCTTATTTTTGTGTCAAGATATTTTTAGTGAAACTATATTTTGTTGGTAGCTACTGAAGTGTAATTGGAAAAATTATAGTATAAAATGTGCACCGTGGTGATTTAATCTAGATGTATTATAAAATATCCCTCCCAGTTAATTAACTCATTTTATTATAGTTGATAGTGCTGTATTATATAATTTAAATTATATAGTAATTTGGTGTAAATTCAAGTATTTACACCAAGAAGGTAAATATTTATAAATTTTTAAAACTCCATGTACTCCTACTTAAAGAAGTGTTAACAGTAGAAAGCACGAAATGTGGTATTATGAGGAAGGAAAATGAGGCAAAGAGAGACAAGAGGATTAAAAAAGAGAGAAAAGAAAATTAAAATGTAAAATTAAATATCTGACAATTTAGCATTTTGCTTCACTGCTTTGCCATGCTTGCTTTAGTAGCACTCTTACACTCATTCCAATGAGCAAATGAAACAATCCAAAATATCTTTTGGACCTGGAATTCAGAATCTCATAATCAAATGACATTCATTTTGTTTCAGAGCATTATGATATTAGCTTGTAAGAATTACAATAATTTAGTATTCATTTGGTTTTTTATTGATGTAAAACTTAAACTATATTTTTTCTCTTTTTGTAGTCCCCCTTTCTTTTCTTCATATTATTATTCTGAAAAATGTGTTTGTGATGGACTCTAGGAACTGTATTCTGCCATTGTAAATACTGACATTCTTCTTTGTCAGCTCTCCATTTGTAGCATATTCTTCATTCCAGATAATAACAAATGGTCCCTGAAAGGGGTGGGATAGGGCGAACAAACTGGCCAAATAGGAAGAACTCGTGCCTACTTTTTGCCATGCTCACAGCAAATCCACATTCAAACCTGGCATTATCTACATAGAAACTAACCTGAAACCTAGGAAAAGGAGCTTCCATAATAAGGAAAGAAAGACAGCATCCAAAGAGATAGGACACACAGGAACTAATGAATTAAAGGAACATCATTAAAAGTAGAGAAATATTATGAAAAATATTCAAAGAGATTTCAAATATAAATTAAACAACTAAAGAATATTGTTAAAATATATAATAAAGAACCTCAACAGCAAATGGAAGAAGCTGAAAATTCAATCAAAACTTAACACAAGAATATCTATATACTCCATCAACCTCATGTATGAAAGAACCATTAGCCTACTACTAGCATTGAGTTTTATGCATGCCGTGTTTCTGCACCACATCCATCATTGAGTCTTCAATGTCTCAAGGTTTTTCTTCTACCTCCCCATACCACTCACCTGACAGGCTCAGTTCTGTAAGTCAACATTCTGTTTGTTTTTTTTTTTTTACCATTTGCCATTTTTTGTCCCCTTTCTATGATAGTTTTAATATACATATGAGATACATTGCCCTATACTTGTCACTTTCCCTATGACTGTTTTCACTTACCATTGTACTCTTTAATTCAGTGAATTGCATGGTTTTATCTTTAAGCTGAGTAGTATTCCTTTATACACATATACCACAGTTTATTTAATCATCAGATATTGGACATGTGGGTTGTTTTCACACTTTGACTATTGTGAATAGTGTAGTGAATATCACGAACTCCCGTTAATCACTGATTTCTCTAGCGGGCTCAGTAATTTCTCATTTTGTCCTTTCCCTGAGATCTTAGAACTCTATCTCGACTAGACCCTCCCAATGATGTCGCACTGAGGGCTCTTTCAGGGTCAGGGGAATGAGATCCAGCTTGTTACTGGATTTAGCATATGAATACACCATGGGAAGCTTGCAAGGTTGTCCCATGTGGGCAGGAAACTCTCAAAAGCTTGCCAGTTTCTCCCAGAGGGAGAAGTAGATTGTAAGATATCCTTTCTGAGAGCTTGCTTTTAAGTCTCTCTCTGGATGTTGGCCGTTGATAGGATTACACACACCTGGGTTCCTCTGCCAGTACCTTTATGCATGAGGCCTGTCCGAATGTGTGGAGAGGGGCCTCCAGCATGGCTGTAGCTAGGTTCTGGTGGTCTTCGGCCTCTGGGATCTCTGCTCGGGGTGGGAAGGGAAGCTGGAGCCCATCCCCTCCGAGGGGCTCTCTGGGGAAGACAGCCAGGCATGCGGGCAAGAGACTCTCTGCATCACTCTCTTCTGAGAGCTTGCTTTTAGGTCTCTCTCTGGAGGTTGGCCATTGATGGGATTACACACACGTGGGTTCCTCTCAAGAGACCTGAGAGTTTCGCCCGAAGACCACCGGAACCTAGCTACAGCCATGCTCGAGACCCCTCTCCACACGTTCAGACAGGCCTCACGCATAAAGTTACCGGCAGAGGAACCCAGGTAGTGGATATAAGCAAGAAAATAGCATTTTAAAATTGTGGTTTTAGTGCCTTGGTGTAGGTGCCAAGAGATGAAATTGCTGGGTCATAAAGAAGCTCGACCCAGAATTTTTTTGAGAAATGTCTAAACTATTTTCCATAGAGATTAAAGCAGACTGTATTCCCACAAACAGTGATTAGGGTTCTTCTTATCCACCTCCTTACCACACTCATTGTTTCTCTATTTTTTTGATGTGTGTCAATCTCTCTAGTGAGGAGATATTTCATTCTTGTTTTAATTTGCACTTCTCTGATGAAAAATGAAGAGGAGTATTTTATCATGCACTTGTTGACCATCTCTAATCTTCATTGAGGAAGTATCTACTGAGGTCCTCTACTGAAATAAAGGGTTATTTTATATTTGGGGGATTCTTTTATGATTGTGATTTTGTGAGTAATATACATATGTGCATATATATGTGTGTACGCATATTGTTCATATAATATTAATACTTCATCAAATGTGTGATATACAAATATTTCCTCTCAGTATGTAAGGTGTATTTTTACTTAGTCATTTTACTTTTAAAGTAAAGAGATTCTTAATTTTACATAATACCAATTTTTAAAATTTCTGCTTCTGTTTGGCCAATGGCATTGAGTCATTGAAAATGCCTCATGAATCGATATCACGTGATTGCAGCCTATTTTTTCCCTGATATAATTTATGGATTTGAGACTTTGGACCATCTTGAATTAACCATTTTGTGTTTTGTATTGGATAGGAATTCAAATCAATTTTTTTACATGAGGTTAACCAATTTTCCCACACAATTTGTTGCAGTTTTCCCTGTTCCACAGCATACACCTAAATGTTTTGTCAGAGATTATCTATCCCTATACTTGGACACTCAGTTTATTTCAGACAAATAAACTTAAAGGAATTAATTTCTTCTGAATAATCTCTGAGAAATATTAAAGGACTTCTACAAAAATAAAGTAACCCATTCTTTCATATAGAAAGATACCTGAAAAACAGAAATTTAAGAGTGGAGAGTATATGCTGGGAAGTCTTACAAGAAATTTGACTTACATGATTTGCATACTAAAATAGACTATAAGTTTAGAGTTCTAGATGTAAATTTCATGGTAACCTCTAAAATAAAAGTATTTAGAAAAAACAAATAAGAAGTAGATGGAAGCTGAACACAACAAAAGATGCAAATATCAAAATACAAAGAAAGAACAGAAAAGTACAAAATAACAGTAACTATAAGAAAAATAAGAAATAATATAAAAAACAATAAATTTTTAAGTAAATAACTTCCCTGGGAATGAGAATCAAACCAGGATAGGCCCTTTCAGCCACATGCAAGACAAGTGCTTACCTCCTGCGTTATCTCTCGGGGCACCTGCACTTTTATATGCTAATAATGTACCAGAAGAAATAAAATAAAAATTATAAGCACACTTAAAACTGTATCTAAAATATACCAAATACTTAAGAATCAACTCTAAATAGTGTGTAAAAATATATAAATCAAAAACAATATCACAGTGAAATAGAAGACGACACCAAGAAATGAGATATTCTCTTTTTTTTTAATAAGAATTTTATTTTATTGAATCACCATGTGGAAAATTACAATGCTTTCAGGCTTAAGTCTTAGTCATACAATGCTGAAACAACCATCCCTTCACCAGTGCCCATATCCCACCACCGAAAAAAAAAACCAAAGTACACCTCCCATCCTGCCCACCCCTGCACCCCCCCCACCTCGCCTTGTAACTGATAAATTTCACTTTACTTTCTATTTACTTTAGTTACATTCAATATTTTAACACAAACCTCACCATTATTGTTAGGAGCACCCCACTAGAGTCAGACCTGTTGTGAAGAGAAATGAGGCCGGTTTTGGATTTCTGTACTTTAACAACTAAGTCCAGGGAGATTTATTCCGGATATTGGATCATTGCAAGCTTGTAAACCCCATCTGTGGTCGTCATAATATGGCGGTCCCCACGCCCTTCATCCCCGGGAAGGGACAGGCGAGAGAGAGAAATACCTTTCCCGTCCTGGGCGGGCATGGGGTCGAGGCTTAGTTCTTAGGCTGGAGACATTCTGCAAGTAGCTGCCCATGTTGAAATTGCTTCAGCTGAGTCTGGATTCATGCTCGTGCAGCTGCGGAGGGGCCGCATGTGAGTGCGACCTCCGGGGTCACATCTCGGCAGCGGCAGGAGGGGCCGGTGCCTCCCACCTTCCCAAGAGCATCCAAGAAATGAGATATTCTATGTTAATTTAAGTATCAAAATTACTGTCACTGTCACTGTCATCCATCCCATTGCTCATCTCGAGAGGGCACCAGTAATGTCTCCATTGTGAGACTTGTTGTTACTGCATTTGGCATATCAAATATGCCACAGGGAGATTGCCAGGCTCTGCCATGCAAGCAAGATACTCTCAGTAGCTTGCCGCGCTCTCCGAGAGGGGAGAAGGAATCGAACCTGGGTCAACCACATGCAAGGCAAATGCCCTACCCGCTGCACTATTGCTCCAGCCCATCAAAATTACTATCCTGTCCAAAGTATTATGCAGATGTAATACAGCTCCTGTCAAAATTTCTTGTGATATTCTCCAAAGTCTTAGTCCATGCAAAATTTGGATAGAATCAGAAATTGTTCCAAATAATCAAATGAATCTGAGAAAAACAAGATGGGAGGTATTTGACTTCCTAGCTTTAAATTAAGTTATAAATATATAGAAATAAAAATGTTATCAACTAAAATAAAGATAGACTCTCAGACCAATGTAATACACTTGACAGACCAAATATAAACCTCACATTCATTAAGTAGATCACAGAAAGCCACGTCAACAGATGGTATTGGGAAAGCAAGATACTCATGGCAAAAATGAGAATGGAACAGTATCTCACACCATATGCAAATATTAATTCAAAGTGGATCAAGGCCTTTAAGATTATATAAAAATGAATCCAATCTATTGAGAAAAATATAAATATAAGCCAAATTCTACAGCATATACTGCATTGAATGTTTTGACTACATTGTCGTGGATAAGAAAAAAGAAAAGTAGACAAATAGGAATTCATCACACTTAAAAGTTCTTGTCTGACAAAAGATACTCAGGCTAAACTTAAAAGACAACTTCTGAGTAGTAGAAAATACTTGTACACAATCCATCAGTTTAACAGCTATAACCAAGATATATAAACTATTCACAAGTTGAGCAGCAGCAGCAACAACAACAATAAAACACAGTAATCCTATCATAAAATGGGGAGAGGAGAGAAATAGGCCTTCTCTGAGAGGCAGATGGGTGCCTGCAGGCACATGAAAATATGTCCATCATCACTTATTATCAGGAAAATGTGAAAGCTGAAACAATTATACACCATTCCAAACCAGGAAGAATGGCATATATTATAAAAGACTGGAAGCAAACAATGTTAGTCCGGATGAGCTGAGGAAGGATCAGTCATCCACTGTTTGCAGGACTGTCATCTGATTCAGGAAAACAATATGGGGATTCCTAAAAAAAAAAAAAGTGATAACAATTAAAAATAGAACTTTCATCTGATAGCAGTCCCATTTTTTTGACATCTATCCCAATGACAAAAAATTTAGCTTGTAATTCCATATTCACAACTGTGTTCATTGGAGCACAACACAATAGCTAGGATATGTAGGCAACCCTAATGCCTGATGACAGACGGATAGATGAAGAAGCTTAATTTATGTGTATATATGCATCATATATATATGATGGAAGACTCTGTATTTCTGTTAGAAATGATGAAATCACACAATTGGTTACAACATGGATGAAATTGAAGGGCATACTGTTTAAGCAAAATAAATCAGAAGGAGAAAGAAAAATATTAAATGGTTTCACTCATCTGAGGTATATAAGATAAAAAAGGAAATAAAAAATATTGAACAATGACAAAATTTTGGCCTTGGATTAAAAAATTAAGAATACAAAGAGTGGGGTAAGATTCTGGAGTGAATGATGAGGTAGATTATAGATAACTAGAGTGATCGATGGGGTATCTTGAACACTTTGGTAGAAGTGGTGTGCAGTAAATTTGTATATTACACCATAAATTTTAGTACTATTCCAAACATGTTACATAAATTATAACAAAACTTAATTAAATAAGAATAAAACCAAAAAAAACAAAATATAGATAACCAACAGCACTTTAAAATGTTCTGTTTCAGGGCTGAAGAGACAGTACAGTAGGTTCACGTGCCTTGAGCTCGGCTGATTTGGATTCAATTCCTGGCACCACATATGGTTCCCAGAACCTTGCCAAGAGTACTCCTTATGCAGAGCCCGGAGTAAGCCCTGAGCAACAGGACTGTGTCCCAGCAACAGTAGCTACAACAAAAAATATTCATTATCTATTATCAACAAAATGAAAGATGATACAATATATAACCTTACACCTTTGAGGATGGCCTATATCCAATAGGCCAGACACCAGTACTGGTCATTAAAAGGAACACTTGTATACCACTGATGGGAATCGAAGTTGATCTAGCTTCTAAGAAAACAATCTCAAATATTAAAAAATAGATCAGCATTATTCACAATAGTCTAAACATAAAATCTACACAAATACCTATTAACTTATGACTACATAAATAAGCTGTTCTATGTGTAAGAAACAGAAAACTACTCTGCCATAAATTATTATTTGGGGATAAAAATGAGTGAGAATATCTAAACTTAAAAGACTAAACTTAAGGCTAAACTTAAAGGACAACTTTTGAATAGTAGAAAATACTTGTACACATCAGTTTAACAGCTATAACCAAGATATATAAACCATTCACAATTTGAGCAGCAGCAGTAACAACAACAATAAAACATAATAATCCTATCATAAAATGGGGAGAGGAGAGAAATAGGCCTTCTCTAAGAGGCATATCTCTGAGATATTCACTTGAGGTGAATATCTAAAGTGAAATATGTGATGTACATAAATCAGGAGATTCACTAATGAGTGGAAAATTAATCCTTAATACAGACAAAGAAACAACAAAACAAATTCCTAGACTCAATAAAAATTATGTTTAACAAAGGAAAAAGGAACAGAATGAGGGAAGAATGGGCAGAGGAGTCTTTTTGGTGATGGACAAGTGCTGGAAGTGGTAGGAGTTGTGAAAATTATATACATTTAGAGGTGCAAATCTATCTTTGCAAGTCAATAGCATTGTAGAATAATGGCACATCAGTAAAAATCTAGAATTAAAAATAAAAAAGTTACACTATGATCCAGAAATTTTACCCCTAGGAATCTATCTGAAGAAAATAAGAACTCTGATCCAAATATATATTTGAACAACTATATTTATATAGTACAATCATAATCACCAAGACCCAGAAAGTATTCAAGAAAACAATAACAAGTATATAAATAAAGGATATGCCCCATATATACACATAATGAAATACTACTTAGCTATAAATAAGATAAAATCTATAGATTGGATACAATATTGGCAGTCATGCAGTGTTATAGAGCTCTCTTCCATTCTTGGCGGGAAGGTGATCAGGTTCAGCCTCTATGGAAAACACTTGGAGATTCTTCCAAAAAGGTATTAATAAAGTTTCCATATGCCCTGGCAATCCTATTCTTGACTTTACCTGCAAGCCACTAAGCATTAATTTAGAAAGATGTATGCATACATGTTCTTCCCTTTTACAATGTGTAATAAAAAGAAACAAACATGCAACAGTCAAATCCACATGAACCCAAACAGTTAGAATCTGAACAAAAACCAACAAAACTGAGATTAACAAAGAAGTCAAAAGAATGATGAAGCATTGAAAGAATAGGGAAGGTCCGAAGGATGGTGGGTAGATATTATTGTTTATGTGATGCTAATAAACACTTGAGGAAGTGTGAAAATGCACCCCTAAAACATAGTACTGTAAGCCAATGTTACCTCAATATAAAGGAAGGGAGAAATTAACCTCATTAACATAATAAAATTCCCCTATAACTTGCAATAAAGTGCAATGAAAATAAATTGCTTAAAATCTATACTAGACTCTCAGATTGTCTTATATATTAATTTTATACTTAAGTTTTCAATTTTGCACTTTGTTTTATGCATTATATTTGAAATAGTTTGGGAACTTAAAGGGGAAAGGGAATGAATGCTGCCTTGTTTCCAAAGATTGTCATTTTACACTCTCTTTGTCATGGATATTTTAAGATAATTGAACTTTCTAATAATACTAGACGGGTGGAAAACCTTTTAAATTACATGAAGGATTACAAAGTTATTCAAATATAAATTATATCTATTGAGAGCTTAACAAATTATATAATAGCAAATACTTGTGAGATATAAATATGTATACAGAGATAACTATTCTCAGTGATCAATTAACATTGATCAAAGTGATCAACATCTGCAAATATCTCATATCTCTAACCATTCTCAATCTCAAATACCTGTAACTATTTTTTAGTGATTTATTAATTGAATCACCATGAGATACAGTTACAAAATTTTATGCTTGAAATTCAGCCATACAATACAAAATTTTATGCTTGAAATTCAGCCATACAATAATCGAACACGCATTCCTCCACCAGTCTAAATTTTCCACCACCAATGTCCCATTATGCCCCCCACCCCATCCATGTCCTCACCCTTCCTCGACTGCAGAAGATTAGCCAATACGCCTTCTCTACTTTTGGGCATTATATTTTGCTCAAATTTTCCCACCACCATTTCAAGCCTGCCTACCTGGGGCAGATAATAGATCTTTTATTTTCCATTGCTCATTTTGCATATCATGATAGGTCATGCGGCCTCTTTTGTGGTTCCATGCTTCTGGAATTCTAAGATTGTAAATGGTTGGATTCCAGAGACATCTCCGCAGGAAGCTAATCCATTTTGGGATTCCATTGGGAGTCTATGCACTCAGGCTGTTGGTGTGCCAACATGGCAATTTGTGGGCATGACTTCCAGCATCAAGAGCAGACGGGAAGCCAGGGAGGGACTGCCCAGCTCTGCTTCCACTAGCAGCCTGGAGACTTAGTTCTGGAGCCCGCATACTTCTGTCTTGCTTGTGCAAGCTCTTGGTCGCCAAATTCTATCTGGAGTAGACCGGAAGACTGCACCTGCTCCATCTGTGGTGCTCAGGTGAAATCGGCTGGGTATGGGACCCAGAGAAATATCTAGTGCCGTGGTGCCCTCCGGGACTCACTGCTGCTGTGTCTCTAACCCCCCGGGCTGTTGGTGTACCTAGATTTCAAATACCTGTCATTATTGGCGTGTTGGTGTGCCAAGATCTCAAATACCTGTAAATTTTTGAACAATTTATATCAATATAGTAAGAATTTTAATTATGTGTTAATGTTTAAAATAGGGAAAATGTTTACAAGATTTCACAAAATACAATAAATTTAACTATTCACAATTATTATAAAAGTACTTTTTCCTTTTCTAACTGTAAAGGAAAACATCCTGAGTGTATTTGTTTCAGTAGTTCTTGAAGATTCTATTATCCCACCAAAATTGTTCAATTAATTTTTTTGTAAAACATCTTGGGTTCTGATTCAAATATTTCATTGAATAATATCACCTCAGTCTGGAACAATAGCGCAGCAGGCAGGGCATTTGCCTTGCACTCGGTCGACCCGGGTTTAATTCCTCTGTCCCTCTCGAAGAGCCCGGCAAGCTACCGAGAGTATCTCACCCACACAGCAGAGGTTGGCAGGCTCCTCGTGGTGTACTCAATATGCCAAAAACAGTAACAACAAGTCTCACAATGGAGATGTTACTGGTGCCGACTCGAGCAAATCGATGAGCAATGGGATGACAGTGACAGTGACAATATCACCTCAAGTTTTTTGCAGAACTCTCAAGTCACAGATAAATCAGTTACCGTAGTAAATAGCAAAACGTAGAAGCTTATAGATAGAAAGTAAAATGGTCATGTAAATATTTTAATAATATCTACAAAATGTAGATAATATCAAAATCACATTTTCAAAATTGAAATATTTAGTGAGGCACACTCACATATAAGCATAAAAAGTGAAAAATTATAGAACTAGTGCTGTATGCAGCAAAGTAGATAAATCTTAGGGGAAAAAGTGAGAGGTCACATCTAGCAGTGCTCTGGGATCACTCTTGGTGGACTTAGAGTCCATATATGGTGCCAGGGATAGAACCTGGTTAGCCCTATGCAAGGCAAGCACCCTACCTGCTGTAATATCTCTCCAACCCCTAAAATTTTTCTTTTCATCATAACATCATGATGCTAGGAGACTCTGAGACCAATCAAATAGAAAAAAGAACCAGAAGTAAACTCAGATTTTCACACAGTTTATTGATGACAAAGAGGCCAAGTGCATTAATTGGAAGAATGAAAGCCTCTTCAACAAATGGTTTTGGGAAAATACTTAACTTCAGGGAAAAAAGAAAGGTTTTTCTTTCCACAACTGGGTCCTGATATCACACTATACAATTTATTTCAAGATGAATTCCAAACCAATACATTCTAACCAAATTCATAAAAATAAATAAATTCACCATGACACTGATTTCAAAGGTGTCTCAATTGGTTTCATTCCATTGATTAAGAAACAAAAAGCAAAGATAAACACATTTGAAAGCTTCTGTGCTAGTAGGTGACCTACTGTGAGAAAAGGAGACTGTACTGAATGGGAAAATATTTGCAGATCAAACACCTGACAAAGCTCTGATACCGAAGATGTATAACGCACTCAGTAGAGTGAAGAACAACAGCGACAACAAAACAAATAGCACCATCAATAAAAGGGGAGGAGCGCTGAACAGACACTTCTTTACAGAAGACTGCAGATAACCAACAAGAATACTAAAAAGGTATTAATCAGAACCGATTATCAGGGAAAGTAAATCAATATGACAGTGAAATATCACCTCATGCCAAGGACAGTGCCAGTTTCCACAGACTGGGACCAACCCCAAACTCTTCTTCACTGATAGTGGGACTATGGACTGGGTCGGTAACTATGGGAAACAGTAAAGAAATTTCTCAAAAAAAAATAAAATTTCCAGACAATCGAACAATTCTATTCCTGTCATCACACTTAGAATATACACACAAAATAAATTCAATTTTGAAAGATAAATATACAACAATGTTTATGGCACTTTATTACTTATAATAAACAAGATCTAAAAACAACTCTAGTGCTCAATAACAGATAAAGGGTTGAAGAGACTGTAGTATACAGAGATTGAGGATAGTTTGTAACATAAAGTGCTTGCCTAGGATGGGACTAATCTCAGAATCTCAGCACTACATACATCCCTTGAGCGCCTCAGGACTGATCCAGGAGTAAATCCCGAGCTCAGCCTTGTGTGGCACTGAAAGAAGCTAAATAACAGATTTCTAAAAGATAATAATCAACGTAGCATTCTAATAAGATTGACAATTTTATTAAACAGAATAAAGAGAAAGGAAAATATCATTCTATCAGTATTGATACAGTTCTCCATAGTCTCACCGTTTTGCCTGTCTCCCCAGAAGAAACATTAACTTTGGTGCAGACTATCTTACAACAGATAGTCTCAGATAGTCTTGCAACAGTTTTCTTGTCTCCCTCCAAAACAAAAGGGAATTTTTGTTACTGCCGATTGTTCAATGTTCTGGTTTCTTTAATTAAACATTTCCGTTTTGTAACACAATGTGTGTGTGTGTGTGTGTGTGTGTGTGACTGCAAATAAGCTTGTTTCATTTCAAACTGCACTGTTCACATTGGAATTTGAAGAATTCAAACAAATGTTGATATTCTGGCTATCAGCTCTGTCAAGAGTTATGAACTGTGTATTTTATCTATAAAATAAGAATATTAAATCTGCTAGTCTGTAGCATATGTAGAATTGTGACAGGCTAATTTGTCAGCTTTCACAGAAAGTAAGATATCAAACCTGAATATTTGTTGATACACAGATGATATCTTAGGAAATCCTGGATACATAAATCTAAATGAAACACAGTTATACCTATATTTTATATCGTAATATATATGTAATTATATGTATCACTGTCATCCCACTGCTCATCGATTGCTCGAGTGGGTGCCAGTAATGTCTCCATTCATCTCTGTCGAGTGCTAGTATAGCCCAATGGCATCTGCTCACTCCAGGAAGATAAAGAGCACGTTGTTGTTACTGTTTTGGGCATATTGAATGTGTCACGGGTAGTATATGTAATATATAATTAATATTATATTATATATAATAACATTATATATAATTAATATATAATGTTATCTCAGAAGTTATGGTATTTATTTAAATAATTGTATTTATAATATCTAAAAACAGGTTATAAATATTAAATATTTAATGTTCTAACATGCAAATTTATTTTTTACTTCATTTTATTAGTTTATTTTCAAATTGTTTTATTATTTATTATTAGCATGCTAATCACTTGTAGTGCCTAATATTTATAAATTAAACTTTATCATAAGTATTTCTAAGTAGCAAGAAAACAATATATGTAGGGTTAGGAGTTTACCTGGTTTCAAGAATACACAGAGGATCCTAGAATATAGCATATACCAAGAAGAGAGACTTCTTTACCTTATTTTTAGACAAAATGAGACATTTCATTTGAAGATATTTTAATTTCTATTTATAGAACATCGTCAAATATAGGGAATTTTTTAAAAATATAACAGCTCCAATACCTCTTTTTAGCTATAGCTCAATAATAAAATCATTAACATCTCTCAAGAGTCATATTAAAAGATGGCATCCTAATTACAAAAAATAGCATTTTAATCTATAAACATTTTCAAAGCTTTTGACTATATTTTCACTAAAATATCTCAATGTACTTATTAATGATACTAATAACAATAGCAATTATTTCAAGTACAAACATAATTTTCAAAATGTTTCCTGTTGAAAAAGATGGAATGACACCAAGTGACCCAAGGTCTATTCAAAATATACAAAATCCTATTTCCAGAGATTTGAAAAATAGTCTAAGTCAGGGCATACAATTCATTTCAAAATAATCCCGATATGGGGGAATTATCTGACAGTAGTAAAAGAAACAAGACCTAAAAAAAAAAAAAAAAAAAGAAACAAGACCTATCAGAAGTAGGCAATTTTTTATAACATGCAAATTTAGATGACAGGGATGAATGGAGACGTTACTGGCACCCACTCAAGCAAATCAATGAGCAATGGGATGACAAGTGATACAAGTGATACATGCAAATTAATCTTTATTCCAAAAGGTGTTTTAAATTCAACAGTTTTAAAAATATAAGAAGTAATGAAAGTATTTCTTTATAATTTCTTATTCATTTATGAATGGTGTTATATTTCTGTTTTATTTTAGTTATATTTTATTAGCCATTGTAAATAGATAAGAGGACTTAGTTTATAAAATGATGTTCTGAAGAAATTAGCATACCTCTAGAGCAATATCTTAAAAATTGTATTCTCAGCTAATGTTTCCCAAAATATGACAGCTAAGTGTGTCCTACAGGGCAACACATAGAAGGTATTTTGAACATGAAAATGTCAGAACTACAGGAAGTCAAATATGAACATGAAAATGTCAGAACTACAGGAAGTCAAATATAAAGCCGTTTACTTTTCTTCCTGAAAGGAAAAGTGACTGGAAAATGAATAAAATACCACGTAAAACTACTTAAAACTGTCTAAATAGTCCATGAAAATTATTAATGTTCCTATTTTACTTAGTGCCATTAAGTACTCAGTACTTAATCAACTATCGCTATTGCCAAAGGCATAGTCCTCAATTTTGATGGCCTGTTAGTCTCGTGCCATAATAATTAAATAGTAGAAAAAGTATCTAATAATAATGCATTCTGGAATTTAGAATTTTGCAATCTCAAAACAGCTTCTTTTTGTGTGTTTCATTGTGGAACCAAAACGATTATACTTCTATTTGTTGATTTATCAAATTTTAATAGTGTTACTACATACAAGACAATCGTCTAGACCCTGGTATTTTAGTCATAAGTAATACAAACATTGCCTCCACTTTGTGGCATTTACATTTTAGAGACAAATAACACACATATTGTAGGATAACATAGCTTCAGGTATTTTAGGTTTATTGGGTTACTTCCATTACAGTGCTCCCACTCCTCTGTGTTTATTTGTAACTTCTTTCTTAGTGTTCTGTTGACTTGCAAATACTGTTTTTCTCTTCTCCTTGAGTCCTTTGCATAGTTTATTCAGAGCAAGTCCTTTTTGTATAGACACAGGAAGACTTAGCAAATGCCATGCTTTTGTAACCTGGGAGTCATTTGACTCTACATGATATTTTCCTCCTGGGCATCTGTTCTCTCGACCTAAGCCTCAGCTGCCCTTACTTCCTAGCACCCCCAAAAGCAAGGTCCCGATGAGGGACGAGATGGACCCAGGGCAAGCGGTGAGTTGTGTGCTACCCTGGCATCGAGATGGGCCTGGCCAAAGTGCCTAATGCTTAACTATAAGTTAAGAGCTTGATCATGGACAAATGCTGTCATGATCCAAACAGTGATAACTAGATTTGGACCCTGCTAGGGTGAGGAATGATTAATCTGGCCTGAGTGCGGTGGTCTGAGTCTGTGGCAAGATGTTGTCAGGAGAGCTGCCTTGCAAGCCTCAATGTATCTCTTGCTTTGTCCATCCCAAAATAACTAGTATTAAGATGTTAATGAGTGTTTGGACCAAGGAAAGGAAAAAACCTTAAGAGTCAGGAAGGGCTTTGGAATGCCCTGCCCTCAGGAAGGGCTTTCTTATGTTGATTTTGCTACCTGGCTGGGTGTAGCCTAGGGGGCAAGGTGGGAGAGACAAATAGGAGGAGAGACAGATAAGCCGGAGAGATGCAGCTGTTGATCCAGAGAGAGGCTGGAGCTGGGAGTGCGGGAGAGGAGAAAGATGGAAGGTTGAATAAACGGTAACTAATCAGCAACCAGCTTGGTCCTCGTTCTTCCTTCGCCTGTCCTTGACCACCGGCCGTCCTGATCCAGTCCACACACTGAGATTCCAGAGCACCGAATTCGGGTGGTGAGACAAAGCCGCCCGGAGAGCCCGAGAGTGCACTTGCCCCTCTGCGTGCTTTAGTTTTTTACAACATATAAACAGAGCAATTTCTGTGTGGAGCATGGCTCTGGGCGCTGGAGAAGTTAAAACCCGACCTTGCAAAGAGGGCCTGAAGTGAGGCCCCGAGGAAGGGAGTATCTGGGCAAAGTTGGCAAGAGCAAGGTGTCAGCACCGGTGTTCAGCCTTGAGCTTCACCCAACCTCCTGGTCATAGGCGCCAAAGACACAGAAACGGTCACATACGCTTAGCAGGTCATCCTAACCGCAACATCGAGCCTTGATTGGGATTGGACGGGGCAAAGCAGAGAAGAAAAGGTGATAGGCCAATAATGCTAAACTTTATGTGATTGGGCCTTCCTGTAAGCGGAGACCCTCTATAAAAGATGTGTGTATTTGGTGATAAAGTGAACAGCCATCAAGCTGCTCCCAGAAGGTGTTTTTACAAGCGCCTGGTCATCCTTCGTTTCACGACTGCCCAGACCCCATGTGCAATATTTCCGGGCACCTTGGGGAAAACTGTTCCCCAACAGTGCTGTACTTCAGCATAAATGACTGCCTAGGGAACCACCAAAAAATCAAGGGACTTTAAACAATAATCCTTTTTCACTGGTGTCATGAGTGTGTGGGTAGAATAAAAGAATCTAGTCTCCCCTGGATTCATTTAACCGAAAGACATCCCCCTGATTTGTATCTGATTTGTGGTATTAATTGTTGCCTGGACCCATGTGTCCTCAACACTAGTTACAATTTAGTAATGTAGCTGAGGCATTGTAATAACAGAGGTAGCAAGAGGTAAAAAGCAGACACTTTTAATAGTTTTAATAGTTCATTTAAGTAGTTCCCAGGTATTACATTTAGCCTTTCTATCAATAATTTGCTGCACTACCAAAATTGCTATTTTAAAAACTTACAATCCTCAACATTTAGAAAGATAGGCAAATATTACTGGAACTGTAAAGGAATAGAAGAGTGACAATGTAAGTTTGAAATCAGAAGCAAAGGCCAACTACTGCATATAGACAAGAACATGTAAAGGTACCTTCTTTATGTTAAGTAAAATATAGTTTTCTCCTTGACCTCTGCCTCTTCTATACTTTGCTTTATCTAAAAACCATGGAGCTTAGTGTCTTTCCAAAACACAAGAGTTGATTTTTAAAACAATCAGAATACCTCTCAAACCTTTATGCAACTTTGCACTGTAGCACTGTAGCACTGTCGTCCCGTTGTTCATCGACTTGCTCGAGCGGGCACCAGTAACGTCTCCATTGTAAGATTTGTTGTTACTGTTTTTGGCATACCGAATATGCCACGGTAGCTTGCCAGGCTCTGCCATGTGGGCAGGATACTCTCGATAACTTGCCGGACTCTCCAAGAGGGATGGAGGAATCAAACCCAGGTCGGCCACATGCAAGACAAACACCCTACCCACTGTGCTTTTGCTCCAGTCCTATGTATGTTTAAAAATTGTAATTTTATAAAAAGTCTGGGTCAGTATCAAGGCAGGAAAGGAACCAGCAGAGACACTGAAGTGCCACGAGAGGGAAGATGCCAAAACCTAAAGCCCTGTGGGTGGCGGGTAGTGAGAATTGCAGTCCCCCTTGAATCAGAAATCTTAGCAATGCCATTGACGACTCCCTGGGAAAGAGCCTTCAACCTACACCTAAACATTGTGACCAAAATAAAGATTGTGTAAGTGGAAGCCAGACACCAATGGGAATCAATTTAACTTCATGAAGAAACTCTCTTATTTTCATTAGCCCCAGAGCCCCTAAAATTTCGCACATTAGAAGACTTGGAATAAAGTGTAATAGTCCACAGAAGGAAGAGTCTTATTATTCTGAATCTTCGTGCACATGTGTGTGTATGTGTGTATGTGTTTGTGTTTGTGTGTGTGTGTGTGTGTGTGTGTGTGTGGTTGATGTAAGACTCTAAGGGAAGCCTCATACAGATGAAGTACGTGCTCTACTGCTGAGCTACATTCCAGTTACCTTTGGTATTTTAAGACAGATACAAAGCTTTGTACTTACCTAATTAAAGGATGGATGTGCTTTACCTCACTGCTAATAAGGTTTATACTTTGCAATATCCATCCTCTGTCACATATTGAAGTCACATGCTCATATGTTTCCATGAAATTTTATGACTCAGAACAGAATAATAACTTGGAAGATTGCTAATATTTTTAATTAAAATGCTGGAAGAAAAATACTGCAAAAATTGTCTTGAGAGTTTATTTGTCCTCAACACTTCATCGTTATGTAAGCCCATCACACTGGCTGTGCTCTAGAGACTCATAAATATATCTCAGAAGAGATCAACTAACTGCAAACATTTCTTGGATACCCTGTCCCAGCCAAAACCTCTGGGGTGATATTGAGAAGGATCAGGCCAAGTTCTCACTCTACCGACGCCCCTACAAAAGCCATACTTACACCCCAACTGCTTCTACCATGCCTCCGGCCTGACTGCCCAGTTAAATATTCTGGGTTTTCTGCAGGTATGTGACTGCAACGTGTCCAGACTCTCCAGCATTAACATCCGAGTGGGAGCACTCCACCTGGGATGGGAATGTAAGGTAGAAACCAACTGATCTTGACTGGCATTGACACAGGAGGCTGAACTTGCATTAACAGCCTAGTGAGCCTTCAAACAAGGACTTAATGTTCTTGTAGTGAGATACAACAATTTTCACAAATTATCTTTTCCTGACTTTTTTAAAAAATTTCATTCCATTAGTCATTTCGTGGCAACAAGTAACATAAAATAAATTATTGTAGGTCAGGCTTGAGGGGTGATTAGGAAAAAGAGACAATGGTGAAGGGAAGGTGACAGTTGTGGTGGGGTTGCTGTTGAAATATAAATGCCTGTAAGAAATCATAAACAACTTTGTAAACCAGGGTATTTTAATAAAGTGTAAAAATTGTAAAATTATTTTTTAAAAAATGTAAAAACTTTGCCTGTATTGGTGAAATGACAAAACGTCATATCTGGCTAGAACTTGAGTTATATGTAGTTCTATATAATACACATTTCATTTGATCATTCAAAACATTTGTTTATAGAAAATAAGTGAATATCCCTGTGATTTGAAACACACACTAAATGAAGAAAGAGATTTAATTTTCTTTAGAAATTGCATTAACTTTGACAATTTTCTAGGAAATTAAGTTTTATGCATAATTTTGAAAGACTTCTTCAGACAAAAGGGTGACCAATTTTAATACCGTTGTCATTAAATTAAATTTGCATTAAATTTGGCTGGAGAGATAGCACAGCGAGTAGGGTGTTTGCCTTGCATGCGGCCGACCTGGGTTCGATGCCTCCCCCACTCTTGGAGAGACCGACAAGCTATCGAGAGTATCTCGCCTGCATGGCAGAGCCTGGCAAGCTATCCATGGCGTATTTGCTATGCCAAAAACAGTGACAGCAAGTTTCATACTGGAGACATTACTGGTGCCAGCTCGAGCAAATTGATGAGCAACTGGATGACAATGACAGTGGCAATCATTAAATTAACATATATGCACATATTATAATGTAATTTGAATCATTATATAACAGCCATTTTAAGAATTCATTTATATTTTTAACTCAATTGGGTGCAAGTAAATTTTTATTGGTAAATTTGACTATTTGGAAAAGTTTGGTTTTAGAAGTAGGTTATTCTTATCCTCTGAAACAAAAAGAAATTCCTAAAAAATACATTATAGTGGAGTAAGCATATGTGTTTTATCTCTGTAATATATATAGTAACCTTAGAATCTGCTTATAACAGTTTTTACTTAGAAATATAGAGCTGGAGAGATAGTAGAGGAGAAGACATTTCTTCTTTGCATTCAACCAGTCCCAGCCCAAATTCTGGCCCCTGTATATAGTTGCTTGAGCACTGGCAGTGGTCACTGTTGAGTAGAAAGCCAGGTAGAGCCTCTGAGCACAGGCTTGCGTGGAGCATATATGTTCAGTCAAGATGATTTGTGTGTTAGAGAGATCTTCTCCAGACTTGTGTGCATCCTAACTGTTGTCTGAAGTCTTGCAATTATTGTGATGTAGCCCTTCACACTACGCTGCAAAGATTAAGACATATGTAAACTTCAGCATCCTATTGATATCATTGTCAGATCAATATGATATGAATGGTATTTGCTGGAGTTTTGGTGGCCCCTAAGTACCTCTAGGATAGCCAACTTTCCCCCTGCACTACAGAGTCCAGGCAGCAATGTGTCCTTAGGAACGGTGTTGAACAATGGACCTAACTGACCAAGAAGAACTGGGAAGAACACCCTGCTCCCCACTGCTGAGAGCTCGGGAGATTCTAGCCTAGACTCATCAAATTAAGTAATTTTACCTATTAATTCTATTAAAAGTAAACAATGTAATAAATATTATTGTAATCTTCTAAGTCTTATAAATAATTCCCTACAGTTTTCCCTAGATTATTTTCTGGATTTAAAAAAAAATCATGAGTTTTACTTTAATACAAAATAAAGATCAAGATGACATCCTAAATTAAAATTATGCACATATTGAATTTATGATTTCTCTTCAAAAAATACCACCCCACTTATTTAGACACTTAAATAACAAAAAAGTATAAATAAATGCAGGAGGCTATTAACCAAAAATTCAAATAACAAATGTTTTATTTATTCAAGTGTTGATGATTATAATGAATAACATCTACATGATGAGGTCAAAGAGATATTGCAGCAGGTAAGGAATTTAACTTGCACTTGACCCATCCAGGTTCAATCATGGGCATCCCACATGGTCCTCCAAGCACCGCCAGGACTAATTCCTAAATGCAGAGCCAGGAGTAACCACTGAGCATCGCTGTATGTGACACACACACACGCACACACACACACACACACACACACACAATCCATGTGGAATATTTTAAGAAACTCTCCTATATCAGAACAACACAAGAATAACTCAAAAGTAAAAGGCATTCTTGCCTTTGGAATAACCCTAACCTTGATGAAAACAGACTTTATTCATTGCTGCAGTTTTGGGGTCTAATGAGAACATGCAGTGTGCATTATTTGGTTCCTATGAAGGTCCTCACAGAAACTCATGTAGTAATTGCATTGGCAAGAAACTCACAATACAACCTTTATTGGCTTTTTCCTCCTCTGTCTTATTCTCACTCTGTAATTTATGCTTCCTAAATTCACTTTCCAAATAAAACTCCCCATGCTCTAAACCCATGTTTCAGGTTCTACTTTAATTGGAATACAAAAATATAGGATGCATAAATCTTATATAGAATGTTTAACAGATTCTCTTTAAACTATCACTTTTTTCCACTACTCTCAAGTTTTGATTTTAAGTTCAAAGAGGGCTATTATCTATAGACTATAACTATATTGAAGTTATATTGAAGGTCAAGAGTTTTCAAGTGGAAAAGTAGATCCAATTTATTCAAACCGTGGGCCCAGATCATTACAATGAACATAATTCTCGAGACAAATCCGGAACAGTTGGAAAATGTGTTCTGATCTGTTGCTGATGTGTATTAGATTTATAGAAATGAAACTGTCTGTAAGTAAAATTGATTGAATAGACTATAAGATTAGTTACAAAAAAAAATTCAGTCATATCTCTACCACTTAATATGTGATTAACTTTTATAA
Source organism: Sorex araneus (assembly GCF_027595985.1). Lineage (NCBI taxonomy): Eukaryota > Metazoa > Chordata > Mammalia > Eulipotyphla > Soricidae > Sorex > Sorex araneus. The sequence goes on along the minus strand of NC_073308.1, from coordinate 50,555,600 downwards.
ACTTGTTTGTTTAATTTCAAGCTTAACATAGTAATATCTGCTTTAGAGGAAAGATTTAGCGGAAAATTACATAACATATGTAGAGGTAGAATTTTTACTGTATAACTGTACTGAATTAAAATTTTTTGCACCTAATACCTTTAATTTCTAACCCAGGTGATTGTTATCATAATGTTAAAAAATCATAGCCACAATTTTAACAACTCAAGTCTACACCACCAAGTATATATATTTTTCATTTGTTGGGGATAAACTCTGAGCGAAATAATATAGAAGAAACAGATAAATTAGTTTTAAACTTTTAAGAAAAAATTTTGAAGGTAAACTTCTACTACATTCAAATGTTTCTATCACTAGTTGAATATTTTCTCTAGAAACCTATATTTTGAAGAAGGATTTGACTTATTTATTATTGTACAATTAAGTTCTCACTTTCCCATTTTTGAATCAATGATATATAAAGTATTTTATATCAATTTCTGTTTCAGAACATTTTTATGTAATCGAGAATAAACTTCATTGCTTTTTAATATACAATTTAATAATGGAATGCTGGAACCCCCAAATACTGAATTTTCTTTCTGTGATATTACATGCGCTTAGTTTTCCTATTTCCATATTCTTCCAAAAAAATCACTAATCATTCTCTACTTCCTCCAAAAATGATACATACTCTTCTCTTTTTTCAGTCCTTCTTACTATGATTTTATTTATTTATAAAATTGGGTTGATGCCAGGGTAGCACACAACTCACCGCTTGCCCTGGGTTCGTCTCGTCCCTCGTCGGGACCCTGCTTTTGGGGGTTCTAGGAAGTAAGGGCAGCTGAGGCTTAGGTTGAGAGAACAGATGCCCAGGAAAAAAATATCATGTAGAGTCAAATGACTCCCAGATTACAAAAGCATAACATTTGCTAAGTCTTCCTGTGTCCATACAAAAAGGACATTGCTCTGGATAAACTATTCAAAGGACTCGAGGAGAAGAGAAAAACAGTATTTGCAAGTCAACAGAACACTAAGAAAGAAGTTACAAATACACACAGAGGAGTGGGAGCACTGTAACAGGAGTAAGCCAATAAACCTAAACTACCTGAGGCTATGTTATCCTATACTTCCACACTTAGAAAATCCTGACTACTTGTGTTTGTACCTCGCACAACATAGACTAACCCTCACCACAGGAGTAAATCTAGTTTTTCAACCTCTTGGCTATGTATCAGTGCCTGGTTGCAGTTCACCAAAAAGCTATTGCAGTCTAAAACCCGATTAACCTGGAAGGTGTAGTTGCCCTATAAACACTCACCAATTGAAAAACATTCAAGGGGCTGGAGCGATAGCACAGCGGGTAGGGCGTTTGCCTTGCATGCGGCCGACCCTGGGTTCTAATCCCAGCATCCCACATGGTCCCCTGAGCACCACTAGGAATAGAGTAACTCCTGAGTGAAGAGCGAGGAGTGACCCCTGTGCATCGCTGGGTGTGACCCAAAAACCAAAAAAAAAAAATTATTCAAAAATATGCTTTGAAAGGTTTTTTCTTTTTAACACTCTGGAGTTAGTCATGTTTTCTCTTGAACATGTATTTCTTCCTCTTAATCTCCCTTCATTTTTCTTTAAGTAAATTTCTTTTAATAATATTATTAAAGTAAAAAAACTCCCAGAATCACTAATTATCAGAGAAATGCAAAATAACAATGAACTACAAATTTGCATCAATATGGCCTATATCAAATAGCTACGGGACTTATAAGATAGTTCAAATGGGGTAAATGCCTTGCAGGAGGGGGGTCCAGGGTTTGACCCTAGCACTGTATGTTCATGTGCATCTGCCAAGAACAACTCCACTTTGGGAGGCCTGGTGAGTCCCCAGCACACAGTCAATATGGTCCTATTAGCCCTCAGCACATCCTGGCATCAGTGCATCTTTGACCTGAGTACCAAACCATCATGCCCACATTGCCAGACCAGGTACCAACAAGAGCATCTCTAACACTACTGGGAAGCCCCCATCCCTAACCCCGCTCCACCACCAAATAACAAGTTCAGAGTCTACAAACAAAATGCACAGAGGAAAATGGAACCCCTCCCACCTTGCTGGTAGAAGTATAAATTTGTTCAATCATGAAAACCGTTATGGATATTTCTCCCAAAAGTATAAATACAGCTACTACTTCAAAAATATATATGCACACCTATGCTTGTAGTTGCTTTTTTTAAAAATAATAGCCAAGATAAAGAAACGGCATGTGCCATATGTAAACAATTGGATACTATAACTCGGCTATGAGAAATGATGAAATCTTGACTTCTGAGACCACATAAATGAAACTTTGAGGAATCAAGCTAAGCAAAGTAAGTCCAAAGAAGAATAAACTTTTTGTACAACTTATGTGGAATATAAAGAAACAAGGAAAGAAAACTAAATGGAAGTAAAGCCGTGGACTCAGACTGCAGAACTGAGGGTATGGATAGTGGAGGAGGTAGATCATTGAGACGGTAAAGAAGGTCCAGTGAACCTTGAGGTCATATAAGTACTTTCATGGTGGGTACGATACAGTAAAATATGGTTGAGGAGACATAGATCTGTACTCCTAAAATATATACAGTAGTGTAAGTCAATTCTAAGTTGCTTGGAATATATAAAACAATTCAACTACAAAACATATGCCACTTGGGTAAAATTACTTTTTGTACATCCTTTTTCTTTTCTTGACTTTTAGCTCTGAGATCAAACTTTTATTTAGCATACACTTTCAATTTGAAACACAGAAAAATGATTTTTCGGACTGCTATGCCATGAATGTCATAGTGGAAGATTTAGACTTTATTTTGGCCATATCATTTTCTCCCTGCAGAAGAACTAACTACCATTTCTGGAAGAGGTATTATCAACCCTCTGATGCCATCTCACTGCTACTGCTGCTTAGAAGCATTCGTTTTTACTATACTTTCCCATCTCTCTTGGACTTCAGCCATTCTAATTATTATACGCAAAACTTTGAAAAAACTGACCCGGGTTTGATTCCTCTGTCCCTCTCAGAGAGCCCGGCAAGTTACCAAGAGTATCCCTCCCGCACAGCAGAGACTGGCAAGCTCCCCGTGGCATATTCGATATGCCAAAAACAGTAACAAGTCTCACAATGGAGACGTTACTGGTGCCCGCTTGAGCAAATCGATGAACAAAGGGATGACAGTGATATAGTGATACACTGATCTAGGGTTACTTTGTTTTTTTTTTATTTACCACAATATAGTTCACATCAATTCAACTTTCTTCTTTGTCTCTACTTAACAATCAGCTACTCTGATCTAAATACCACTGACTTTACTTGTAAATTATTGTACCTGCTGTTCTCATTTAAATTTAAACTCTGTACTAAAACCTTATAATTAGATGAAAAGCACCAATGTCTCACTGGGAGGTTATAATAAGGTACTTTGATATGGACAAGCATTTCATGAACTATGGGTACAGCATTGTTCTAATGTACTGCAAGTTGGCTCAAAGGCTCTGGGACAGGGACAGATGTCATGTGGGTGGACAGTTAGTGAAGGTAGTCTAGGCTCCATCCCAAGCTTCCCACTCACTCTGAAGGCAGCAAAATGTTTCTGATAGAATCATGGATATTATTACATTAGAAGCATAGAAAAATATGAAATGATAGGACAGAAAAGTATCAATAATGTCAGAAAGATTCCCAAGATTTTCATTCAATAAACAGTGAATATGAGCCAGGGAGAACAGCTTCTCCCTTATGAAGAAAGTATTTCTTTCAAAATGATGTAAATCAAAAATCACTGTCGCTAGGCATGTCAGCTTATTGAACAGACCTCCAGATCCAATTGTGCCCTCTCTATAATTATTGCTAGCCTGTTTTGTCTTTGGCAGATGAAATCCAGTAAGGGTTAATTCCATCATCTAGCAAAAGGTCAAGGCTCTACTCAATACTAATTACATAGAGCAGAGTGTAATCTTCTGACTGGAGAGCTAGTAATAGTTTTCAGTCAAGTGGAAACAGGTTAAAGCCGGGTTTGTAAACCCAGATGCCTGGGATATAAGGTTGATAAGCCATTTCAATAAAGCAATTTCACCCTACGTTTAAGCAGTTATGAATATGGAAAAATGCTAATTGGTACTATATCTCAGTGTTCTGGGAAGTATAGAGTGATGTCAACTATATGATATTTAAATAATATATGTCACTGAAGCTACATAAGTGAGCAACTTCAAAATTTACCATCTAAAACTAGACCGAAGGTATTATTTTTTCCAGCAAAAGTCATTAACTTGATTCTTTCAGTGAATTCCCTTGACTTTCAATGTCACAAGTATTCAATTTTCTAAATTAGTGTGACAACTAAAGGCAATGTGGAATCCCAAAGAACAACTTGGCAATTTTAACTCTAGAAAAAAATGTATGAGCTTGTAAGTCCATAAATTATTTTTTCAGGGTTCTGCTAATATCTGGTTCATACTGAGATTGTTCTTGCATCGCTTTAATTTTGACTTCCTTATGTGGAAAGTAGGATAAAATAAGCTTTGGGTTGCCATCATAATTTACCGTAGCACTGTAGCACTGTCATCCCGCTGTTCATCAATTTGCTCAAGTGGACAGCAGTATCTGCTGGTGTCCGCTTGACCAGCGGATCATCATGAGACTTGTTGTTACTGTTTTTGGCATATCGAATATGCCATGGGTAGTTTGCCAGGCTCTGTCGTGCAGGTGAGATACTCTCAGTAGTTTGTCAGGCTCTCCGAGAGAGATGGGGAATTGATCCCTGGTCAACCGCATGCTAGGCGAATGCCCTACCCACTGTGCTATCGCTCCAGCTCATAATTTACCATCAGCTTTAGAAAACTAATCATAGTTAAAGTAAAGGAGCTATTATTTACATTCAAAAAATTTCTTCAGAAAACTGTGCCAGATTTATGGCTAAAGTCCTACAGCTTCAGACACCATAATTTTGCCCCTAATGTCTCTAGGACATTTCCTTCATTAGCTGAGGCAGTAGTCAGCTAATAATATAAAATTACTGAGAGCTAAAATTATTTTTCAATCTTTTATTTTTCATCAATAACATATAATATCATTAGACCAATGGAAAATATTATAAAGAATTTTACAGCATATGCTTGTGGGTTTTTTTTGGGGGGGAAGTGGGAGTGTTGGACTAGATTTACTAGTGCTTAGATTTACTCCAGGCTCTGCACTCAGCAAAAACTTCTGGCAGGTTCAGGGAAACAACATGGGACTCTGTGGGACTCTGGGGATCAAATCAGAGTCTGCTGCATACAAGGAAAGCACCTAACACACTGTCTCTTCTTTTCAGCCTCTTATATCACATCTTCATAATATTAATATCCATATCATAAATAGAAGCCACTGTCACTGTCATCCTGTTGCTCATCGATTTGCTTGAGCGAGCACCAGTAATGTCTCCATTGTGAGACTTGTTGTTACTGGTTTTGGCATATCGAATATGCCACGGGTAACTTGCCAGACTCTGCCATGCAGGCGACATACTCTCGGTAGCTTACCACGCTCTCCGAGAGTGGCAGAGGAATCGAACCCAGGTCGGCCGAGTGCAAGGCGAATGCCTTACTGCTGTGCTATCGCTCCAGCCCTTCCACATCATATTCATAAGAATTATAATTCGCACTATTGTGCCACTTTTCATTCATGTTTCTGTGCTTAAGAAAAGACCACGTGAACTGTCTGCAGGAAAATGTCTTCCATGGATCACTTGCATTTCTATATCTTATCAGTAAGGTACTGACTCTCTTTTACTATAGATTATTTTTTTTCACATGTTTTGCTTGTAAGAGATTGTGTTTTATTTCATCTTTATTGAAGATAAAGACACTGTATTCTTCTGGGATCAGTGTGATCTATTTAATAAAAGAGAGTTGTATTCCATAAGGTAGCACAGTATAATACTATACATTAGGTCCACATACATGACCTTTGTGAAACATGAAGCCAAAGAACATTGGCAGAAATATGCTGGTCCTAATGCTACTCTGTCTGCATCGGAGCCAGAATTCTCAAACTTTTGTAAGTATCCATGAAACTTGCTGTCTACATTCTTGGCCTCCAAAAAAGGTAAAATCTGAGAAAATCTATAGTTATTTTCTTTAAATACAAATTATAGTGCCATGCTTATAGCAAATACTGACCACTTATAAGCAGTTTGCTTTGTGACATTTGCTTGCTCATTTTCCTGCCTTCTTTTGACCACTCTGGAAATTCTGTTTTCAGATTCATTAATTTGGGTCTATTTTCTCCCTCCATCTGTCTGACCTGAGATATTGCTTTGCAAGCTAGATTTTTATAGCCTCTCTTTATTTTCTATGTTCTAGGACTTTACAGAATTTTTTTCTTTATTTTTGCTAACTCTTCATCTCTATAACAGACCAAGGATTGTGGGTCACTGTAGAAACTAACACTCCTTCATATTATGGAATAATTTAGTGTCTCAAAATATTCACTAATGATAGCTATGGTTTGTTTATAATCCAGTACCAACAATAGTCTTGCTAAATACCAATATAATGTTACTCTAACACACTTTTAATTCTTACAGAAAATTCAACCAATGCTCTTCTGAAACACTCTCTGAATACCTAAGGGTCTTATTTTCTCAAATTCTCCTCTGTCTTTGACTTCCTGAATCAGCCAATGTGTAATTTTCTGTTCCAAGTAATCTGGTTGTTTCTGTATCTCTGCCCTGGCATTGACTCAGATATGAATCAAGATAAGTCCCTTATCTTCGTTTTCACTGAGAGGAAAAATTGGATATGATATTTTTTAATATGTGAAGAGAGATCATGTCATACTAAATGCATAGGAATTAAGATATTTTTTATCTCCTGATTATATAGTTGATAATATATCCAGTCAATGTGATTAATTATGTATTTTTCATTATGATTTATTAGTATTATATGTATCATGGTTGTATCTATTATCCTCATTCCTACTGAATAATCCTCATGACAATATGAATCACATTATTCTAGTCACTCCCTGTTGCATTCATTTAAGGAGTCACAAACTGCAGTTGAAAACTCAATAAAAGCAGTTGAAATATATATATATTTATATATTTCCCTGTTGTTTTCAAACTCACCATGGTCTGGCAGAAAGTCCATCGCTCTGGCAAAGCCATATCCAGACAAGTGGCACTTTATCTCAGCCTTTGCATCTGTAGGCAAAGGGTGACAAGAGATTAACATACCTATTAACATTCTGGTGATTCACTATCCCTTGCTGATTCTTCTAACCAAAGTTAAAAAGTATGTCATTTTGTTATACAATCTTTGATTAACTTTTTGATTAGCAAGACAACTCAAACTTCAAGAGGGTTCAATAACTGTAGAGCTATGACTGATCTATTTTTCAAGGCCCACACTGTTTTGAAACACGACAGGCTCACTATTGAATGCTTCCTATAGTTAAGTTGGTTGGTTTCACTGAGAGATATAATATAAAGCAAGCACAGTTTAAAATACTGTACTATTGTATCAATACGTTGTTTGATATTTAAAAAATGATATTAAAGATTATATTTAAAATCAAATAGCAGTTACACTATACGGGGAAAAAAAGCAGATACATTAAGAAAATGCTAAGCCACTGAATTGTCCCAGATAGATCTGTCCCAAGGCTGAGAATTTTGGGACCTTCTCTGAATAAGGGAAGGGACAGTCTCCTCCCAGCAGAAAGGCCCCATAGTCCACACCAATCTTGACATGTTTCAGCACAGTAATGTCCCAGGTCTACAATGGAATCACATCAAACTGCAAAGGAGCCAAATTGTCCCAACTCCAGAGCTCCTGGAGTATGTGGCCACATATGCAAAAGTGCAATAACTCTAAATTTCATAGTACTAACATGCTGGTAGGAACACTGTAAATTTGATGAAAAGGTTTTATGGAAGCCCACTGTGTTCAGTGAGAGAAAACAATAACACAGAAGGCTTAACTAGGATCAGCCAACTCAGTAAGTCCTCAGACAATGACTATAGTAACATCATTGTGAGATATAACAATTACCACAAGTTAAAAAATTTTTCTTTTCTAAAAAAATTATTTATTTTAATCAAATCACAGTGATATACTTTTACAAGGTTGTTCATGATTGGATTTCAGTCCTATGATGCTCAAATACCTGTTCCTTCACCAGTGTACTTTTACCACCAACAATGGTCCCAGTTTTTCTCCCATTCCCCCACCCTGCCTACCACTATGGCAGGCACTTCTCTCTCTCTCTCTCTCTCTCTCTCTCTCTCTCTCTCTCTTTCTCTCTCTCCTCTCTCTCTGTCTTTCTCTCTCTCTCTTCCCTCCAATTTTTTTTGAATTGTTCTTTTCTTGATAATTCGTTTTGTCATTTTGTTGTAGCAAGAAATATAAAGTAAAATTGTGCCTGTTTAAGGGTCAGGTGGGGGGTGGGGAGGTGGGAAATATGAGTGCTGGTGGGGGGATGTTGACCCAGGAGAAAATTAAATGCAAGTGTTAAAAATTGAAAAACAAGTCCAGTAGTGTCAATAAAAGATAATCTTAAGAATGGTTTAGTGTGATTTTATTAGAATACAAAAAGGAAGTCCTGGAGAAGTTAAAAAAATGAACACTAGGGTTTTAATCAACTCATTCAGGTAGATGAAATCAAGTTCAGTCTCAATAGATTTTTAGGAACACAGAATATTTCACCACTCTCCACGTAACTATTGAACAGAATAAATATCTTTGTAAATAGGCTGATGATATGCATCTTATGTAAGTATGAAACTAAAATTAATTCTTTCCAATATTCTTAGTTCTTTAGCATATTCCTCAATATTAATGTCCTATTTCTGTGTAATTTTACTTAAAATTGTTTTTAAAATAAATTTGCATGATAAATTCGTCATTTTTTTAGAACTCTACATAAGCAAACATGTTCAACAATAAAATCATATCCTGTAATAAATGACCAAAAGACATTGAAGAGGAAGCACAGAAAGGTCATTTCAAAATAGCATTATAGTTCTATCATGTATCTGTTCCAGAGCACGGGGACTCCACACAGAGAAAAGACTGAATTATAAAACACAATCTCAGGAACTACAATGAGTCATATCCTATTCTGTCTTAAAGTCCAAGTTGTCCTGCTTGGCACATATTATCCTGACTTCACAGTTATCACAGTGGGGTTCAGCAAGACAGAGATGCTATCAGGTCATTGTGACAGGAAGCAGAAGGCAATCATTTTTAGAAAGGACAACTCAGCTCTCTTTTCTAGTATTTGGTACTCCTAATGTGGCAAAGGTTGAGCTGCTCCTTCCAAGTAAGAATCTGTGCCTCTGAATCACCTTGCTAAGTTGTAGTGAAGCAGTCACTGTGTTAAATTACAAGGAAACTCACTAATATTCTTTACTTCAAAGCGAATTCATGGATTGAAAGTATTTGAATATATCAGTTGAGCTGAAAATCCATGAATGTGATCTTCCGGTTTTATCAAAATACATTTCCCCCTGACCTTTTTCACAGTTCCACTTCAGAACTCAATTTATTCCTGGCCCTGCTTGTTGTTTTCACTGATAACTAATGAGCACTTTGTGGACTTCTCACCCAAAAATTTTGTTCAAATTTTTTTTCATGGAAAGAGAATCTGGATAATTTGGTCAATTACAATGTAATAATATTAAACCATTATTCATGTCTTAATTACAACTCCCTTAATCTACCTTACACATATGTTTTTAGTGTTACACATAATTTTTAGTGTCTCCATGAAAGGGTGGGGTTAGATATGATTCTAGTGAAAACAGAAAATATTGAATGTCATAGAAAGAATTTTATTTCGATTGGAAAAAATAATGGATCTTATGGGTGAAAATAGGAATGTTTTAATTTGTTTTGGAATCAAAGAACAACACTTTACTAATATTGACTTCTTAGAAATTGAGGCATTTCAGCTGTTAGGAAAGGTGAAGTCATGAAATTTGCTTATAAATGGATGGTCATGGAGAGTATCTTGCTAAGTTAAATGAGTCAGAGAGAGAGGGACAGACATAGAAGGACTTCACTCATTTGTGAAATATAAAATAACATAATATGAGACAGACACCCAAGGACAATAGAGACAGGGCCAGGAATATTGTTCCACGGTTGGAAGCCTATCTCATGAGCTTGGGGAGAAGGCAGCTGGGATAGAGAAGGATCATTAAGTCAATAATGGTTGAAGGGATAGTTCTTGATGGGAAATATGTACTGAAAGTAGATAAAGGACCAAACATGTTAGCCTCTCCATATCTGTATTGCAAACCATAATGCCCCAAAGTAGAGAGAGAGTATGGCGGAAAATGTCTGCCATAAAAGCAGGGGGAGGGTTTGGATGGAGGGACATACTGAGGACATTGGTGGTGGAAAATGTGCCTTGGTGGAGAGATGGTTTTTGATCATTGTATGAATGCAACTCAAACATGAAAGCTTTGTAACTGTATCTCATGGTGATTCAACAAAAAAATTTTTGAAAATTGAGGCATTAAATTCCAAGATATATTTTACTCAGACCAGATTATTCCCAAGTGGTACCAAAAAATTAAGTGATTGACAAATGAGAATATCATTAAGGTGCATCACTATGCCAGTAAGGCAGATAGAAAATGCAAGAAATATTGATAATCTATAAATAGAAGGAATGCAAAAGTCATATGTCAGAGACAATTTAATATTGTCAAATCTGTGAAAAATCTTGAAATATTTTGTATTAAAAATCTTGTAAATGATAGAAACACATTTTAAACAAGATTCAATGGATAGTTATTTCTTTGTGTAACTGAATACAGAATATGATCATTTGTGTAAGAAGGCAGAAATTGCACCATTTTGATTGTTTATAAATGTTACTAAATTTTACCAGAATCATAAACAAAATAATAGTTTTGAGATTTCTGTAGAAATATTACAATAAATGTTATCAGCAAAATGTTTTATTAAAATACAATTGGAAATTAACTACTTTGTTAAAGTAGGAGAGGGTGGTGGCAGGGGTGGAGATGGCAGCAGTGTTTTCCTCCGTTCACAGCCTGACTTGCCAAGGAGATCTGCCAATCTGTTTTACTACAGGTAGATTACAATGGCTTGAAACTAAAGTAGAGCTTAACCAGTTGGTGAAAACATCTATTGTGCAACATGGCAGGAAATGCTGTCATTATCATTGACAGATCTAATTCTGCTTGGGCAAAACTAAGACTGGAAATAATACAGCATAGAGTCAGTAATCTTCCAGTGAAGTGAAGAGAAAGACTCTCTGTATCATGAGACGAAATCTCATTATTGTTTTAATTTGCATCTTCTTGATGATTAGTGAAGTACAGCATTTTTTCATGTGCCTTTTGGCCACTTTTATTTCCTCTTTCAGGAAGTTTCTGCTCATTACTTCTACCAAATTTTTATGGTATTTGGGCTTTTTTTATAACTTTTTTTTCAGTTCCTTATGCACCTTTGATATTAACCCCTTACTAGATGAATATTGGATAAATATTTTTTCCATTCCATGCAATATCTTTATATCTTGGTCACCATTTCCATTGAGTTTCAGCAGACTTTTAATTTAATATAGTCCTATTTATTTATCTTGGCTTCCATTTTCTTTCTCAGTAGTATTTTATCTTTGAATATTTTTTTAGCTCCAATTAGTTGATTTTTTTTGCAAGAAAAGGGTACTCACTCTCCTACCTTCTCTGAAAATCATGCCCACTCCTTCAAGAGAAGCTTTGAAATATAATGAATATGTTCAGAAAATGTAAGAAAATACAAAATTAATATATATGCTGCATTTATATATACAATGAGTTGGAGGAAAGGAAAACTGAACATCAAATAAATACCACTTATAATTGCATCAAGAAAGATAACATTTTGGAAAAAAATAGCAAAAGTATATGAGAGATATGTGCACCCAAAAGGTATTTTAAAAAGGACTATGACAGAGGGTTATTGGCATTTAGTGGTGGAAGCAGGATGGTAATATCGCACCTTTAAAACATATAAACACTTACAATTTGTAAATTTCTGTTACCTTAATAGATCAATAATAAAAAATAAAAAAGATGTAACAAAGAAATTGAAAAGCTTATCCTGTTCATAAATTAAAATGATACATTATTATAATTTCTATCTTACCAAAACAGCTGATTCAAGGGAATTTTTATCAAAATACCAATGGAGGGGGCAGAAAAATGCTTGTAAGGGGCCAGCAGGTAAGGTGCTTTCCTTGCACACAGCACCTAACTCTGATTCAACCCTGGGAGCCTTATGTGGTTCCCTGGAGCACTTCAAGAGTGATTCCTAAGCACAGAATCAGGAGTAAGCCCTGAGCACCACCAGGTATGCCCCTGCCACCCCCACCAAAAAAAAAAAACAAAACAAATAAACATTCAGTTAATTTTATTAGTCACTTTATTGACTAATAAAATGTTCTGAGAATACAAAGTAATTATGTAAGATAAGAAGAAAAATAAAAACATGCTCAATGGCTTCAAAGTACGTACTTTAAAGTATTTTACAGGTAAATAAAATAGTAAGGTTTGGGAATTAAAAAAAGCAGGATTGAGATTATGAAATGGATTTCAAACAATGTCAGCAACAGAGATTGTTTGGATACTCAAATCCAATGGCAAGAATAAGCAAGTAGGATTACATCAACATGACAATGATAGCTGGAAATGATCACTCTGGATAAGAACTGAGTGCTGAGAGTAGGTAAAGGGACAAACATGATAACCTTTCAGTACCTGCATTGCAAACCATTAATGCCCAAAATAAAACAGAGAGAGTGAGGGTGATACAGAGAAAGAAGAAAAGTGCCTGCCATAGAGGCAGGCGGGGGCAGGGGTGGTGGGAGGGAAACCAGGGATATTGGTGGTGGGAAATGCCCGGTGCTGAAGGGATGGGTGTTATAATATTTTATGACTGAAACTCAACCATGTACAACTTTGAAATTGTGCATCTCATGGTGATTTAATTTTAAAAAATTAAGAAAAAAAACAAAAAATAAATATTGCCATCAAATAGAAAAGGAGAAGTAGCACTAGGTAAAGATACTTATCAATAATACATCTGAAAGGATTTAACATTCAAGATATTTAAAGAAGTCACACAACTCAACAAATGCAAGCAAGTAAACCAATAATAAAAAGAGGCACAAGACCTAAACAGACACTTTTGCAAAGAAGACAAACAGATGGCACAACTAAAACATAAAAAAAAATTGAATATCACTTAAGGTTTTTTGTTTGCCTTTTAGAAACCACATTTGGCTGCTTTCAGAGCTTACTCCTGGCTCTGAGCTCAAGGATCACTCCTGGCAGTGCTTGGAGATTTAACCCAGGTCTTCTGTGTGCAAGATAAGCCCCCTACATGCTATTATCGTGTCACAGGCCCTTCAACATCATTTAGCATTAAGAAAATGCAAATCAAACCACAAAATGATATTATCTCACATCAGTCAGAGTGGTGTATATTCAAATGCTTAGAAATAACAAGTGATGAGAATGTGCGGTGCTGTCAGTAGGAATATAAATGACTCAGCATCTATGAAACAAATTAAAAAAAAACTTCCTAGACTCATGAAAACTATGATTGCTACTGAAGGTAAAAAGAAACAGTGGTTGGGAGTAATAAGAGCAATAGTTTTTTGGTTATAGGATGGAACTATTATTTTGGTGGTGAAAGCTGAAATGTCCTAAAAAGTCCTAAAATTTCATAACATTGTAAACCAAAGCATCAATAAAACAAGAAAATAAATGCAGAATTCTAAAAGAGTTCCTCTTTCTAAGAACATATGTTTAACACAAATAGTGAATACTTTAATCAAACAGGAAGTAGTTTTATCAATAGAGGGGAATAATAAAATGTCTAATGAATCTGGCAATGTACATAGGTTACTATTCAAAGAAAATAAAAAACGGTAGAGAAATTAATTAATAAGTTTATTCTAACACAGTCACTGACTTAAGTCTTCACAAAAAGGATAGGAAAAAAAGGTTTGGATAAAAGATTGAAGGACAAGTGAGTCAAATCTAAGATTGATTTAATTCATGGTTTATCTAAGCATGAAATCATAAGTATGCATATATAGAAATTCATTTACATTACAGTGATTGCACTGAAGCTCTTAACAGTCAAAGAATGGAAGCAAACTGGAAAATAGGCATTAGCTTGGTCATATTATGGAGCACAGTTTGCAGATAAGGGACTGGGGTAATAGTACAACATATAGGTGGGACATTTGCCTTGCATGCAGCCTACCCAGGTTCAATCCTGGCATCCCATATGGTTTCCCTCCCACCCTCACCCCCGCCTTACCCCAGCAACTCCAAGAATAATTCCTGAGGGCAGAATCAGGCAGTAACCCATGAGTGTCACTATGTATAGTCCAAACACACATCAAAAAGTTGCAGATGAACATATTGATAACAGAAAGAACAATATTTTAATAAAAATTCAGTTCTATTTTTAGTACTCTTAAATTTGTATCAGTTAGACTAGCAATGGATTTTCCAGATTAAACATTCTTTCTGGATGATGGTAAGAGTATGTCAATATAATATTAGCCAATGGGTGAACAAAAGCAGATTTTCCTTTAGTGTAATTAGTACAAGTTCATACACTTAATGCCTGAATATAGCAAAAAGGAGGTATTTCCATTTTTCCTACCTTGCTGCTTCAACTGAGATGTTTCAAATAATCTTTCCTTGCCTTGAGACTGCAATTTACACAAGTTTTCATGGTTTTGAAGCCATCTATTTAGATTGAGTAAAACCACTAAACACCCTTCCTAGGTCTTTAGTTTATTGTTGATAAAATATGGCACTTCTTGCTCATATTTTCATAGCTTATTACACAAACACACATGTGTATATATAACTAGTTCTATATAGAGATAATATAGACAAACCCACTTTATTATCCAGTAAACTTTTTTAAAATCTATCTTTCACTTCAGCAACTGTTGCTTTTTACTACTCAGTAAGTTTAATATTAAACCAAACTATTTTTTACCTCCATCTTACGGCATGTGTCATAAAAGCATCTTGATAGTATGAATAGCCCAATGAATTTTTAAAAATCTTACACCATTTAGTTGATGATTTCCAAATGAGACATATACTATAAAATGTATACTTTATGAAAACTTTGGTAATTCTTATTAGTATTTGGAAAAAGATTACAAATTTTAACCTTATTTTGTTTAATATGCATTGTAAAAAAATCAGTGGTCATTCAAGTCCATAATTTCTTTGCTTAGTTATTCACACATTGAATGAGGAATTCTGGATTAACTTTGAATAAATTATAAAGTAAATATTGTTTCAGCGCAGCCAAGCAAAAATTCACAAAAGCAGTAAATCACTAGTAACGCGGTTATGTCACTTTGTTCACAAAATAGCATTCTTTCCCTAACTATGTCTGGTCTGAACTTAAAAATGCTTCTGTAATATGTTAAAAATATATCTTGGGCCAAAGAAATATCCCAGTGGTTCAGACATATGTGTTGCATGAGTACAGATTCAAGTCTGATTGCTCATACTGCATGGCACCTTGTGCCCTAGAGATTTATCATCATTAGGCCCCAAACTGAATTTGACTAGATTGTTCAAGTGTTGCAGGGAAAGGCCCTAGTGATACCTGAGCATTGCATAGGAGGTCCCCAAAATGTATCCAGCATTTGTAATTCATTTGTACACTGTAGACTATATGGGAGGTATTATATAAAAAATGAGTCACTGCATGAACTATCATTATTCTTATTGGCATTCCCTCTGTATCTAAGTTAAGAAGTGCCAAAAGTAAATGAAGCAGAAATAAAAGTTTAAAATGTCCAGAATAATTATTGCAGAAAATTACATATGGGACTATATATATATGTATATTATATATATACATATGTATAAGACTTGTATAGTAAGATTTGGAATGTCATATACAATTTTGAGTACGAGCCAAGACAGAATGAATTATACAATCTTATTTTAAATTCCTCGGTGCTGGAAATAAATTCTATTTAATTGCATATTACTACAGTTAAGATAGTGTTTTGCACTTGTGTGTTGTTTGTTATTGGTTTGGGGGTCACACCTACTGATACTCAGGGCTTAATAGTGACTCTATAAGAACAAGCCTTGAGCACCTTAAAAAGCCAGGGCTCTTAAAATCACCGCGTCAGGGATCATGAGACCATACAGGTACACAGAATAGACAGAACCTGGGTCCTGCAAGATGCAAAGCCAGCACCCTGCTTTCTGTACCATGATCCAGCCCCAAACACTTTAAAAATATTTTATTATATATAGCATTGGTAAAAATTGTAGAGTAGAAAGATCATACATGTGAAGTTTTGAGCTGGACATCTGTATATTTGTGAATATAAGCAATTTGTCTTGTACCTCTCTAACCAAAGAACTGAAAATATGGTATCACTGTATCACTGTCATCTCGTTGTTCATCAATTTGCTCAAGCGGGCGCCAGTAACGTCTCCATTCATCCTTGTCACATTCAGGGTCAGGAAAATGAGGCCCATTATTGTTACTATTTTTGGCATATCGAATAAGCCGTGGGTAGTTTGCCAGGCTCTGCCGTGCAAGATTCTGAATTGCTCTCTTCCGGGAGTTTATTTTATAGTCCCTGGATCTTGACTGTTGATGAGATTACATGGCACAAGGGAAAGGGGGCACAGTTTGTGGGTGTGACTTCCAAGCTACTGGAAAATGGGGGATCTGAGTGGAGGAGGCCCAGTCCCTATCCCAGCAGGCTTGAAGATCTCAACCACAGGTCCGAATACCTGGTTTCTCTGTCCATTCCTTCATGGGTGAGGCTCTGAGCATGTCGAGAGTGGCCTTGAGCATGTCTGTGGCTGGGTTCTGGAGGTTTTCAGCTGCCAGGGCTCTGCTTGGGGCAGGGAGGGAGACTCAACCCGCTTCCCTCCAAGGGGAACCTGATGAAGACAGTCTGGAGCAGAGGCAGGAGATTCTGCCAATAATATGGTACATTATTACTAATGTTGCTGAGATAAACATGACAATATCATAGGCAGCATTACTCTCATGTTCATTCATTACATATAACACTGTTGCTCCCCATTTACTTAACAACTACGTTGTTCAGGTATTGTGATAGGCTTTGGGAATACATCAGTAAGCAAAATGGGAAAAAATATTGCCTTGAGCTATCATCATGTTGGATGGAAAATGATATGTAATATAGAGAAACTAAATAATGCATAAGGCATGTGATGTGTAAAGAACTGTACCAATATGACAATAAGAATTGTGTTCACCAAGGACACGAGTGTTGAGCAGAGACTTCAAATATATTAGAGACAAAACCATATGGATACTGTAATGAAAGCATCTCAATCAGAGAAGAGAGCAAGTACAAATCCTCAAACTGGGAATAATTAGTGTAATTAGAGATATGCATATAAATGTTGAGGGAGAGAAAAGCACAAAAATCAACAGAGAATCAGCATGGGTAAAATTTTGTTGACAGGTCATTGTAAAGAACTTGCCTCTTATTTTGAACAATACGGGGAAAAAATTGGAGATCTTAAGTATAGGAGTTAAATGATTTGATTCCCAGTTTTAAAAGATTCGTCTGTCGTTGGCTTTGAATTCTTTCCATATCTTGGCAATTGTACTAAGTGCAGGGATGAACATAAGTGTAAATATATCTTTTTAAATGAATGTCTTTGTGTTTGGGAGAAAGATGCCAAGAAGTGGTATTGCTGGTTAGCAAAAAATGTACAAAGGTAATGTAATGGGAAAAGTTATGCACATAATTGAGTTGGGGGTTTGGTAATGAGGGGTGCTGGGGTCTTGATGAGAGGTAGATGGGTACACTAATGAATGGTGTGATATTGGAATTATGTCTATGAAAAACTACTATTAATAGTATGCAAACTCTAGAATCTCATTTTTTTATATAAAGAAGTATTTTAAACAGTGGGGTTTTGCACAAGATAGTAAAAGGATATTAAAAGGATAGTTAAAAAGTATTTTAAATAGTGGGGAGCTGAATACAATTAACTCAGGCAGGAGCAATCTGGGTGATAGAATGAGAACAGAACAATAGAAATCAGGATCTGAATGTATTTTGATGCATTAAACAATAGCAACTTAATTTGTTACAAATTACATGTGAGTTGTGATATAAAGCAAGCAAGAGTGAGGTAAAAGATATGTTTAGGGGGCAGTGTGATAGTTCAGTGAGTAGGACACTTGCTTTGAATGTGTCTGACCCAGGCTTAATTCCTGGTATCCCATATAGTCACCCGAGCATTGCTATGAGCAATTCCTGAGGGCAGAGCCAGGAGTAATCCCAAAGCACCTTATCCTCCCCTGTGTTATCTTCTGAGAAGCTAGGGAGAGCCCCTGCATATCTCCCTCCCGCCACCCAGGTTTGGTGGACTTAGGCTGATCTCCCAGTCAGAATGGCAATTGCCATGGGTGGACAAAGGAGGAAGCCAAGACCAAGCTGGTTGATTGATCAGTTGCCGTTTATTCCATTCTCCCCACCCATGCTCCTGTTCCAGTTTTCCTGTACCCCTCATCCTAGTCTCACACTGTCCCCTCATTCCCGTCTCTCCTCCTGTCTCTCCTGCTCATCTCTCTGCACTCCTTCCCTCCCTCCCTCCCTCCCTCCCTCTCTCTCTCTCTCTCTCTCTCTCCTCTCTCTCTCTATCTCTCTCTCCTCTCTCAATTCTCCCACATTGGGAGATTTGCTGCCACACACCCCATCTGGCAGCAAAATCAACATATCAAAAGCCCTTCTTGAGCCCATCAGGCTCAAGAGTGGAAATCCACCTAGGGAAAATCTCACCATAGACTCAGACTACAGTGCTCAGGGCGGATTAATCATTCCTAACCCTAGTAAGATCCGAATCTAGTTATTCTAGTTATTTTGGATCATGACAGAATTTGTCCATGACCAAGCTCTTAACTTATGATTAAGTATTATGGCTCTTTGGCCAGGCCCATTTTGATGCCAGGGTAGCTCACAGCTTGCCTTGAGTTCATCCAGTCCCTTGTCGGACGCTGCTTTTGGGGTGCTAGGAAGTAAGGGCAACTGAAGCTTAAGTCAAGAGAACAGATGCCCAGTGGTGAATATTAATCAGTCAATTAACAACCCAGTTACAAAAGCATAGCATTAACTATTTTCCTGTATCCATACAAAAAAGACTTTGCTCTAAATTAACTATGCAAAAGACTTAAGGAGAAGAGAAAAGCAACATTTACAAGTTAACAGAGCAAAAAGAAAGAGGTTACAAATAAACACAGAAGAATGGGAGCACTGTGATGGGAGTAACCCAATAAACCTAACCTCCCTGTCATAAGGCAGAAAAGACAATTTTTTACACTCCCCAATTTTTTTAGTGTTTGCAGACACTCGAAATAATTATCTCCATTAGCCTATAATCCCTACTTATAAATACATTACAAAAGTCTTATCCAAGGAAGCATAATTACTTAGTGGTGCAATCAGAATCTGACAGCCAGAATTCATGCACCTAGTATAAAATTTTACATTTTTCTGTATCTATATTACTTATTTATACAATGTGCTGTTAAACCTAAAAACATAAGCATCTTGCATCAAAGTGAAATTGGCATTTTTGAAATTAAATTGAACAACAACTGTTTTCTGCCATTGACTAATTTTGTTTAAAAGAGAATAAGGAAGAAGACTAGCAAGGGGTTCTCCGTGCTGATGGGATTCAGTTTCACAATTTATCAAGCATTTGCTCGAATGCGATGGCTGAGGAATTGCTGTCAAGACAAAGTGTGAATGAATGAATCTTTTCCTGAATGAAAAGAACAATTCTGAGTAAAACGCATTAATGTTTCTCCTCGCTTTTTCATAAGCTCCACGGCCATGAGAAACAAATGAGAAGTGCTGTGGAAAGCTGCGACACGCAACTCTATTGATGCAGCTGCGTGAACTTTCTTACTAATGGCTCCCCACCCAGATCTTTCTCTCTGAGAGGGTGAAATAGCTCATTTAATTTAAGAAAGCAAATTTTCCTAAAAGGTCTTGAATCAAAGCTTTAGAATAAAAGAAAGTTGTGGTACTCTCTGGTAAGTGTTAAGAAGCAATGTGAGTCGCACAATCAGCTACATTAATTGATGTGGCAATAAATTCCCAAGGGCCCTCTCCTATGGCTGTGTCTGATTGCAGGCAGCGTTCAGAGCTGAAGGATGATGACATACTAGAGTTATGAGCAGCCCAGAAGGATCAGGGGACAAGCGTATTGGCAGTAAGTTGTTCCCACCTGATCCAGTCAATGATTAACTGTTTGAACCTACTTCAGCTTTTAAATACTTGAGTTTGGCAGGGAAAGTGGTATATTGCAGTGGGTTCCAGGGAAAAAGCCAGTTCTAAAATGAAAAGGATATAATATGACAAGTCATATTATAAATTAACTGGCAATATTTTCCTAATCTGGATTTTTATGTTTGCAAATAATTAGACTGTAAGGTACCAGTAAATCTTGTATAAACTTATATAGTTTACTGTAAATAGTTTGGTGACAAAGGAGGATATTTTCAAGAATAAGTAGAAACAGTTTGGGTGTTTTTGTGAATGGGGTGTGTGTGTGTGCGCGTGTGTGGTGAATGAGAGGGTAAGTGGCAAAACATCAGTTTTTATATAGGGTTTAGGGCTTATGGGAACCTAATACATCATTTTACAGCCTTGTATACTTCTGTTTCATGAACAGTTTATGTAGGTGGAAAGTGAATTAAAACTGCCAGAAACAGAAGAAATGAATATGAAACTTAAAATGGTATATAGAATACTGGAGATAAA
Source organism: Sorex araneus (assembly GCF_027595985.1). NCBI lineage: Eukaryota > Metazoa > Chordata > Mammalia > Eulipotyphla > Soricidae > Sorex > Sorex araneus. Next base: position 50,534,754 of record NC_073308.1, on the reverse strand, counting down.
AATTAAATTTACAGATAAAATACAGGATCCTTCATTCAGTCTAACTTTCAACTAGAAAAAATACACATTTTATGTATAATTATATTATAAATATTGATCTTTATATTGTTAGGATCACATATTTTCATATGATTCAGTATTACACATTACTTGGCATTATTTAGTATTGTGCATTTAATTATGCCCTAATTACTACATGGAGAATGTTACCCAATGTCTACATGACATTCATATTTAACTGAGAAAACTTCAACTTAATTTCTACATCTGGAAAAACCAACTTTTTTTTTTTTTTGCTTTTTGGGTCACACCCAGCATTGCACACGGGTTACTCCTGGCTCATGCACTCAGGAATTTCTCCTGGCGATGCTCAGGGGACTATATGGAATGCTGGGAATCAAACTTGGGTCAGCCACATGCAAGGCAAACGCCCTACCTGCTGTGCTCCAGCCCCAGGAAAAATCAACATTTTTTAGGAGAATACATTTTGCAGAAAGTTGTGAAGTTTGATCTGAGTCTCAAAACTGTTTCTAGTAAGCTATCTATTCTTGAGCACGTCTCAATCTGATTCTGTTTCCCTGGTTGTCAGAGAAGTCCTTACATGTTATTTTTCAATTTAATGATATACATATGTTCAAATATTAAAACACCCAGTTATATAAAATTGTCTGTGTGAGATGCCAAACAAAATACTGCCAGCTAACACCAAATGATCATTTACCAGGAACTATACAAAACACTGTGTTTTTAGGGTATCAAAGAATTGATCTCTATATTATCTAATAATACAGTAGAATCATCCCCTACTTCACAGAAAAGAAAAATTCTGCCTCAGAGTTCAAATAATTGAAATTTTAAATTTTAAACAATTAAATTTTAAATACGAATGAATAGATAATACAAAACTATATGAGACATATCTAGTATTTAAATCAAGACTTTTGCAACTTTCAAGCTCATACTCTGCGAACTATACTAGGAGCTTACCACTGAGATTTAAATCAAAAGGAATAAGTATGACTCTGTGGCACATTGTGGCACTCATAAACTCACAATATGGCTGGAATATGGGAAATATGGTATTTTAGATGTTGTATTTTATATATAGCATATTAAAAAATGTAATTTTCCAGTGATAAATCCATTGATGATAAAATAAACTGTAGAATCCCAAACATTACAAATTTTGTTTTCATTCAAACTTGTAAATGTCATAAATAAATGTTTGGTTGTGATACTGCTAAGATATAGGACAAAATAAAATATTCCAAAAGTAGTATATTACATTAAATATAACATAAATTACTTTGTTATGGAGTTAAGATGTCAGTATGACATCTTATTTTATAATTTTAATAAGTATTTCCAGGTATCCCTGAAAATTAAGTGTAAGGTCAGAATCTGTATCTCTAGAATAACAAGTCACACCTCCAGGTATCCCTGACTTGTCTAGGGTGCAAGGGCCCACAGAGTACCACCTGGGGTATTACAGACAAGGGAGCCAGATCCATGTCACTCTCTTAGCTTCAGGGTTCAACATCCTAGATGTCTTAAGTGAAAACAGAGACTTAAATGCCATCTCCACCAGAGAAATCCACTAGTCATTTTCCGGAGACTCTAAATTCACTGTGGTCCACTGAACTTCCAGTAAAATGTGGAGGAATAGCCCTCTGCCCCTCTTCCCCTGCCCTCCGCACTGCTTCCATAATGTAAACCCACAGGCCTCTTCTGGGAGGCACTGATTTCACCACAAGTGAATGCTCATAGCAAAGAACAAAACCCTTGTGACACACAGGGCCAGGAGCAATGAACAAGCCCACCCCTAACCTACCTACCAAAAAGCTTACTTTGGGGTCACATGGATTATAAGCAAAGATAAGTTGCAGGGTAGAGACGACTCCAGAGATATCAGCTCCATCCTGTTTGTGGGCACATAGTCCACAAGTCTCCATACCACACACCAAACATTAAAACATCCAGTTATATAAAATTTTCTGTATGGGATATCAAACAAAATACTTCCAGCTAACACCAAATGATCATTTACCAGGAACTATACAAAACACTGTGTTCTTAAGGTATTAAAGAATTAATCTCTATATTATCTAATAATACAGTAGAATCATCCCCTACTTCATAGAAAAGAAAAATTCTGCATCAGAGTTTCCCCAGAGCCCAGGCACCTCCAGAAGAAAAAGAACCAGGAACAATGTAAAACTTAAAAACTGGAGAGAAATTTAATTATATCAATAGTTGGTAACAAATATCTTGGAGATCTGCTCAGATCTTTTTAGCTACCTTAAAAAGACTTCAGAGCAACAATCTTTATGATATTTAATGTTCTGAAAAATAAAACTGAACAGAGATCAAAAGTTGAAGAGAGGGCCGGGTAAAGGCCCTTCCTACCCCAAGGGACTCAGCCCCGGCAGCTGACCTATATAACCCAACTGCTGCCACACTCCACGCCACTACCCACACACATGAGTGAAGTCCCACAGAACCCAGGTAGTGCTGAACTTTGTGACCTTAGACTCAGAGCTCAATGAGACGCAGGAGCAAAGATCCTCTGCCCGTTTCCCCTAGTCTCTGGCCACCCAGAGGTCACTCCCATAAGCCACCTCCTGCCGGCACCAGATAATCTCGTCATCGGCCACCCTCCAGATCACATGGCTGCTTCCCCTGGAAGGGAGCTTAAAATGAGGCCCCCATAGCCATGCCACCAGACTCGGTGCCAGGATGTTCTTATTCGAGGTGTCCCATAGTGGGGCAGGTGAGAGCCCTCTCCACCCAAGGCACTCAGCCCCAGCAGCCGACCTCCACAACCCAACTGCCGGCATGCTCCAGGCCACTCTCCACATGCTTGGGCTGAGTTTCACATATGAGTGCACATATTCCTGGACTGCACAGCTGCAAAAGCCGACATATCATAAGACACTCCTTACTCATTATCCATAGTTACCATACCATATTTGATGGGGTTCAAATCATAGAGGGAAATATATATGCATGCATATATACACATATATACATGCATATACGTTTATATGCATGTATATATGCATATATACATATTTTCAGACATATACCAAAGCTCACATCACCCAAACTTTAACAAGATTGTTAGTGATATCTTATAGAATATCTTAATGGCTCCTGCCAAAATAGAACAAACTTCACACTGTTTCCTATATGAACTCTTTTTTATAAGCATGTTCAGCAGTTCTTCATAACAGGCAATGCAAAATATATTCTTTTGGCTGTGTTTTGGGACAGGGCTTGGGATGGAAACATCCTGAAATTGGTGGTGGGAAGGTGTGATGGTGGTGGGATTGGTGTTTGAATACTAAATGTCATCAAATATGAGTGAACTAACTTATAAAATATAAAAATTAAAATAAAACAGTTGAAGAGAATCTGATGGAAAAAATTAAAGGAATCACAAAAGTAGAGATAAAATAGTTAAAGAATACTTTAGGGGGGCTGGAGAGATAGCACAGCGGGTAGGGCGTTTGCCTTGCACGCGGCCGACCCGGGTTCGATTCCCAGCATCCCATATGGTCCCCTGAGCACCGCCAGGGGTAATTCCTGAGTGCAGAGCCAGGAGTGGCCCCTGTGCATTGCCAGGTGTGACCCAGAAAAGCAAAAAAAAAAAAAAAAAAAGAATACTTTAGGAGGCAGGCTGAAGGATGGGGTGGGAAACATGGGGACTTTGGGAGAAAGACACAATGTTGGTGAGATTGCTATTAGAACATTGTATTAATAAATTTTATTAATGAATTTTAAATCACAGTGTTTTAATAAACAATTTTCATGGCATAATTTTAAAAAAATTCTCAGTTTTTTAAAAATGAAAAACAGAAATTCCTTAAAGTAGTAAGAGAGAAGTAAGGTCTCATATAAAAGGGAAGAAAAAAAACAGGATTCAGATGTCTTGAATGAAAGTACAGCTAAGGAGAGAATGGAATGATATATCTAAAGTATTAAATGAAAAGATTCAAACAAGAATCTCCTATCCTACAGCATTATCAATCAGGTTGGAGGAGAGATAAAAAGCATTCTAAAACAATCTCTCCAGTCTAGGCAAACTGAATACCTTCATGTATAATGGAAAGATCAAATAGTAAACACAACCAAATCCTCATAAATAAATGGCAACAAATTTCTTCACATTAGTTATTTCTCTAAATGCCAACTAACATTTTTCCATCAAAAGGCTCTGAGTGGTTTTCATCCAAAAGAACAAAAGCAACCGCTGTTGGAGAGGATGTGGGGAGAAAGGGACCCTTCTTCACTGCTGGTGGGAATGCCGACTGGTTCAGCCCTTCTGGAAAACAATTTGGACGATTCTCAAAAAATTAGATATTGAATTCCCATTTGACCCAGCAATACCACTGCTGGGAATATATCCCAGAGAGGCAAAAAGTACAATCGAAACAACATCTGCACATGTATGTTCATCGCAGCACTGTTTACAATAGCCAGAATCTGGAAAAAACCCGAATGCCCCAGAACGGATGACTGGTTGAGGAAACTTTGGTACATCTATACAATGGAATACTATGCAGCTGTTAGAAAAAAGGAGGTCAAGAATTTTGTAGTCAAGTGGATGGGCATGAAAAGTTTCATGCTGAGTGAAATGAGTCAGAAAGAGAGAGACAGACATAGAAAGATTGCACTCATCTATGGTATATAGAATAACAGAGTGGGAGACTAACACCCAAGAACTGTAGAAATAAGTACCAGGAGGTTGACTCCATGGCTTCGAGGCTGGCCTCACGTTCCGGGGAAAGGTCAACTCAGAGAAGCGATCACCAACTACATTGTAGTCGAAGGCCATGTGGGGGAAGGGAGTTGCGGGCTGAATGAGGGCTAGAGACTGAGCACAGCGGCCACTCAACACCTTTATTGCAAACCACAACAGCTAATTAGAGAGAGAGAACAGAAGGGAATGCCTTGCCACAGTGGCAGGGTGGGGTGGGGGGGAGATGGGATTGGGGAGGGTGGGAGGGACGCTGGGTTTACGGGTGGTGGAGAATGGGCACTGGTGAAGGGATGGGTTCCCGAACTTTGTATGAGGGAAGTATAAGCACAAAAGTGTATAAATCTGTAACTGTACCCTCACGGTGATTCTCTAATTAAAAATAAATAAAATTAAAAAAATAACAATTAATAAATGAATCAAAAAATAAAAAAAATAAAAAAAAATAAAAGGCTCTGAGTGGTTTGATGAATGAGGGGAAAATATCCGATCTTCTGCCCCTTACAAGAGTACGTGACTAACACAGGCTGAGAGTGAAGGGCTGGAAAACAATCATACAGCCTAATCCTAGGCTACCAAGAGCAGGGACAGACACAATTGTAGAAGACAAAACAGCATTCAAGCTACAGAAAGTAAAGAGATTGGGGCGGTCGTTATGTCTGGGTAAGGGAATCAAAAAGTAAAGAGATATGTAAACAAAATGCAAACATGAAAGTTCATAAGTTTATAACTCCTTCACAATGATAATAATTTTTTTTAAAAAGAGAGATTAATTCCTATCGATATATATCATCATATATATGGTATTTCAACCTTTTTTGTTCAATTCACTTTCTCATCCACTTTTATTTTGTCTTATTTTGGGGTCATTTTGTTTCAAGAAAACAATTTTTTCCCTTACTAATCCTTTTTCTTGTGGTAACAATTCTAACCTCAACCCCATACTTTAAAATGCACTGCTTAATCCCGCTTGATACATCCGAAACCTTGGAAAACATTATAAATAACACTTTTTAAGAAGTTGATTTTTTATACAAGGACCATTGTTTTATATTTATTCTATGGCTAGAAATCCATTACATTCTAGGAGAAAGACATATGACATCCCAGAAACTTCTATTATTTCAAATTCTACTTATTTTTTAAACACAAATAACTATGTGCAAAGTTTAAGGTTTGATACTAATCAACACCTTTTTACCTATCTTTTTAATATGCTTCAAAATGAGGAAGATTAAGAAATATTCAAATATGAACATCTGAAACTAAATAGAAGTTTAATGTGGAGAGAAGATGCATCTTACCCTTTTCATTGATGTAGCACCGAAATAAATGTTCCACTTGACATATGACAACTGAAGCAACATATATTTGGTTAACTATATATATTATACTTAAAAATAGACCTAGCTTCTATGACATCCCATCTCTAACACTGAAGTTATCTTATAGTTGAGGGGAAAATTTTTTTCTTCATATACAGAGGCCAAATTTAGCAACTGTATTTTACCATAGTGTAGGATTCTACAATTTTTGCTAGAGTAAACCATTATTTTATTTAAGTTGAATGTTAATTTTTCCTGCAGTCATTATCATTACAATATCCTATATCTTAGGAGGAAAATAAAATTTTCTTATAATAGGCCCATGGCGGTCTTCTTCAGTGGACTGAGAATTTTCTGTAGCCTACATGCCAACCAGCTTTTACATTTTTTTTTTACCCATTTGAAGGAATCAATATGTTTTCAATCAAGTTCACAGTTTATGCTCTATATGAGTGACCAGGAAAAAGTTGAATTAGTTAAAAAAAAAAAAGAGAGAGAGTTCAGTTCTTTCCTTTTACTAAGGGAATCAAACTAATTTTTGTTTGTTTGCTTTTAGGTGACACATGTAGCTGTTCAGGAGTTAGTCCCGGTAGACACTCAGAAATTATTCCTGGCAGTGCTGGGCAGCCATATGGAATTGAACCTGGGTCAGCTAGTACAAGGCAAATGATCTACCCTCTGTACAAACTCTCTGACCCGAGAAATAGTATTTCACTGAATGAAGCTAATTTAGACCCGGACCCCAGCAGGTTCCCATGCTGCCTGTCCAATCTGGCTCTTCCAGTATCTGCCCAGCTGCGCCTCCCGTCACTGTGCCTCCCGCCTGGCTCCCTAATACTGCCCCTGTCTCCAGGTAATCTCAAGAGGATGCTGTGGGCATGGCCTGTATCTGGGGGGGTGGGGGGGAAGATAGTCTCAAAAGGGGCGTGGCCTCCTGCCTGAGTGGCAGCAGTTATTATTTTTTGCTTTAGCATAACAGGTATAGTCTGTTGCTTTGAAAATCACCCTAGCCATCTCAATCACTCTATGTCAAATAGCCCATTAGCTAATTCTAACTTCACAAAAACTATCAGTGAATAACAGAAGCTGCACAAAGCCTTCATAAAGAGAACATAGCCTTAAGCCTTCACTAGATGCCCCATATCAATCAGGAAGAGTGCCTGAGAATAAGGAAGAATTCTAGAATAGGAACAAGGCTGCTATCAGCAATAGCACAACCAGACCCCCCTCCTCCTGCAGAAAGAGGGAATAGGAATAGACAACAAGAAAGTTCCAACTCTATACTTCCAAACAATATGAAGAAACAGCGAAAATCCCCTCCATGAAGAGAGGAAGAAGGAAAGATTCCAGAAACCTCAACAAGGGGCTACTCACATATACAACCTCTCAGATAAAGAATTCAGAGAGGTGGGGCTGGAGTGATAGCACAACGGGTAGGGTGTTTGCCTTGCACACGGCCGATCCAGGTTCAAATCCCAGCATCCCATATGGTCTCCTGAGCACCGCCAGGGGTGATTCCTGAGTGCGTGATCCAGGAATGACCCCTGTGCATTGCTGGGTGTGACCCAAAAAGCAAAAAAAAAAAAAAAATTCAGAGAGGAAATCTTGAGGAGAGTCGATGTACTCCAAGCAACCATGGAACAGACATCCAATAAGTTAAGGGAGGATATGAATGAAGCATTGGAACAGTCCACCAAAAAAATGCAGGAAGAAATGAGAGCAGAAATTTCAAAGCTATGAATAGAAGTCACACACACAAATAAAGGAATCGATAGATGAATTAAAAATCTCAGTAGGTGCCTTCAACAGTAGAATGGCTACAGCCGAAGACAGAATCAGTGAGCTTGAAGATGAGCTGCACAAAGCTTACAGACAGCAACAAATAATGGCGAAAGACAACCTACAGAATGGGAAAGGATATTCACCAATACCCATCTGATAAGGGGTTGATATCAAGGGTATATAAGGCACTGATTGAACTCTACAAGAAGAAAATGTTCAACCCCATTAGAAAATGGGGCAAAGTAATGAACAGAAACTTTCCCAAGGAAGAGATATGAATGGCCAAAAGTCACATGAAAAAAATGCTCTGCATCACTAATCATCAGGGAGATGCAGATCAAAACAACTATGAGATACCACCTCACACCACAGAGAATGGCACACATCCAAAAGAACAAAAGCAACCACTGTTGGAGGTGATGTGGGGAGAAAGGGATCCTTCTACACTGTTGGTGGGAATGTTGACTTGTTCAGCCCTTCTGGAAAACAATATGGACACTCCTCAAAAAATTAGAAATTGAGCTCCCATTTGACCCAGCAATACCACTTCTGGGAATATGTCCCAGAGAAGCAAAAAAGTATAGTTGAAATGACATCTGCACTTATATGTTCATCGCAGCACTGTTTACAATAGCCAGAACCTGGAAAAAATCCTGAGTGCCCGAGAACAGATGACTGGTTAAAGAAAGTTTGCTACATCTATCCAATGGAATACTGTGCAGCTGTTAGAATAGATGAAGTCATAAATTTTGCGTATAAGTGGATCAACATGGAAAGTATGATGCTAAGTGAAATGAGTCAGAAAGAGAGAGACAGACATAGAAAGATTACTCTCATATGTGGAATATAAAATAACAGAGTAGGAGAGTAACACAAAGAATAGTAGAAATAAGTACCAGGAGGTTGGCTCCTTGGCTTGAAAGCTGGCCTCACATGCTGGGGGAAAAGGCAGTTCAGATAGAGAAGGGAACATCAAGTAAGCTCTGGTTGGAGGACCCGCTCGGGAGGACAGATGCGTGCTGAAAGTAGACTATAGATTGAACATGATGGCCATTCAATACCCCTAGTACAGACCACAACACCCAATAAAAGAAAGAGATCAAAAGGGAATGCCCTTCCACAGAGGCAAGTGGAGGGGAAGGGGGGGTGATATTGGGGGTTGGGAGGGATACTGGGTTCACTGTTGGTGTATAATGGACACTGGTGGAGGGATGGGTGCTTGAACATTGTATGAGATAAACACAAGTATGAAAATGTGTAAATCTGTTACTATACCCTCATGGTGATTCACTAATTAAAAAATAAAAAATTATAAAAACAGAAACTAATTTAGAAATATGGGGAAGGAGAAGGAATTATGTTCAAGAGAGAAAACATGAGTGAAGAGCAAAGATAGAGATAGAGAGACATGCAAATGAAATACGTGGTTGAGAGAGAACATGGGCTTGAGAAGGTAAACCATACTTAATGCAGTTATACTGCACTCAAGTTCTACTACACTAAATAAAAGGAAGTTTAAACTAAATGTTTTCATGAGTCTGGAGAGATTGAAAGGAGTTAAGGCACCCAACTTGCATGTGACCTACCCCATTTCAATCCCCAGCACCACATATGTCTAAACACAAAATCGGAGAGTTTTTCTACCTGATTGTACAAACTGTCATCTACAGCACTTACTTGAGTTCTCTTCAGATTACTGACCCAATTCCTCAGGTATTTTACACATTTTCTAAAACTGCTATAACAAATTATCCAATACAATGATATAAAGCCAGAAATCTAGTGTCAATGGTTCTGAAAGACTGTAGTATGAAATCAAGGTGTCAGCAGAGCTACATCTGACCGAAGATTTCTCTATTCCTTACCTCTTCCAGCTTTTAGAGTGCTAGACATCCTATGGCTGATGGTCAGGTAACTTACACGTCTGCCTCAAAGGTTACGTGGATTTTTCTTTCCTTATCTTTTCTCTGTGTTTCTTTAACAATGACACAAAATTGAAATTAGGACCTACCCAAATTCAAGATGCATTTGTCATCTCAAATTTCTTATTTTCATATACAATGAGCTTTTAATCACTGCATTAATGATCTCAGTTCGAACCCAGTAGATATTAATATAAATAACACTTTTCTATTTGTCTCTTATTTTCTCCTGCTTCTCTAAGCTTTCCAATCATCTGAAATTGTACCTACTGACCAATTTCCCAATACCCAACATTTGCATACTAATTTAGAAGTTATTTTCACAGATTAGTAAGTAATAAAAAATGGCACATTTGTGAATGTTTATTTTCAAAAAATGAAAGACACTGTGTAGAATGATAAAATATTAGTTTTAAATTCTCAATTCTGACAGAGAATATGAAAGTGAATAACTACAGCAATAAGCAAATTCTTATATAAATAATTAAGACATTTTACGTGTAAAAATAGATGAGAACATTTATATTTGGAGGAATATAATTCATGGGGAAACATTGAGGTTTTAAATTAGGAACTGTCAAGCTAGTTTAATTTGGTTTGTCCTGAAATAAAACCAAATTTCTCTTAATTTTCATTATCCACTAAAATTCTCACTTGTGATTACTTAATTTACACAGTAAGCAGTCTCTCAGTCAGCATTACTTTTACTGCTTAGTGCACTACTTAAACCTATTTTAATTTGAGAGAAAAGCACACATCAAATTGAAAATAAAAAACAAAGAATCACGTGTTCCTTAGAGAATTAAAACCTTCTTTAAGTGTTTTATATTCATTCACAAGTTTGGTCAAATGTGAAAATGAGCATGTCCCTCAATATACATCTTCTCATTTGCATTCAGGAATGTCTAAACTAATGTTCCCATTTTTTCCTCAAAAATCTTCTCATCTGAAGATTTTTTTTAATTAAAATGTCAGAGATCATTTTGATCTATTGATCTCTTAGTCACATGAGTTGTTTCTAAAGTTTTGCCATTGTAACAAATACTGCTGCATTGAGTATAGGTGTCCATATATTTGAATTGATATTTTTATGTTCCTTGGACAGATACTGAAGGGAGGAGTTATTGAATTATACAGAAATCCCAATTTCAAGTTTTGAGAAATCTCTGTACTGTTGTACACAGAGGTTTGATGAGCTTACATAGCTACTAGTAGTCTGTAAGGATTTCTGTGACTTCATAACTCTAACAGCACATGATTTTGGCCTCTTTGATATAGGCAAATCTCACTGGACTGCGGAGATAATCCATTTCCACTTCCCTTCATCAGTGATGGTTAAAACTTTTTCATAGTGTTTGATATAGTTGGTCACCTATTTGTTTTCTTTGAGGAAATGCTTTTTTAGCTGTTACTCCATTTTTCAATTCAGTGTTCGTATTTTTCTTAATATTTTTTATGTAGTTGATATATCTTGGCCCATTAGTTTGGACAAGCCTCACACATGAAGGAGCCGGCAGAAGAACCTAGATGTGCAGGACCCAGGGTTGAGATCTCCAAGCCTGCTTGGATCAGGACTGGGCCTCTTCAACCCAGATTTACGATTTTCCAGTAGCTAGACAGTCACACCCAGAAACTGCCCCCAGCGCCATGTAATCCCATCAACGGCCAATATCCAGAGACTATAAAATCAAGCTCCCAGAAGTGCCTAGTAGCCTTATAGCCTTATAGCCTAGTTCTCCCTCTGGGAGTATTTGGCAACCTACTGCAAGTTTCCTGCCCGCATATGGGAGCCTGGCAAGCTCGCCGTGGCATATTTGTATCCCAAATACAGTAACAGATATATACATACCTCTCGGAGAGCCCAGTAAGCTACAGAGAGTATCCTGCCTGCATGGGCAGAGCCTGGCAAGCTACCGTGGCTTATTCAATATGCCAAAAACAGTAATGATAGGTCTTATTCTCCTGGCCCAGAAAGAGCCTCCAATCATTGGGAAAGACGAGTAAGGAGAGGCTGCTAAAATCTCAGAGATAAGAGGAATAGAGATGTTACTGGTGCCCGCTCGAGTAAATCAACAAACAACGCAATGACAGTGATACAGTGATTAGCCCATGATCAGCCGCATGGTGGGTAAAAACTTTCTTGCATTAAGTTGAATGTCATTTGTTTAATGATAATTATTTTGCTATGTAAGGAATTTTAGTTGTTTTGGTTTTGGTTTCAGACCATATCTGGTCATGCTCAAAGCTTATTCCTGGCTCTGTGCTCAGAGATCACTGAAACTATTTGGAGAATTCTATTTCTTCCTTTTTTTTTTTTTTGGCAGTGCCTGAGAAAAAAGAGTAATAGGTTATCTTTGAAGGTCTGGTAAAATTACTAGTAAATCCCATCTGAATGTGTACTTTAATATCTATGGAGACTGGACTGGCATTTTGCTTCCTTTTTTGTGTGTTTGGTTATTTGGTTTTCTATTTTCTCATGATTCCAACATAGGAGGTATGATGATTCTACAAACTTATCTATATTTTCTAGATTATCCAGTTAGTAGCATAAATTTCAGCATGATATTCTTTTACAATTATTTGTTTTTGTGGTATCTGCTATAATATCATCCCTTTCAGTACCAATCACATCTGTTATTTTTTCGTTCTTTTGCTCTTCATGAGACTATCAAACGGTGTGTCACTAGGTAGTTGACAAAGTAACTGTGGCATGTCTATGTATATATTTCAGTTGAGGACATAATGCTAAGTGAAATAACTTAGAGAAAGAGAAATATTTTGTTTTCCCACTCAGACATGGAATCTAAAACAAATACAAGTCATAAATAGATTAGTAGTTTCCAGAGCTGTAAAAACGAGATGAATATATGAAGATATAAAGTCCCAGTTATTCAATAAATAAGTTATGGTGAAGAAATGCACAGCACAGAAAAGATAACTAACAATACTGCCTTATACATTTGCAAGTTGCTCAGAAATAAGTTTGAAAAATTCTATTTGCAACAAAAATATTGTTAGTAAGATGTCACCTTATATCTACAGGAATAGATTATATGAAAAAAATCAGAAAAAAGTTCAAAGGAGGTACCAGCAGAAGACTCTTGTACACTGCTCCAGCTTCTATGGAAAGCAGTATGGAGGTTTTCAAAATACTTAAAATGTAACTAATGTATGCTTTTCCTTGAAATTCAGACTGCATGTATTATAAACTAGTTTTGCAGATTGATGCAGAACAAACTTACAAAATGGAATCCCGCAGATACCTCTAAAGACTCAAACCAGTTTTCAAGAAAATACATCTTCCTCTTACTGACTGAGAGTAACATTTGATTTTTACCTAACCTTTGGAGGCTTCCTTGGACATCCAAGAACTTAGTCACTGAATTATTCCCAGAAATTTAAGATTAGTAATTCACACCCTATTTGAAATTTCTGTCATTTATCTTTTCATATACAAATAATTCCTTTTACCACATACAATATTTGTTTTTCTCAGAAAATATGAAATAATTTTCCCACAGACTCATTCCTTTTACAATTTCTATACAGTCTAGCCTTCTTAAAAGATGATTACTAAAATAAACTATGAGTTTGGATAATTAAAATGAACCAATATTAATTCATCAAGGGAAGCAAACCATGTAAATATAAAATAGTAATAAAATGGAAAATTAGAAGTAGGACAGGAATATCTGTGAAGTTAATACTTATGCACAGTCTTTCTGTAGTCCAAATTTTCTTAAAAATAAATCAGTTAATTTTAGGATAAAAATATTAGATTTAAAACAAAGCTGGAGAAAATTATCTCAATAGCTCAAAGGAAAGCCAAAACTCTAAACAATGTCATAAGACAGAAGAGTTTTTTATTAGTGAGCTATGTAGATAGATAAAGGAAAATATAGGAATAAAGATTTAAAAGTAAAAAAAAAAAAAAAAGACAGAAGAGTTTTTTAAAAACATAAAATCTAAGAAAGAATTTAAAAATATATGGACATGAGAATTACATGAAAAGTGATCTGCTAAGAATAATAGAAGAATAAAAGTCAAGAAAAAAATTAAATGCAATTATGAAATTTTAAAAACTGACTTGGGGAAAATGGAATCATTAAAATATTATGTAAGACTATAAAAGAAAAACACAAAAAATAAGAATTTCTTCAAATATCAGTCATAACAGAGGAGCAATGACTAGATTTATCAACACTTGTTAAATAATGTGAAATGAGACAAACATTGCAATGCTTTTTTTCACATATTAGCAAGAAGGCAGCATATGGCTGTCTCTGAAAAATTAGAAAGTGATTGAGTCCTATAATTTCTCCCAATGAAAAATAAACACTGTCAAAATTAACAGTCCTAGTGCCAAAAACTCAGAAGGGAGATCAAGTATCTGAGCAATAGTTTTGACCTCTTAAACCTAATATGAGGTTTAAGAAAAAGTCCTCAGCGCTTGTTTTTTAATGTTGGGGATCAATTCCATGACCTCACACAACTGAGTCATGTCAGCCCCACTGAGCCACAGCTCTGCAGATATATTTTATTTAGTGCCTATATAATATGTTATCCCATACTCTCACTAAAACCCAATCTGAGTGAATTAAAGAGTATTAAAGATAATATAGACCAGGGCCAGAAAGAGAGAGAGAGCAGTGGGCAGGGTGTTTGCTTTGCACATGACCCACCTGGTTTTGATCCCTGGGACCCCATGCATGGCCAGGAATAATCTATGAAAACAAAGCCCGAAGTAAGCACTGAGCACCTCCAGATGCCAACCCCCCAAAACAAACAAACAAATCAAACAAAAATCCACAAAAACAAAGATATACAAACTCTGAACTCTCTTTTCTTACTACAAGACATTAATCTTTTTTTTTTTTTTCTTTTTGGGTTACACCTGGCGATGCACAGGGGTTACTCCTGGCTCTGCACTCAGGAATTACCCCTGGCCGTGCTCAGGGGACCATATGGGATGCTGGGATTTGAACCCGGGTCGGCCACGTGCAAGGCAAACGCCCTACCCGCTGTGCTATCTCTCCAGCCCCCTCAAGACATTAATCTTAAAGGTAAATCAGATAACTCCAAAAGAGACAAAATACCTTAAAAGAACATACTTCTAAAGAGTCCATAACTAAGGAGAAATCATAACATAAATTAGAGGAAAAAGGTGAACTTCATGACAACAAAAACGTAGAGTATCACAAGTTGTATCGAGAAACAAAACAGTAAGGAAAAAAAGAAAAAGAAACTAAAGAAATATCACAAAACCCAGCTTCTGAGCTGTTTGTTTGTATTTTAATACCAGTAAAGCTGATAAAATGTGAGCCAGGACAATAGGAGGGGAAATTAAAAAAGAAGATAAAAATATCAGTAATGACAATTATAATGGGGCTGGAGCAATAATACAGCGGTAGAATGCTTAGTTTGTTTGTGGCTGACCTTGTTTTGATCCCCCACCCCCCATCTGGTCTGGTGAGCCTGCTAGGAGTCATCACTGAATGCAAAGCCACAAGAAAGCCCTGAGCACAGCCAGGTGTAACCCCTAGCACCCTCCCCCCACCAAAAATAAATTAATTAATAGAATTATATCCTATAAACATTTAAATAAGATGAAGAAAACCATGGAAATAAGTCTATGTTTATGTTATAAAGATTTAGAGTAATGGAAAAAGACCCAAACTATCAAAACTTACACCCAAAGAAATTGATAATGTGATATTAATTATTAAAACTAAAGTCATGGTTCAAAAATTTCACATACTAATACATCCAGGCTCAAATGGTCTCACTCAAAATGTCTACCATGTACCTAATAAAGATAAAATATAACTATTTTTTTTCTTTTTGGGTCACACCAGGCAATGTACAGAGGTTACTCCTGGCTCTGCACTCAGGAATTACTCCTGGTATTGCTCAGGGGACCATATGGGATGATGGGAATCGAACCTGGGTTGGCCATGTGCAAGGCAAACACCCTATCTGCTGTGCTATCACTCCAGCTCCCCCCAAAATATTAACTATTTTTAACTGGTAAAAAGGGTCATGATTCAAAACTTTCACATACTAATAAATCCAGGCCCGAACAGTCTCACCCATAAAGTCTACCATCTATCTAATGAAGACATAACACAAATCCAACTTTCTTAATATTTTAGAAAATAAAGAGGTCAGGGAGATAGTATAGGGGTGAGGGGCTCATGCTTAGCTTGTTCCCAACCCTGGTTCAGTTTGTTTTCTGGCACCACATGGCATTGCCCTGGAAGCATACCCCACCACGTGACACTGAGAGCAGCCCTGGTGGTCCCTGGCACTAGAGTCAAGTAGCTCCATAATCTCAGGTCCCGGCACTGTACCACTGACTGGTTGGTCAAGTATGGCCAGTAATAGCCTCTGGACCCTTAGAGCACTGCTCAGGATGCCCCGCTCAAAATGGAAAGGACAGGAACACCATTAAAACTCTCTTATGTAACAAAGAGCACTGTAATATCAAAACTAGACTCAGACAAAGGGTGGGAGTGACAGTTCAGTGGGTAGGGTGCTTGTCTTGTTCCTTACCCATCCAGGCTCCACCCCTGGCATCCCAACTGGCCCCCTGAGCATCGCCAGGTGTGGCCTCCAAACAAAACAAAACAAACCCATAGACTAAGACATTGGGAAATTTTAAAAGAAATTAAATTGTATTGAATTTTAATTAAACTATATATTTTTTAAGAATTTAAAATGAGATTGAGCTAGTCCTGCTCTACAGACGGCTGACTAAAGCTTCTAGGATACATGCCAAGCAGCCGAAAACTTCATGGCACCCTCAGGAAAAGGGTGGGTTGAGTATCTGCCTTGCCCAAACCCTGACAGCTGTAACCACAGCCCACAGCTGCGGCCATACCAAGGACTTTAAGTCCACAAATATTCTCTGCAGAGATGACAAACCGCGAATAATTTCAGGTACCTTAATGTCCTGGCAGAGATCTCTGGTGTCAACTTGGAGTCGGAGTGGGTAGCCTTCTCTCACCACCACCCCCCATACTTCCTACACACAAGTATACCCCCCAAACTGTCGCCATGTCAGCTCATTGGCCCAGACTATAGATCCTGAAGTCTCTGGGCCATATGACTACATATGCAACTATTTGTTGCATATGTTTATTTCATCCTACAGTGAGTATATCTCATAGTATTATTAAAAGATACAATACCTGTATCACTTGGTATAGTCATGTGATTTTTGTCTTTCCTTTTGTTGATACAGTGTATCACATTAATTCATTTGAAAATATTTATTGATTTGAGGTAGTCTCTAAGGGTGCCAACATCTACATACTCGTAGATGTTTTTCACTCCCTGAATCACTTAAGAATTGTCTACCCAGGACAGAGCCTTTGATTTTCTGCTTTGGAGAGCATACAATCCTTTAATTCAGAAAAAGATGGAACATACTGTTTGATAAATAAAATAAGATTCTTCCAGTAGGATAGGAGCAATTTGCAAAGTATTATCCGTCAATTACCTATCAATGTCCATTATGATAACTGCCCTTCAGACTAATTCATGTGTCCTTACCTTTTTCTATTATTCATTCCTATATTCTTGTGCTTGTCTTGTGGAGCAATTCTCACAACGAATAATTATTAAATTCGTAGACAGTTATTGCTTACTGAGTTCTCTACCATATTTGAAAGCTAATTTAGCATTATATTTATAGTACCTACTACAATACCTAGTGAAAAATTGCTCAATACATATCTGTTGAGCATATTAAATAAAGGTTTGCTAGAGAAAACTGAAGGCATTATATGTATATGTATATAGGAAAAATTACAAAAGACATATTTTAAGTAATTTGACTAAGAATACCCAATTAAGTTTCACAATTCAGTAAAATGAATAATGCATAAAAAAGAAAAATGCTTGTCATTCTTGAGAATGTAAGTATAAAAGTTTTTAAATTCATGAAGGCCATGGGAATTCTCATTGGATTCCATTATATGGTTATTAGACTAGGTAAAATTATAATGATTCACAGCACTATAGAGAAACTGAATTACCTCCTCACTTATTTCAGAATGCAAAAAGCAAAATCATTTTTATAATTTTCTACAAAGTAAAAGAGACACTTGCCATCTGACCACATGGTTATACTCATAGATATCTGAGAAAAACAAGGCTTTAGTCAACTTTCAGCAACTTTCATAAAAATGTCAAATGAGAAATAACACAAATCTCCATCAATAGAGTAATAGAAATATGTGTTCTTTATAATCTTAAAAGAACCAGTGATATGTGCACATAATTGAATATTAATGTTATTATGCTTTATAAAAGTATGTAAAAACAAAGAAGGTTGTAGTCTATGATTATGCTTATTTAAAACTCTAGAAAAGACAAAATATATAGCAGAAAATAGGAAAAGAGAGTAGCAAGGGATAGACTATAAGCTGACTTTTTATTTGATCAGAATATTCTGTACATGGAATGTGCTATTAGATACCGATCTGTATAAATTTACAAAATCATTTAATTGTATGCTTATAATTAGTAAACTTTACTGTGTAATAATTATTAAGACAACTAACAAACTGTAGCACTCTAGCACTGTCATCCTGTTCATCAATTTGCTCAAGTGGGCACCAGTAATTTCTCCATTGTGAGACTTGTTGTTACTGTTTTTGGCATATTGAATACACTATGGGTAGCTTGCCAGGCTCTGCTGTATGGGAGGGATACTCTCGGTAGCTTGACGGGCTCTTTGGAAGGAATGCAGGAATCGAACCCAGGTCAGTCGCATGCAAGGCAAATGCCCTGCCCACTGTGCTATTGCTCCAGTTTACATGTAATGATATATGTTGTATATTATATAATATATTCAAAATACATAACACATAGCACATGTAAGTGTTATAACACATAGTACAATACCAAGTGCACCATTAAAAAGTATACAGGACAAGAATCATCCCAAAAATAAATATAATGTGTGGTTTAAAATATAAATAATGAAGCAAAAATAAAAACCTAAAAGGAGAAAGTGTTCTTAATTTTAAACAAAGATTTTCAAATTATCAGAATATTTTGTAAATCTCCTGCCCCCATGCCTGGCTGTCTTCACTGGGGCCCCTCGGAGGCGAGCGGGTTGAGTTCCTCCCCAACAGAGCCCCCCCCACCCAGCCAAAGGCCTCCGGAACCCAACCACAGCCATGCTCAAGGCCACTTTTCACATGCTTGGTTGAGGTTCATGCATGAAGGAACAGGCAGAGGAACCCAGGTGTGCCAGACCCTGCACTGAGATCTCCAAGCCTGCTCCGATCAGGACTGGGCCTCCTCCACCCAGATCCCCCATTTTCCAGTAGCTTGGCAGTTACACCCACAAACTGCTCCCAGTGCCATGTAATCACATCAGTGGCCAAGATCCAGAGACTACAAAACGAAGCTCCTGGTAGTGAAAGCAGCCGCAGGACCTTTTCTAGTCTAGTTCTCCCTCTCGGACAACAAGCAAACTATAGAGAGTATCCTACCATCCTACCCACATGGCAGGGTCTGGCAAACTCCCTGTAGTGTATTCCATATGCCAAGAACAATAACAATGATGAGTCTCATCCCCCTGACCCTGAAAGAGCCTCCAGTACGGCACCGTTGGGAAGGACGAGTAAAAAGAGTTTGCTAAAATCTCAGGGTTAAGACTAATGGAGACATTACTGGTGCCTGCTCGAGCAAATCGATGAACAATGAGATGACAGTGATACAGTGATACAGTGATTTATAAACACACACACACACACACACACAGACACATATATTCCTATGCCTTTGCTATGAATATAATGGGGACAGAAAAAAGGCGCATGCCTTGCATATAGCTCACCCTGCACTTGTTCCTTTTGAGCATCACCAGGTGCAACCTGGATGGCCCTTGAGCACTGCCAGGGTGGTTTGGCTAATTCCTGACAGCACAGAGGCTGAGTAATACTGCATTCTCCAGTCTTGGCATTGAAAAGCCCGGGCCTCCTGATTACTTCTTAGGAGTCCCTTGAAAACAGAATATTTTACCACTTTGGCATTACAAATCTCTTTATGCAGCAATTAATGTATGGTGACTCTAAGTTCCATATCCAAAGTTTTCATCAGGTATGGCTCTACAACTAAAATAAATAGATAAGTCTCTGTGAGTTATGAAAATTAATGCATGAGTAAAGAGGAGTGTCTATAATAGGGTTATAGATATATATGAAGTTAGACAGTTGTATTAATTAAGAAAATAGATAAGTAGATTTAAAATATGCAAATATATTGGAGAAGGAAAACAGAATAAATTGTATGAACACAGAAATTTATAGCAAAAGACATACATTTATGTTGTAAAACCTAAACTGTGAATTAGTAAAGGAAATACACTGACTAATAGTGTAAGAATAACATGCATGTAATAGAAATAGCACTTTGATAGAAAAGTAGACCTTTCAAAGAAACGAACATCTGCAAAATGAAAAAAAGTAAATGTGAGAATTTGCAATGTGCAATGATGGACTTTAAATATCCATCCTGATTTCTGAAAAGTTCACCCAGAAGCATATAAAAATTTTATCACAAAAATTGTATGAATTTTCTATAGTTATGTACAACACTGGGCTGGGGCAATTGCACAGTAGTAGAGCATTTGCCTTGCACGCGGCCGACCCGGGTTCGATTCCTCTACCCCTCTCAAGGAGCCTGGCAAATTACTGAGAGTATCTTGCCCGCACGGCAGAGCCTGGCAAGCTACCCGTGGCATATTCGACATGCCAGAAACAGTAACAAGTCTCAAAAAATGGAAACGCTACTGGTGCCTGCTCAAGAAAATCAATGAGCTTTGGGATGACAGTGACAGTGATATACAATACAATATTCAATCACCATGTATTCATATGAGTTACCATTACCGTTTTATCTTGATATGTGTGAATAAGCTTTACCTGATGAAATTAAAAACTTTTCAGAAAACTTCATAAATAGTTCAGAATATGGAAGAAACACAACACACACATGAAATTATTAATTTAATTTCTCAAATTCAGATAGTTTTCCTCTTCTCCAAAAAGGATTAAATTACCACTAAATTCAAATATCTTAATTATTTGGTAGATCAACAGCTACCTAAAATCTCTGCCCTTTTCATTAAAACAGAAAAATAAAACACTCCTTATTCACCTAGTAAAAACATAAAAGCAAATATGCCATAGAACTCATTTTAATTCAAGTATATGATAACTAGTCCCAACTTGGCTTATTTTTAAATCCATTAATTGTGTTTTTTATAATTTTTAATGTTTTGCTCCAACAATTTCTCTTTTATACCATGATAAGACTTTAATCTAACCTCAGTCCCAATTCTTATTCTTATTAGAGCGTCAGTGACTAGTTCCAACAGTTATGGTGACACATATTTCAATTTACTTCATCATAGTCTGGTTCCGGATACTGCTCAAGTAGCAATTGTTTCCTGCTTTTAAGAGTTTGCTAATCAATGGGACGAATCCAAGTGCTCTGGAACACATGGAAAATGGGAGTGTGCCATACATGTACTCTTCACTAGTAGAAAATGGGTGTAATAGGTAAAATTCCCCACCATCTTCCCTACTGAAAAGACAAACTGAGAGATACATTTAGCTACTTACATAGACAGTACTAAAGGATCAAACATTAGACATTTCTAGAATAAATAACTTAACTGTGCATTTTTTAAATAACTTTCTTTGTTCCTTTTCACTTCTCTACCTTGTATCTCCTCTCTGACAGGACAGTCAGTATATTAACCCCTGGGGCATAATACTTTGATTCAGATTTTATTTGTTTTATTTTAGGGAGGGAGGAATTCTGGAAGAGGGGGAAACACACATAGGTGCTTAGGGCTATTCCCGTCTCTGCAATATTCAGTGGTAGCAGGGATTTGAACTCTAATAACTGGGTGCAGTGCAGGTTACCTTAATCCTTGTACTATCATTCTAGTACCAGAGGAATTTGGACATTTAAATACTTGATAGTACAGAGTTGGTGGGGAAAAAAAAAACAAATTTTATTTCAGGAGGCAGATATGTGTGACAATTTGTGTATTGCTTGTAATTTACTTCAGCAGTTCTCTGTACAAGTTATGTAAACATTCTCAAATTTATCTACATTGAATGTTTTGTTCACAGATCCACCTAATGTTTCTGCTTAAACTTGTTTGCTGTCTAAGCAATTCTTCAATTTGTTGTATTTTTATAACAAGCTTTTTTTCCCCATAAGAGTCCCAGAAAAGACACTGATTCCCTTATCTATACTGAAGCTATATTTCCCAGTTGAGTTCACCAATTGGTTATTTAGTACCTTAAAACAAACAGACAAACAGCAACAACAACAACGACAACAACAAACACCTTTGACATGCCTGCATACTCATATTGCATCATTTTAATGAGGCTATTTTTGCCACCTAATAAGATATCCAAAACCCTGGGAGCATTTTTGTATTGGGGTACTCCACATCTGGCACTGTCTGATCCCCGGGTCACCCAGGGTCAACCAACCATCTTAAAAAAAAAAGAAAGAAAGAAATTCCATGGTAGAAGAAAATCATAACCTACTTTTGTTTGGGCTTAGTCTATTTTGGTTTCTTGTTTTGAAATTAATTTTTGTTCTCTCCTATTTTGACACATCCTTTGAACATGTGGTTATTATAGCTCCTTTTAATTTGAATATCTAACCTCCTGAGTACCTCATTAACTTCAAGTGGCTTCTGCTATTTAAAATCCGAGGTCTCTTGGCACCTGAGCAATAGTATGGAAGGTAGGACATATGCTTTGCATACAGCAGACCTGGATTCAATTTCTGGCAACTCCTATGGTTCCCCAAGCCCACCAGGACTATTCCCTGAGCATAGAGCCAGGAGTAAGCCCTGAGCACTACCAGTTGTGGACAAAAAAAAAAAAAACAGTAAAATAAAATAAATTAAACCTGAGGTCTCAAAATTTACCAGGTAAAATCCAAATAGCTAACACTTATGTAGTAATGGTGATTTGCAAAACTTATTTGCACATAGAGGACTGGAGCAATAGCACAGCAGGTAGGGTGTTTACCTTACATGCAGCCGACCCAGGTTTGATTCCCCCATCTTTCTTGGAGAGCCTGGCAAGCTACCGAGAGTAACCCGCCCGCACGGCAGAGCTTGGCAAGCTACCCGCATATAGAAAAACATTTAATTCTTGTAACATTTTAACCATAAGAAAGATGGTGTGAGAGATAAAATATATAAATTTCGAATGAAAGCATTGAAATTCAGAGAACACAATTGCATGTTATGGGTTTGGTAAATAATGAAGCTAGAATATGAACTCAGTTCTTGCTTGCCAAATGTTCTTTCTACATCCAAATCAGATGAGCATTCAACCAGTGACATCAAATGCTGAAGTAGGGTACATTATCACAACACACTTTTCTATCTGTGGAAATATGGTAATAACAAAATTAACCCATCAGTCACCTTCCTCTTCAAGGAATGGGAGCAAAAGTGAGAAATATGCCTACTTTTGTGGATAATACTGGCTAATGACAGCATTTTAGAATAATCAGTTCTTGATACTCTTTCCAAGAGCTTTGTTTATTGGCAAGTTTCTGTGCAATCCTGGAAGGAAGGCAGATGCCTGGAGTGTCTGTAACGAACTTTGCATATATTAGTATGCTTGCAATTTGATTTGCCTGCAAGTCTTTACAAATGACTCCCCCTCACCCATTTTAATGGCTATTTCACTTCCATGGCAAAATATTTAATATTTTAACTGGAACAATGTGCTGATAGCTTGGTTCCACACTTTTACTGATAACACTATTTCCAGGTTACCTGGAACAATATTAACAGCAATCATGTTTATCAAGGCAGGGCAAACAGCTTAAAATCTGCAAAACAACTACACATATAGCATCCCTCCATTAATGAGGGGAATGGAAGGGAATTCAAACACAGCTTAACAATTTCACTTGCCTAGAATCTATGCATATAAATTGCTTTCTGTAGCATTATTGAGTAATGTGCCCTCAAATGCTGGTGAAAGCAAATGCTGTTTTTATTAAGAATTCAGCTTTCATATAACTCCTCAGAGGAATGTTCAAAAATGAAATCCAAAATCAAATTTTAAAAAAATCCATGACACATTCTTTCAGCTTCTAAGATTTGACTGACCTTTTAAAGTTTTTGATTTCTGGTAGTTTTGGTCTCCTAGATTGCAACTTTATTTCATTTTGCTTTGTTAGCTTAGTGTTATATAAACTGGTGTACTGTTTAATTTTATTTTTTTGTTTCCTTCATTTTTAACTTTGTGTACTTTTAAAACAATTTATTATAGTTGGCAAGGTAACATGTTAGCAATAATATTAACTCTTATGGTCCTGAACTCAATTAACTCACCTCTCCACTAACAAAGTACCCAATTCCTCCACCAATTTTCTTATGTTACTTCTAAACTACCTCTTCTTTTGCCCTCCCCATATCCTTCCTCATTCCTGTTTAATAATTCCTTTTGTAATTTAGAACCAAGGGTTTGTCATTGTTCATTACTGTCTATTCTCTGAATTTAGCTCTCTGTATACCAGAGATAAGTAAAATCATATAGTATTTGTTCTTTTACCTCAGGTTTATTTCACTTAACACATTACCTTTCAGTTCCACCCAAGTAGAACAAACTAAAAAGTATCTGTATACAAAGAAATTCTGTCTAAATGAGAACATGTTACTTTACCAACCATAATAAAATTTTTTAAATACACAGCTAAAAATTAAGGAAATCGAAAGATTTAAACAGACCTAAAAAAGAGCTAATATCTAAGATACAAACAAAGCCCTCCCAGAGTTCATCAACAAGACAATAACTGCTAAAAACAATGTGGAAAGGAAGTGATTGACACTTTCCAAAAGAGACCATACATTTGACCAGTAGGCATAAGAAAAATATCTATTACAAGGAAAATACTGCAATGAGATGTCAACTCACACCAGTGAGAATGGCATACATTGGTGCAGCCTGTGTTGGCAAGGGTGTGTTGCAAAAAAGGAAAGCTATTTCATCTTTGTTGGGAATGTCATCTTGTTTAGTCTCTGTAGAGAACAGTATGGTGATGAGTCTCCACATGACCCAGGGATCATAGTTCTTGATATCTATCCCAAGAACAGAGAATCAGTCATCCAAAAAAATATGTGCACACATATGTTTATTGTAGGACTAAGTTCCATGTTTAGGATATGAAAGCAATGTAATGTAATATCCAACAACAGATGAGTGGTTAAAGAAATCCTGTAATGTGCATAATGGGATACTTTGCAGCTGTAAATAAAGATGAATTTTTGCCATTTTCTATTTCCTCCTCATTCAGTCAATCTTAGGAGGGTGTATAATTCTAAGAATGTATCTGTTTTTTTTCTAGGTTCTCTATCTTAGTGGACACACACTAACCTTGGGAGTTTCTAAGGTATATTTTATAATTCTTTCCCTGTGATTTCCGATTCAATCCAAATTATTTCTTTTTCCTCTACTTTTCCCCTGAGTTTATTAAGAGTATGACCATCTTGGGGCTGGAGTGATAGCACAGCAGGTAGGGCGTTTGCCTTGCACGCGGCCGACCTGGGTTTGATTCCCAGCACCTCATATGGTCCCCTGAGCATAGCCAGGAGTTAATTCCTGAGTGCACGAGCCAAGAGTAACCCCTGTGTGTCGCCAGGTGTGACCCAAAAAGCCAAAAAAAATAAAAATAAAAAAGTGTATGACAATCCTTTTATTCTTTAAAAATATAGCTCTGGGTTTTTCTGATCCTTTGTATCATTTCTTTGGTTTGTAGAACATTGATTTCTGTTCTACAATTTATTTTTTTCTCCTACTTACATTAGGATCATTTTCTCTTTTGTTTCTCAAGCTATGAGGCTAAATTATTTGACATTTTTTCTTATTCTCTGATATAAGATTGTATTCCTATGAACATCCCCTTTAGAACACCTCATGTCCCAAACCTTCTTGTAATTCGTAAAATAAACGTTATTGTTTATTTCAAATAATCTTTTTTTATTCTTATTTGATTTCTTCTCAAACCCAATATTTTTTACATTGTTGTTCACTTTCTAAAAATTGCAGTTTTTACCACTTTCCTTTTTATGATTAGTTTCTGCCTTGTGGCAATGTGGTCTGAGAAGATACTTGGAATTATCTCTAGTTTTGCAACTTTATGGTTACTTGAATTGGGTCCCAGCAAGTAGTCTATCCTGGAAATGTTCCATGCACATTGAAGAAGAATGTGATTTGAATTTTGTTCATTGCTACATTCACTGTCACTGTATCATTGTCATCCCATTGCTCATTGATTTTCTTGAGCAGTACCAGTAAAGTCTCCATTGTGAAACTTGTTACTATTTTTTTCATATTGAATGCACCATGGGTAGCTTGCTAAGCTCTGCCATGCAGGCGAGATACTCTCAGTAGCTTGCTGGGCTCTCCGAGAGGGGCGGAGGAATCAAACCAGGTGGGTGGGCCGCATGCAAGGCAAACACCCTACCTGCTGTGCTATTGCTCCAGCCCATTGCTACATTAGTAACAGTAATCAAAATTTAGAAACAATCAAAGTGTCCAAAAATAGATGGCTTGATAAAGAAACTGGCATCTATATGAAATGGAATACTAAACAGCTGAAAGAAAAGACAATTTTATGCAGCTTGCTCTCATATGGATAGAATTGGAAAGCATTATTCTGAATCAAGGCTGATTCAGAATAGGAGAGGGAGTGACACAGAATCGTATCTCTCGTACATGGGATATAAAGAGACAGAGTAAAGAAATAACAAATAACCAAAGAACTGGTTACAGAACTGAGTTCCTGGCAGGGAAAAGAAGGTGAGGAGTGCAAAATAAAGTGGGCACTCTGGTATACCCATAACAGTAACAGTAGCAACAGTACTGTAAATTGTGGTACTAAATTTTAAAAATATATTAAAATTATTTTATCAAATGACATAATCGAAAAGGTAAGAAATAACTTCACTTGGGTATCAATTCAAATACGCTGTGAGAAATTAGAGCACACCACATTATCTCAAACTAATCAAATTCTAAGAAAATTCTACTCTTGTCATGAACACATCAGCTACATTGTCTTTTGTGAAACCTAGGCACTAACATGGGCATGTAACTGCTGCTACTTATATACTTTCATCACATGCCATGAAAGAGCAGGAGAATAACTGTCCACTTTCATTTTGCTTGATTTTTTATTGTTAAATACTTCTGGAAATGACTTAAAGAGAATAATAAGTTGAATATTCATATATCTACTTTTCATTTTATTCATTAAGAATAAAATATTCAGAATATATTTGGAGTCTCTTAAATATTACCCTCAATAGTGTTTCTATAGTGAGCACCATAGTAACAGCAATGCTGAATATTCACCCACTTATCTTCATACTTTTTTGCTGCATGTATATGCATAGATCAATTATATATTGTGCTGTTTTGAAAGTATAATATATATGCACATATATGAAGATTGCCAATTATTGGAAGAAGGTCATTCCTATCCCTAAGATACCCTGGCTCTAAGGGAAGTTTTTGCAGATTCCATAGACTTTCAATAAATGTATTAGTATTAAAAATACTTTACAGTAGTTACCAGAAAGTTCCATAAAGATAGTATCAAATGTTCTGTATCTCATTCAATTTTTATATTTCTGTCTTTCATAGTTTGGATTCTTTCGAAGAAGAAAATCTCATTTGCATTCTTTAATAATCATGTGTTTCAGTATTTTGTTCCATTCTCACACCTCTTTTCCTTTGTTTATTCCAGTATTTGAATTAAGGGGGTATACGGTGAATAAGTAATGTTAGGAAAACTTAAAACAAGTCTTTCTTTAACTGTGAAATAACAGAAATAAATATAGGTAAGGAGAGAGATGCTAGGGGTAGATATGGGATAGAGTTAGAGATAAGCAAGATATAGAGCTAGAGGTAGAGGTATGGATAAAGATAGAAAGAAAGAAATAGAGAAGAGAGAGAGGGACACAGAGAGAGAGAGAGAGAGAGAGAGAGAGAGAGAGAGAGAGAGAGAGATTTATAGTCCACCAGTCAAAAGCACTGGTGACAATGTGAACTTGTGATTAACATCTGAAGTGGGATGATAGTAGACTTCTGGGACTGAGTCCTTACCTTCTAAGAGCTGACACTATCTTAGATATTTACTGTCAAAAGTGAGTTAAAATAAAGGATGCCCATGTGACTTTAGGGGAAATTTGTTGGTGGAACTTAGCAAATGAACAAAAAATACTATACACATTTTGTGAGCATAACCAGAATGTGGTACATAGAAGCAAAATATAAAAGCTATACACAAAGAGGAAAACTGGCTTTTTTTTTCCTAAACAAAATGATGAAGTAGTTGAATGAAGTAGGTGAGATGAGCTTATCTTACATTCAAGTGTTCTCTCTCTCTCTCTTTCTCTCTCTCTCTCTCTCTCCCTCTCTCTCTCTCTCTCTCTCTCTCTCTCTCTCTGCCTAAAAGATACTCTAGGAGAAGCTTTTTCTGAATACTGACGCTCACTCTGTTCATTTATTTTCACTTTTCTCAACAGTCAATGACTTCTATTGATACCCCCACCCTGGCTGTTTCTACTCTCTGTGAAGTAATCTGCATCCACTGAGACAAATATCTTTACAAGATTACACGTTGACACACACTTTCTTACATAAAACCAAATCTGGAAGTTTTCTTCTTCATGAAAATCCATTTCAGTAAAGTATATTTGATCTATTAAAACCAGTCTTATCTAGGTTATAAAACATATTTGTAGAAAGCTGGGCAAATATTACTTTCTTTTTACTTTTCTTTGCTCATTTTATTATTGTACAAGAGTGAAAACTATCTAGAAAGGTAAATGTATATTTATACTGTAAAGTTTTTGGAACTTAACAATAAAGAAATATTTAGGTATTCAAAACAAACATTCACATCACTGTATAGAGAAAATTTCAAATGGACTTCAAGATTTCACAGCAATATTAAATACTAGTAATGCAGAAAAGCAATTATTTGACATCCTTTAGGCAGTGAGACCAAAGTATAAGAAAGATACAAGAAAGATACATCAATGGCTATAATAAAAGAATTTAGATATTGTTTCCATGAGTCCTCTTGGGGAAAATTACAAAGCATTAGTTCTAACTAGCCAAGGCATAAAAGAAGAAATTAAAGGAAATTTAACATAGAATTAAGAACAACTAAATGTGATGACTAGACTTGTACAAGTTTTTAATATTGTTTTAAAATATAAAAGACACATTTAAAAATTATAGATGAGAAAATTGTATAATTAATAGTTGAATTAAAACATGTGTTTGAAAGCCTCTGAGTAAAACTTTAAAAGCATTAACATAACTATAAAGTTAAACATGTATGATATTAACATATAAAATATGATTAAATATAACATGAAAATGCGAGTAAACATTTAAAGGATTTTTACATGCTTTTATCACTATTCACGTTGTAAATATGCTAACTATTTAAAAAAGAAGATTACCATACAGGGTTATTCAATATTAATAAAGGAATAATTATAGAAAAATATGTAAGTTTTAATATAGTTTTAAAATACTAACTCCGCATACACAAAACAAAAAAGTGACATTTCATACTGATTTTAAAAATAAAATATAGCATGATAGCACTCAAATCAAAAGTCTTGTCATTACTATAAAAGTGAATGAAAAAGTGAATGAGTTCAATTAGTTTATTGAACTTTATTATTAGGATAAAAAACTCAATCACATTATAAGGTAAACCTAAAGTAATTATTAAAAATTTTAAAATACAGTTTTGGTTCCTATCAAAAAGAAATAAATGAGTTACAATCATAATTCAGGTATCTGTTACTTTTTTTAAAGTTCATCTAAGTACTATCATTCAGTTTTAAGAAGGACTATTTTCACTAACTGAAAAAAAGATATCTAAGATAATTTTTTCCACCTTTGGACAAAAAGAGGGAGGGTATAATCCACAAGCGGGAATCAGCATTGAATTTGAAGCAGTCATTCTAGATGCAGCCTCTGCCTAGAGTTGCAAGATAGACATCTCCAAGTTTTTTTCCCCCCGAGGAACAAATTTATATAGGCTTTGTATGGAACCATACCTGGTTTTGCTAGGTGTCAGTGTTATTTCAGAGTTGATGTGCTATTTTACATTATTTTAGGTTGCTTTATGTGCTTGGAATATTTGAATAATTCTCATATAAATTAATGGTAATTAAATCATCACTTTATTTTAGCATGTGAACATTTTATTAGGAATGCTCTGCTTTTTAATGGCAATGAGAGTATTTATCAGATTAATGTGTTGGTTTTAAAAATATTGCCCCAAAATAGAATTACTTGGGTATAGTATTATGTGTAATGTTACACATAGACACACTTGACAATTCAAATTTCTCAAGTTTTTGAAACACATTGAACAGAACTAAAAGTAATTACAAATAAAAATAATTACAAATAAGAAAAATTCCAGTACCAAAACAAGATCAATAGGTTATGTATATAATATATATGAGAATTTTTCTGGAAAGACTGATTTAGAAGTTTTTGCTAGTTCTCATTAACTAATTACACAAAATTCACAAGTTAAAATAAATGATGCAGTGAGTCCAGACCCAGCAAAACCTCTTTCGGCGTGGGCAACTCCTCGCAGAATGTCTCCAGCCTGAGAACTAAGCCTCGGCCCCGTGCCCGCCCGGGAGGGGAAAGGTATTTCTCTCTCTCTCTCGCCTCTTTCTCTCCGGGGATGAAGGGTGCGGTGGCCGCCATATTAAGACGACCACAGATTGGGTTTTCAAGCCTGCAATTATCTAATATCTGGAAGAAATCTCCCTGGACTTCTTGTTAAAGTACAGAAATTCAAAACCGCGCGGCCGCAAGACCTTATTTGTCTTCACAGTAGGTCTGAATCTAGTGGGGTACTCCTAACAACAATAGTGAGGGTTGTGTTGAAATATTGAATGTAACCAAAGTGAACAGAATGTAAAGTGAAACTTATCAGTTACAAGGTAGGGGGTGGGGGGGGCGGGATGGGAGGTGTACTGTGTGGGGTTTTTTTTTGGTGGTGGTATATGGGCACTGGTGAAGGGATGGTTGTTTCAGCATTGTATAACTGAGACCTAAGCCCGAAAGCATTGTAATCTTCCACATGGTGATTTAATAAAATAAAAAAATAAAAAATAAAAATAAATGATGCACACTTATATTTAATATTTGAAAAGCACATGAACATTCTTAACTTTTTTCCAGTTGCAATAATGATTCATTATATATGAGTAATGCTCAGAGAATACTCTTGACTCTGTGGTCAGGAGTCACTCCTGCCAGCATTTGGAGGGAACTGTATGAACTGTGAGCCAACACAAGTTCAATTCCTCCGCCCCACTCGGAGAGCCTGGCAAGCTACCGAGAGTATCTCGCCTTCATGGCAGAGCCTGGCAAGCTACCCGTGGTGTATTCAGTATGCCAAAAACAGTAACAACAAGTCTCACAATGGAGACATTACTGGTGTCCACTCAAGCAAACCAATGAGCAACAAGATGACAGTGACAGTGACAGTGACAGTATGAACTGTGGGGGAATGAAATGGGCTAGCCATGTGCATGATAAGTGCCTTTTCTTTTTAAATTTTTTTGATTTGATTGAATCACCGTGACATAGTTACAAGCTTTCATGTTTGGGATACAATCTCACAATGATCAAACACCCATCCCTCCACCAGTGCACATTCCCCACCACCAGTATCCCGGGTATACCCCCCCCTTTCCCACCCTCCCCCTGCCCCTATGGCAGACAATATTCCACATACTCTCTCTCTACTTTTGAGCATTATAGCTTGCAACACAGACCCTGAGAGGTCATCATGTTTAGTCCAGTCTCTACTTTCAGCATGTATTTCCCATCCCAACTGGTTCCTCCATCCATCATTTTCTTAGTGATCCCTTCTCTATTCCATCTGCCTTCTCCCCTCTGCTCATGAAACAGGCTTCCAGCTAGGGAGCAATACCCTGGCCCTTGTATCTACTGTCCTTGGGTGTCAGCCTCATGTGATGTTATTTTATACTCCTCAAATGAGTGTAATCCCTCTATGACTGTCCCTCTCTTTCTGACTCATTTCACTTAGCATGATATTCTCCATGTCTATCAATTTATAAGCAAATTTCATGACTTCATCTCTCTTAACAGCTGCATAGTATTCCATTGTGTAGATGTACCAAAGTTTCTTTAACCAGTCATCTGTTTTAAGGGCACTCGGGTTGTTTCCATATTTTGAAGTGCCTTATACTATGTTTTGGAAGGACCCTATACTTTTTTCTGACATAAGACATATTGTCTTTAATAGTTTCAAAATTCTCTTATTACAAATGTATTCAATCATTAACATTGCTACATTTCCCATGTAAAGAAAATGAAAGTTTCAGGAGTATTAACAATGCTAATCTTATGAATATGTGTATATAAAAAATGATTTGTTCTTTTTCTTAAACACACAGATCAAACAAGAAAGCTTTAGAAGCAAGTTAATTTTCTGGATCTAATAAAAAAGAAGGAAGTAAAATTAACTATATGAATCATGAATTCAAACAAGAAGTGTGCCTGTTACTCCAGGTATAAAAACATTCCTATCTTAATGATAAAATGCTAACAATAATAAATACATAAATATTTTATAAGTATAGCTTCAAAATTTTGTACTAAGTTTAAGATTCCATAGGCAAGAGCTCACAAAAGAGGAAGACCATTTAATAATTCCTAATCAGAAATCATCAAGACTAGTGATTTTCATATTAAGAAATAAAAGTAGGGATGTAATATACTCTTGCCAAGAAAAGTTAAAAAAAGAAAGGTCATGTACAAAAGACCAAAAGAGAAACAGAAGCCAATATGAAGACGTAAAGAAATATAGCCAAGACTTAAATGTGTCCTGGGACCAAAAACATAAAAAAAAATGTTTTCACTTATACTCAATTAGAAAAATAATTTTGAAATAACAGGCTAATATTTATTGCCATGATATGTTGATCTAATAAAAAAAAACATGATTACGCAAATTTAAGAATGCTATTCTGGTCTCCCAAAGAGGAATTGAAAGAGCTATGCTTGGAGTATCATGTTTCACTCAAGTGAGAGAAGGAATCCGGAGTTCTGACCTCCATGGAAGATTGAGAATCAGGGATGCTGTCTCATTTGCCAAGGCATCAAAAATCAGATGGGCCAGACACGTAATGCGGTTTGGAGATGACTGTTGGACTAGAGCTGTTACCAACTGGATTCCACAGGATGTCAAAAGAATGCTTGGCTGCCCACCTACGAGATGGTCAGACTTCTTCGTAAAGACCCTGAACGAATGGTTTGAGGCTCTTTGTGTTCCTGGAACAAGCAGATGCCATTGGGCTACACTAGAACACGACAGGGACAAATGGAGATGTTACTGGCACCTGCTCGAGTAAATCAATGAGCAATAGAATAACAAGTGATACAAGTGAAGTGATATCCAAATTTAGTATGCTACTACATTTTTTCCTATGTCAGTGAAATTTTTGAAATGTGTATAAAAGTTATAGTAACTAGAAAAACAAGAAATTAAAGTCCCAGGTAAATATGATTAGCAATTGCCTGATTAGTCTAAACAAAACATTTATGTGAAACAGCAATACCTAGCACGAGAGAGAATCAATGAAGGTCAATAAAGGGAAATTATAAGACAAAATTCAGCAAAACAGTCAAATCAGTTAACAATCATATATTGGTGTGTAAATGAAACCACCTACTTTGACTGAAGATAGCCTCTAAAGTGAAAATGGTTAAGAGGAAAATGAGTAGCTCCTTGGTTACAATGTTTTGAAAGTGAATAATATATCTGGTTATAAGCTGATCTGTCAGCTGACGATATGTACATTAATGCTATATACTCTGTGATTAAATCAAGAGCACCAAAATATTTTATCATTTAGTAAGAATTTTTTTCATACATATTCTGAGTTTCATACATATTCTGACTTCTTTTCACCTTAATTTTCTCCCCACTGTATTTTGATACATTTTTAAATATAGTAGTCAGATTTCATTTGTGTCTTCTAATAAGTATGCTTATCTTCTGATTATTCTGTATTTTACTTCGTCCCCTCTTAATTTCAAAGGAAGTAAGATTTATGTCAATTATACAAAATTCCATTTTGCATTCCTTTTCCACATTTTGAATTTTAACATGTCCATTATTGTCATTTTAATTATGTTTCAGTATTCATCTAGTTGAATGTATTCTGTTTGGAACTTCTTGAGCTTCCTGGGTCTAGTTAAAGACTAAACTCTCAGACTAAGAATGTTCTCAACTATAATTACTTCAAATAATAATTCCTCCCCGTTCTCTCCTTTCTCTCTTTCTGGAACAATCATCATGAGGAAGATACACCAATTTTCCTTGAAGCTTACTCACAGATGTTTTATGGTTTCCTAAATTTATTCTTTTCCTGCATTTGTTCTTTTTTTGAGTTTCCTGTACCTTACATATTTGTTTATCCCTCATATTCTGTGGCTTAGCTCTGATATTAGATCTTTAGTTTACCTACTATAATTTTCTTTTCAATTGTCTAAAGTATGTTTACATTATATCACACACTTTCTCTTTTCTTATTGGTTCTCCTTTTAATTCTTTCCTCAATTTGTTAAATTTCCTGACCATTTTCGCTTCAAAATAATCATAGAAAAGTTCTTGTGTTCTTGGAGCCCTTTCTGAGTTTTGCTTTGTCCATTTTTCAGAATAATGTTTTTGTGGCTTAATTTGGATCTCTTCCCTGATTAGTCATGAATCTGTAAAGAGGGGCTGATAATTAGTTTGCATGTTGGGGGCTTTGGAATGTGTGTCTGTAGACTGTTTTATTTTCAAGAAGACTCAATGCTCCCTAAGGCTTGAGGGATGCCAGGAGTAAATGAGTTTACTTGTCTTCCTTAGTTCTTGCTTCCAGATCAAGCCAGAGTCAAGTCTCAAGCTGGCCCCAGTATTAAACCTCGGACAAATGCCTTAGCAGTTTCTGAGTAACCTTTGTTGGCAGTCCCTACTTGAGGTTTCACAACAGACAATCTGCTGGGGATGGCCACAGGCCTTTCCCTAATACTTTGGCAGTGGGGTCTCATGCCAGATTCTGTTTTGCTGTGTTTTTTTTTTCTGCAATTTTGTTTATTTATTGTATGGACCAGAAAACACTCTCATGTTGCTACCTTGTCTGCTGCCTGCCTTCTTCCTTTTCACAAATCACAAAGTAAAATAGTCAATTTTTAAGTAGTAAATTGTTTTCTACTTTTTGATGCATACAATTCCAAACGGACTGGAGGATAGCACAGCGGGTAGGGCATTTGCCTTGCATGCGGCCAACCTGGGTTCGATTCCTCTGTCCCTCTTGAAGAGCCCGGCAAGCTACTGAGAGTATCCCGCCCGCATAGCAGAGCCTGGCAAACTGTCTGTGGCATATTTTATATGCCCAAAACAGTGACAACAAGTTTCGTAATGAAGACATTACTGTGCCCGCTCAAGAAAATCAATGAACAACGGGACGACACTACTACAGTGCTACACTTCCAAACATCAAGAGGGGCTGGAGCAATAGCACAGCGGGTAGGGCATTTGCCTTGCACGCGGCCGACCCGGGTTCAATTCCCAGCATCCCATATGGTCCCTTGAGCACCGCCAGGGGTGACTTCTCAGTGCAGAGCCAGGAGTCACCCCTGTGCATCGCCGGGTGTGACCCAAAAACCAAAAGGAAAAAAAAAAACAAACATCAAGAGGCTCAAAGTAATCTATAGCAAAAAAGAATGACAGATAAGCAAATACAAGTAATATGTAAGTTTTGTAAGATATAAGGAGAGTGTATTTTTAGCCAGTAAAGGAAACCCATTTTTGGAAGAGTGGGGCTTGAAGATGTATGATTTATCATCAAGAAGAATAGGAGAATAGAACAATAATATCAAAAGTATGAAAGTGATATTTAGTTTTACTATACATATAGTTTGTAAATAAAACCAAATGTAATTTCAGGAGAGATGTACTTTGGATAAGAGATGTGCTTAACTCACTCTATTCAGACAAGAGATATACTTTAATTCTGGGTAAATAAATTTTTGTTTTACCCCATAGGCACAGAATTCTCATTCAAGAGAGGGCCTTGATCACACAGAACTGTTTGAATTAACAAATAATGATTTACTAAATGAACAGACAAAAATAGCATCTTTTTGTTATCGCTTTAGATTTAGGGAAGAAGAGAAAAGCATGAAGGTCTGACACTGATTATTATTTTGAACACATTTTTTCATTTTGTCCTAACCCCCCTATCAATATAATATTAACCACATTTTACTAAAAAGGGAACTGATGTTCAGAAACGCTAGATAATTTTCTAGGGACACAGTTGGCATTTGGCTGAGCCAGCGTTTGCATTCACATCTACTCCAAGATTCCAGTTATTAAATGCTATACCCCATTACCAAAAGCAATAACAATGAAAGTGGAAAAAACTGGGTAAAGGTATGCAAAAATTTTCTGAAGCAAATATCTGTAAAACAGCGGTGGGGAGAAACGGAAATAAAGTTAATATTGGAGAGTTGTTGTACTGCTTTGACTAAAGTCCTTTCAAAGACAGAATTGATTTTCTAAATAATTATTAGAATTTCGTTAATAAGTAAAAATATATTAGGTATAGACTAATATACACACATTTCTGAACTTTACTTTTCTGTGAACAAATAAAATTTTCTCTAGAGATTAGTTTATATATGCATACTTATTTATACTCATATAAACCAATATAACAATAACCCATTTGTAATCAAACCAGCTCCTGAAAGACTGCCTTTGATATTTTAGTCATTCCTCTGGATAATAAATATATGATAAAAAATAACTACATCTTACTGTCTCTGACATTCACAGAAATACATAAGTATGAAGGATAAAAAGCCTGGACTAGTAATCAATGCAATTGCACACTCTTAATCATCCATCAGAAGAGTTAAGGAGGAAAGTTTAAATAAAAAGTTTTGTGCTATTGTCTTTCCCCCAGGTATCAGACATTAAGACTTAGATGTAAATAGTTGCATATACCAGATCTGTAATTAATTTTCTACCATTTTCTTTCCCAACTTTCTTCTCTTTTATTAAATCTGCCACATTTTAAGAAAGCATATAATAAAAGAAATCTTGCTAGAACTCTTGCAACATTTCAGTCCATTGGTTCAGATTTATATCTCTATACCTTACCCCCCCCCACACACACACATACACACTTATTTGGTATTGCAGTCACTTGCATACAACTCATCAATAGACCTAAATCAGTAGAATCTTACATTTAAATTTGAACTGTCATTTCAAGAAGAATTTAGCATTTATTAGAGAACCATATTAAAACATGAAATAAGTCTGGGTTTTTGTCAATATGTTAATAACTGCAGCAGGTTCAAATGTATAGTAGGTCATAAGAACAATACAGAGTGCTGCAAAGAAAAAAATGTGACAGATTCTTATTTTGTAAAATATAATGCAAGGCTTACCAAAACATAGCATCTGAGAGCATTTTTATTAATATTTTCTATTTTGTGTTTTTTTTCTCTGTTAAAAATAAAGAAGGGAACCTGCTAGAAGGTTAGCAGGATTCCATGCTAGCAACTTTTTGTCATAGGCAAGAAAAAACTTTATAGAATCACTCATAACTGTAGTGCATATTCATTCTATAATTTTTAAAGTTTTTCTTTTGCTTTTGGCAAAGAGCTTTGTCCTTTTTAATATACCAAGGAATGTATGATGAATTATTATGTGAATAGTTTATATTTATTATATGCTTTCTATACGGCAGGCTATGAGTGATTGGTTCTGTTTTTAAATTTTTTCTAACAAAACTGGAAGCTAAGGACCATTGTTCTCAGTTTACAGAGCATCTATTTGTTCTCTGCTTACAGATTTAAGGCCTGGAGCCAAAATTCAAACCCAGAAACCTTAGCTGCAGAGAATTTAGCATTGCTTCTCAGCAACAGTGAATCCTTGACCTAAAATATATTTTAGCTAAACAATCTCCCCAAAATGATGAATAATAAGGGCTTTTTAATTGAGAGTTTGGGCCATAATTTCTTTATATACCCACTGGGTGATGTTTTAGACAACTCAGTTGTTTTAAATTTAAATTTCTTCATTGATGGAAAGGGAGAGATGGGAGAAAGAGGGGGATTATAATAGTTTGTATCTTAAATCTCTAGAAATAATGCTGGTCCTGTAGTAAGAAGAAGTCAAAATAAAGTGTTAGGTTACAAGAATATCAGAATTAGATATAGGTCTTAAAAAACTCAATTCAGAAAATGTACCTGACAAAATCCTTCTTTAGTCCAATAATTATACAAGTGTTTTTGTACTTTGTTTTGTTTTTGGCATTACTTCTGATGATGCTGGGGATTGAACCTGGGTCAGTCCAACTACATAACCCACTATATTTTATCTCTAACCTCAATTGTACAAGTTTTAACTTATCCATGTTTAATAACCTTATTAAGAAAGTACAAAACAACATTTGCTGGGATGTTCAACTAAGAACAGGTGGACTCAATGTTCACAATAGTTTTCAGTCCTTCCCAACATCTGTAAAAATAGCTAAAATTTGATTTTTAAAGAATCTGTAAACACATAAACATCATATATTCAATAGAAAGAGACAACACAGCTTTGACACACAAAAAGTGGGTGGAAGTAACCAGTTAGCCATCAATCTCTATAAAAAGCTAAAAATCATGGAGCCAGAGGAATAGTACTGTAGATATGGCATTTGCCCTGCAAGCTGCAGACTTGGATTGGTTATAGGGATCACATATTATCATCTGAGCCTTGCTGGGAGTGATCCCTAAAAGCAGAGCCTGGAGTAAGCCCTGAGTATAGCTGAGTGGAGCCCCAAACTGACAATGAAAACAAACAAGCACATCAATCCATAGACACTCTGTAAGTTTCAGGGAAAGTTCCAGTCAGCTATCTCAAAAAAAAAAAATAATTGGACTATGAGACTGATACTAAGAGGGCTACTGTCAGTGACCAGAATACAAAGACAATCTACAGAGTGGGAAAGGATATTCACCCAATACCCATCTGATAAGGAATTGATATCAAGGATATACAAGGTACTGGTTGAACTCTACAAGAAGAAAACACCCAACCCCATAAGAAAATGGGGCCATGAAATGAATAGAAACTTTCTTAAAGAAGCAATCTGAATGGCCAAAAGGCACATAAAAAATGCTCTTCATTAATCATCAGGGAGATGCAGATTAAAACAGCAATGAGATATGATCGCACAACACAATGACTGGTCCACATTCAAAAGAATAAAAGCAACCAGTGTTGGTGCAGATGTGAGGAAAAAGGGACTCTCCTTTACTGCTGATGGGAATGCCAACTGGTCCAGCCCTTTTGGAAAACAATATGGATGCTTCTCAAAAAATTAGAAATTAAGCTCCCATTTGACACAGCAATACCCCTTCTGGGAATATATCCCAGAGATTCAAAAAAGTATAGTAGAAATGGCATCTGCACTTGTATGTTCATTACAGCACTGTTTACAATAGTCAGAATCTGGGACAAAACATAGTGCCCAAGAACAGATGACTGGTTAAAGAAACTTTGATACATCTACACAATGGAATATTATGCAGCTGTTAGACAGGATTAAGTCATGAAATTTGCATATGGGGGATCAACATGGAAAGTAGCATGTTAAGTGAAATGAGTTAGAAAGAGAAGAACAGACATTTAAAGATTGCACTTACTTGTGGGATATAAAGTAACAGAATGGGAGACTTACATCCAACAATAGTAGTGATGAATACCAGTATGTTTGCTCCATGGCTTGGAAGACGGCCTCCCATGCTGGGGGGAAAGACGGTTCAGATAGAGAAGGGACCACCAAGTATGGGGTGATTGGAGGGCCCACTCGGAATGGGAGATGCTGCTGAAAGTAGATTACAGACCGAATCATGGCCACTCAATACCTCTACTGCAAACCACAATACCCATAAGGAGAAAGAGACAGCAAAAGGGAATGGCCTGAAACAGAAGTGGGGTGGGGAGGGTGGTGTGGGACTGGTGGGAGGGATACTGGAGTCATTGTGGTGGAGAATGAGCACTGGTGAAGGGATGGGTACTCGATCATTGTACGACTGTAAATTTACAAGTCTGTAACTGTACCCCACAGTGATTCATTAAAATATATAATTTTTTAAATGGACTACTAAAAATAGAAGACCTGATCAAATCATTAGAAATACTTAAACATTCATTCTGTTCTATATATCTGAACAAATTCCTTCATCCCATGCAGAGGATTAGCCTGGAGAGTTATCTTTCTGTGAGATTTGAGAGACAGTCTCAATAGTGAGAATTATAATTTAGCAGAAAGGTTACATAGGGAATGTAGAGAGTTGCGTGCTTGTTATCTTAGCTACCCAGGACTCTTGTCATCAGGCAGGTACCACTCCATAACAACATGGTAGAGGTTAAGAATATGACCAGCTCAAGATAACAGTAGCTAAAAATAATGACGCTGAGGGATAGTCAATGAATCAACCTAACTACCATTTTCTACCATTTTATAAAAACCCTCTGGGGTTGGAGCGATAGCACAGCGGGCAGGGCGTTTGCCTTGCACGAGGCTGATCTGGTTCGATTCCCAACATCCCATATGGTCCCCTAAGCACCGCCAGGACTGATTCCTGAGTGCATGAGCCAGGAGTAACCCAGGTGCAACACCAAGTGTGACCCAAAAACCAATAAATAAATAAATAAATAAATAAAATTACCAGATAATTGAAAAAAACTACCACATAAAATATAATGAATAAAATGAAAATAAGCAATTGACGATGTACAAACTCAAAAAGGAAAAACCTAAGTACGTATTATTAATTTTTTAAAGGGAAAAAAAACTCCAGTCAGCAGTTTTATTATTTTAACCACTTTAACCAAGGGAAAGAAGTTATTCACAACAACAACAAAAGAGCATTTGGAGAACTAGAAAATACGGTTAGACACTAAAAATCTGATAGCATAATATTTTTTCAACAAAATATTTGGAAAACGAAGCTAAAATACCACACACAAAAAGATAATATAAAGACAAACAGAAGGGCATGATGATTAATTTTTTTTAATTTAAGTTCCAAGAGGATCCCAAAATACATCACACAAGTTTCAAATGCAGGAACAGTAAAAATGCAGAAGGCAACAACAAAATAATGCAAGTAACATTTTCAGAACGCCTTCGATTTCTAAATATGTATGGTCCAATAATGACCCCGCAGATGCACAAACTAGAAACAAACCAGCGGACATCACCACAAATATTGTAAACCTAAAATTAGAATAAAAAAAAAATAAACTCCATCAATTTCAACTTACAAAACAAACAAAAACTCATGGGCAGCAGTTGGTGATGTGCCCCCCAACCCCCGCCAGGCGCCACCCAGGGTAGAGATGAAGCCAGAGTCAGCAGGACAAAACGTTCTCATCTTTAATTATGTCCAGAGCTGGAAAATTCTCAAGCCTCTGAGATGCTCTCCCCACTCCTGTTGTTACTAGATTCCTTCTTCATTGTGAAATGGGAGCGCAGAGGGGCGGGAATTTCGCTAAATGGGAGCCAAGGAAAGAAGCGTCCTGCTTCGGCAAACCTCAGCCCTGCCACAGAAACTCAGGGCACCTAGGGCGCGCATTCCGCCTCCCTCTGCCCCCCACATGAGCCCACACCCGCTCCCCGGCCCTTGGGCTGTCAATGCAAAAGTCCACGGTGGCCTTCCACGGTGCTTGCCCGCTGCAGGTCTCCATCAGAAGTTCTGTTTCCACTTCCCAGGGCTCGGACTCTGGGTTCACTCAGCATCCCGTGCCAGCAGAGAGAGAAAGCCACGAGCACTACCTTTGCCCCCCATGCCACTCTTCCCAGTCAACTCTGCAAATCCCTCCTACAGGAAAACTGAAGTGTGGAGGGCCCAGAGAAAGAACGCAGCAGGTAGGGCCCTTGCAGTTGCTCGGGGGTGATGCAGATTCTATCCCCGGCACCTCATCTGGTCCACCAAGCACCACTGGAAGTGATCCCTGAGCACAGAACCAGGAGTCACCCCTGAAGGATAGCCAAGGGTGGCCACAAACCAAGCCCAAACAAACAAACGAACAGAACACCAGAAGCAAGCTGGCTTCCGAGGGAGGAATTCTTCCCAAAAGAAGAGTGTAAAGGAAGACACTGGACGTGCAGTGTGGACGCAGGGTAGCCTGGATGCTGGTGGTCCTGAAGTCCCAGGGAGGCGTGGAGAAGAGCCCAGCCTGGGGGGGAAACCCTCTCTTACTGGCCATCCACCTTTAGTTTCTGGGCGACGGGCTTCGTGTCCGGAGAGGAGCGGGGCCGTTTGCCGGCCGGCTTGGCCCCGGCCCCGCCTTCCTTCCCGGGTTCCTGCAACCACCGGACTTGGGTGGCCGGGCCGTAGCCCTTCTCGTTGCGGGCGGCGATGCGGAAGATGATGGCAGGCTTGGTGGTGCAGTCGAGGTGGGCGTGGGAGAGGCTGGCCGACTGCACGAAGCACGACGGGCTGGGCCCGCAGTACACCCGCATGAAGGCCAGCTGGGCGGGCGTGGAGCTGCGCGGCTCCCCGGCCGCCTGCGAGCTCTGGATGGCCAGGTACACCGAGTACTCCACCACGCGGCCCGACGTCACGGACGGCGGCTCCCAAGTCAGGTGAGCTCCTTCGGGGCTTTTGCTGATTTTAATGGTGCAGGGGGCCCCCGGGAAACCGGGCAGGCACGTCTTGAAGGCCGAGATCTCGCTGAACGGGCCCCGGCCACAGGCGTTGATGCCCGCCACGCGAACCTTGTAGGCGGTGCCCGGCTGCAGCTCTTGCTTCTGCAGCTCGTGGTAGTCGGGAGCGGGGCCCGCGGCGTCCTGCGCCCGGACCGCCTCGCCCGGCGGCAGGAAGTAGTGGGTCACCGTGACACTGGTGCCTTTCACGACCCCCACGTCGAACCATGGGTTCTCCTTCTTCCCCCGGGCTCGGCCGGCCTGCGGAGGAGGCGGCAGCGGCTCGGGCGTCCCGCGCAGCAGCTCCGGGTCGCCGGCCACTTCAGTGAGGGTCGCCGCGGCCTGCAGTTGGGTGGGGCTGGCGACTAGGGCCGGCCCCCGGGGGGCCCCCGGGGTGCTGGGTGGAACCAGGTTCTGGAGGGCCGTTGAGGACAGCAGGGCCATCGGGCTGAGACGGTTGCTCTCGGTGGCTGGGGGGTGGACGCCGTCCGTGGGCGCCGGCGCCGCGGTGGGGCCGTGGTGCTGATGCTGGGCCAGGGCGGCCAGCTCCTGCGGGGTCGGCACGAGGCGGGTGGTGGGGACTTGGCCCTCCTGGACGTTGGCCCCCGAGTCCTCCTGCGTCACAGCCACCAGCACCGCCTCGGCTGTGTCCAGGGGCTCTCCTGGGTCCTTGGCGGTCAGCTGCGGGGTGGGAAGCGCTGTTCTCATAGTGGGAGCTTGAGCCTCTCCCTTGACGGTGGCCCGGCTGCCCGTTTCAGCCCCCGTCACCGCCCGTTCCTTAGGAATGAACCCCGTTATCATGAGGATGGGGGGGTGGGCTGGCCTGGCCGTGGGCGTCAACTCTTACAGAGTGTCAATAACTGCCTCACTTCGCGTGGGGTGGGGGTGGGGGGAAGGGCGGGGG
The DNA here is from genome assembly GCF_027595985.1 of Sorex araneus. Lineage (NCBI taxonomy): Eukaryota > Metazoa > Chordata > Mammalia > Eulipotyphla > Soricidae > Sorex > Sorex araneus. Next base: position 50,491,196 of record NC_073308.1, on the reverse strand, counting down.
CCGGGGGCCCTCCTGCGTCTCCACTGGAGATGAAATCGGCTTGAGAGGACCCCTGAACGTTGCTCAGATCCTTGGTGGTCCTGGAGTGTCAGGGGTCTGGGAGACCTATAGGACCTGGGGCAGTAGTGAAGTTTCAAGACGCCTGGAGAGTAGAGAGGCTCTTGAAAGTCGCTAAAAGGGATGATTTGGGTTTCAGGCAAAGAACAGACTTTGTAGTTATTACATTTGACAAAACAGCAATAAAAACCGGAGACAGGGGCGCAATATCTTCATACACTAAGGGGGAGAAATATTTCCAAATGAAAAATGCAGAACTCAACCAAATTATTGCAGGGATAGCAAAACAGAGACATTTCTTACATGGAAAATATTACCACCGACAAAATAAACTATCTTTTCCAGGAAGTTTCGGAAGGTAATGGTCCCTCAAAGCAACATGAAAAAGAAAGACAAATGCCTGAAATTCAGAAAATGAAACACAAAAATAAGACAAAGCTAAAGAGGTACTCAAGAATGGTTGCTAAAGGTTAGACAGTATCCGTGTGGCCATTTTAAACCAGCTATTACAGATTACCACGATCAAAGATATAATTAAAAATTCAGTGTTTTTAATTATATGATGTGCGGTCAGATGAAGAAAAATATAAAAGTTAACAAAAAGTAAATACAGATTTAATATAGAGAGATTAATTTTAAATGTCAAATTTGTCCTAAGGTCTTACTGGCTTTTTTCTTTTATTAAATGTCATTGAATCTCAATAATAAAAAAGTAATATTAGAAGTTCCATTTCCAAATTAATCATACTAAGTCATTCAACTTCTCTTAAATCTAAAGATATATTAATAGACATCTCCCTTTTCTTTCTTGGTCCATTTTATATATAAACAATTCTAAAATTAAAATATTTGTCAGTAGTGGAGATAAAACTGCTTTTTTATAACTTCAACATTTTGCTGATCTACAGTGTAATCTTTAGTTTATGTGATTACTTCAAAATATGACTAAATCAGATATGGTTTCCTATACTCTTTAGTGGTAGTTTGGAAATTACAGCTAGCATATTAACATAAAATAATTTTTTACTAATATTTTAATTTCAATATTTAAAAAAATTTGCTATTTTGGGGGGGTCACACCTGGCAATGAACAGGGGTTATTCCTGGCTCTGGGCTCAGGAATTACTCCTGGCGGTGCTCAAGGGACCATATGGGATACTGGGAATCGAACCCGGGTTGGCCGCATGCAAGGCAAACACCCTACCCACTGTGTTATCACTCCAGCCCCTCAATATTGAAAAATTTTTTTCTCTATACCTTTGGTTCCTCACTGACCTTTCGGTCTGGGGAGGTTGCATAAGTCTAAGGACTCACCCATTTCTTCTAGATTCTCTAGCTTTCTGGCATAGAGACATTCATAGTATCTTCTTGTGATATTTTGTATCTCTGAGTTGTCTGTTACAATTTCTCTAAAATCATATTAGTAGGATAAGGTGCATAACATGTGATTTAACATTGTGTTAAAATGTCAATCAGAAAAGTCACCCAATTTTATAAATGCATATAATGTACATGAATGTGCACTAAAACTATTTTAATACAATTTAATACAACTATAAACTGATTATAATTAAGATATTCCAAATTTTAAAAGTAATTATATTCATTGGTCTTGGATCAAAATATTTTCACTCAAAAAATACTAGATAAATTAAGATCTTTCTCTGAACACTACACTCATTTTAATTTGTGTGTCCTAATTTTACTGGTTCTTATTTTCACCTTCACTATCACCATCATTCCGTTGATCGTTGATTTTCTTGAGCAGTCTCAGTAACGTCTCCATTCATCCCAGCTCTGAGATTTTAGAAGCCTCTCTTTACTCGTTCTTCCCAATGGGGCTGCATTGGAGGCTCTTTCAGGGTCAGGAGAATGAGACCCATCATTGTTACTGGTTTTGGCATATGAATATGCCACACGGGAGTTTGCCAGGCTCTCCCATGCAGGCAGGAAACTCTTGGTAGCTTGCCAGATTCTCCGAGAGAGAACTAGGCTATAAAAAGTTTGGTTTTAAAGTCTTTGGATGTTGGCTGTTGATGGGATTACGTGGGGGGAGGGGAGCAGTTTCTGGGTGTGACCACCTAGCTACTGGAAATTGGGGGAGCAGGCTTGGAGACCTCAGCCCCCCGGGTCCCACACACCTGGGTTCCTCTGCTGGTTCCATGCGTGAGGCTCATCCGAACGTGTGGAGAGGGGCCTTGAGCATGGTTGTGGCTGGGATCCAGAGGTCTTTGGCTGTAGGGGCTGCGCTCAGTTCAGGGAGGGAAACTCAACCCACCCCCTCCGAGGGGCCCCGGTGAAGACAGCCAGGTGTGGGGGCAAGAGACTCTCTGCTTTAGGAATATTTTTTTGCTTCTTAATTTAGGAATTTTTTGTAGAGAATACGTTAATATAAATGTCTAATGTATTTAATGTGTGACAACTTTTATGTAAATAAATACATATAAAATAAAATGCATTTTAGGTATATTATAGAGCAACCTTTCAAAGTTTCATAAGTTTCTATCAGAATATTACATTATGAGAAAATATAACCAATAAATTTAAAATTTGTTCTTTCAGAACAGTTATTCTTCTTTTCCTTCAAGTTTGAAACTTATTTTTAAAATAAATAACAGTTAATTTGACTTAACTGTTGCTTACTAAATTGATTGTTTTGTCTGAAGTTTGAATGAAGTCAAAACAACTAATATTTTATTGAATATTACAATGCAAGATGAGGCTTGCACAGATACTTTATTTCAAAACAAAATCTAAATGCATAATCTTGCAAACACAAATATAGAAAGTGATTTACTATATTACTATATTTCTATATAAATGATTTACTATATTTATATATTTATAGAGATAGGAAAACAATGATTATAGAGCATTGCTTTCCAGTGGATGATAACCTCTGAAAATTGCTGAGAGGGTAACCTTCACCCCATTGCAATTGAAGAGTGCCTTTTGTTTGCTTAAAAATAGTAAGGGGGGAGGGTTTGAAGGGGAGTTCCTGAGTCTCTGTTGTTTGTTGGTCTTCAGAAAAGGGCACAGTAGACCAAATACATTGGGAACCTCTAAAGAATTATGATGAGAATGTATGAGGAGGACAGAAAACTGTAGAAGTTTGCACCAAGAAAAAAAATTTTCACTTGTCTCGTGAAGATCAATGGGATTTTGACAAACCAAAATATATGAAGAGCAAAAGGACTTATAGGAGTAAGTGGAATAGCCTTGAGAGTATTTCAATGGAAGCGTGATATATACAACAGATGACATGGAAGTCGGGAATGAGGGTGGCTTTGTCACACAAACTGATTCTAAATATGCGTTCTTGAAATCATTGTTTGAGGGTACTGAAAAGTTAAAGCCATCAGTTTTACAAATCTTGCCAGGGTGATGGCGTGTGTGCTTTAGAAATATTCCTTTGAAGGCAGGAATGAGAAATTTGAGGACAACAAAACTTGATTCAAGGAGAGCTGGGGTGGGGGTGGAGAGGATGGATGGTGGAATGGAGAGAACGTCATGAGGAAGAGGAAGAATGTAAGGAATGATAAAAAGGAAGTTGTGGGAGAAGAGAAAAAACAGAAAGTAATAAAGGGACTTGGAAAATTTCATAAATATTGGTAAAGGAAAGTTAAGATAAATTAGTGCATCCTTGGATAAAATAAAAGAGATGAATCAGATAATCCTGAGATTTTTACTTAAAAACTAACTTATACTAAGACCAAATTTTAATCATTTCTAATGAATTCTGTTTTCTTTAAAATATTTAAAGATTTTTAAAGCTACTTAAATATTTGAAATATTTTATATCCTTAAATATTAGATGACAGTACCCCTTTTTTTTTGAGGGTGGTCACACCAGCTGTGTTCAGGGCTAACTCTTGACTATGTGCCCAGAGATCATCTTGGTGGGGTTCTGGGGATCATATGGGGTGCTTGGAAGTGATCCTAGTCTTGCAGCATGCAAGACAAGCACTTCAATCACTATACTATCTCCCCAGCTCTAGTGATAATACTTTTAAAATGACACATTCCATCAATAGTTATAAAAAGATTGCAAGCATTCTATATTCTATTTGTTTACATCGCTTTCCATTAGCCTTTCTCTAAGATGTTGCCCTGCACACAATTCTCACTGCAGAAGCAGGTATCTTTTCTCGCATGGCATTTTCCTACATGGGGTTTGTCCTGAGCTTCATACCTACTCCTCCTTCCATAATAATTGGAGCCAATATCATGACTTAAAAAATATGGGCTAAGATATTTCCACCAACAAAACAAGTCCAAGATTAAATTTCTAATAGAAAATACTGGAGATAGAGGGCTAAATTCCAAATGAGAGTTAGAATAGCAAACACTAAAAATTGCCTAAGGAAAGAAAAAACTGGGGTGAATGACAGAAAAATGGTATAGATTTGAAAGAGAATGACTGTATGGTGCATAATAGAGGAAAAAAAACAAAAAACATTAGTCAGAACTGACATCTTTCAAATTCTCCCTGTCTTTTAAATGCTACCTTTCAAGAAAATTAGAGAGAGAGAGAGACAGACAGAGAAAGAGAGAGAGCTTCTTAAAAACAATATGTGTACAGGAACCAAGAGCCGCGGCACGAGAAGCAGAGCCTCCCGCCTACTGACTGTGATCCTGAGGTCTCCTAACCCATTTTGGCACCAGAGCAGATTCTTGCAGCCATGCATTTTGACTGCGAACTGAACTACAACCTCGTGCAGCCCGGGAAGGGATTTTTTTCCCTCTCCACCCCATTTTTCTGAGCGAAAATGGCGGCAGCGGCAGCAGCCACGCGGTGAGAGCCACCCTCTAAGACCCCTCCACCAGGAGGTAGGACTTTCTTTAGTGACGTAGCCTGTAGGTGATCCTGGGAGGGGAGGTGTTCCCGGCGCGCCTTCCGCCCAGAGATGAACCAAGAGCCGCGGCACGAGAAGCAGAGCCTCCCGCCTACTGACTGTGATCCTGAGGTCTCCTAACCCATTTTGGCACCAGAGCAGACTCTTGCAGCCATCCATTTTGACTGTGAACTGAGCTAAAATATTAGAAACCCAAAACCGCGCGGCCGCTATCGCGGCCGCGCAGACTCAAAGTCTTCACCTTTGCCAAGGAAGAGAAATTATTAGATGATGCTTATTCAGCAGGCCTGATTGTTGGGGAAAATTTCCAATCAACAATAGTGAGTTCTGTATGGAAATATGAAATGTACTCAATATATAGAGAGAATAATGGGAATATCATCAGCTACTTAGATGGGGGGAGGGGTGGGAGGCGGGTGTATTGGGGTTCTTGGTGGTGGAACGGGTGCACTGGTGAAGGGATGGTGGTTTAATCAGTATTTGACTGTGACTTAAACCTGAAAGCCTTGTATTTTTTTTTGTTTTCACGGTGGTTCAATAAAATATTTCTTTAAATAAAAAAAAAAGAAAACAATATGTGTACAGCTTTCTAGACATTAGTTTTGGCTCGTAATTTATGAAACTTAAAATATATATAAACTCTTTTATATATACATATATAAAATATATCTGTGCACAGCATAAAATTAGTTCAGTATATATATGGGTTTTTCTAGAAAAATTTCAAAGCCATACTTTCTTTTTTCGAACAGAAATGACAGGGTGATTTTTTTTTTTTGATTTTTGGGTCACACCTGGAGATGCACAGGGGTAACTCCTGGCTATGCACTCAGGCAGTGCTCAGGGGACCATATAGGATGCTGGGAATCGAACCCAGGTTGCCTGCATGCAAGGCAAACATCCTACCTTCTGTGTTATCGCTCCAGCCCCCAAGTCAGGGTGATTTTTTTAAAAATATATTTTAAAACTAGACAGCGCTCTCTTCACCTTTAGAATAGAATGAGTAATTATAATGAATCCTAGCACAGACTCTGAAAACAAAATAATATTTCAATGTAGAATCTTTTGTTTTAAGTTCCTTTATATCACAAATTGCTACAGGAAATTATGGCTGTCTATCAAGGGCACTCTGAAACATTTCTTGCATGATATTAAAAAGAAAAACAATTTTGACTTGACTGAATCAGCAATTTGGGACTATTTCAATGAAAGGAGAAACTGCCACCAGAGGAGGTATTTTAGAAGACTAATTATATTTCTACTAACTGTAGAATATATATTTTAGTAAATATAACAAATTTCATTTGGAAGTTTTAAGGAATGAGGGAGGGAGAGAGAAAGATAGAGAGAAAGAGACAAAGGAGAGAGAGAGAGAGAGAGAGAGAGAGAGAGAGAGAGAGAGAAACATGGGCTTCTGGGCTTCTCCAGAATGGAGATGGGGCGCTATACACATGCCAGCATTAGATATGAAAGGATGAGAGTACACAATTCAAGGGGGAAGATGTGGGCAACATGTGTGCTTGGCAGTCAAACATGGGCACAGAGAGCACATGGGCTCAGGCAGAATATGAACTAGAATACATGTTGTAGTAAGATCTTTCTGTTAGAGGGAAGGAGCAGAAAAAGAATGTGTAGTCAGTACATCAATATTTTGCTCACATACTATGAATTTTATAAATAAGTATGACAAGACTTAATGTGTGCTACTTCACAGTAGGGAGAGTCTCCTGCCCCCACGCCTAGCTGTCTTCACCAGGGCCTCTCAGGGATGGGTGGAGTTTCCCTCCCTTCCCCCAGCAGAGCCCCAGCAGCCAAAGATGTTTGGAACCCAGCCACAGCCATGCTCAAGGCCACCCTCCACACACTCAGACGAGCCTCATGCATGAAGGAACCAGCAGAGGAACCCAGGTGTGTGGGACCCAGGGCTGAGATCTCCAAGTCTGCTCAAATTGGGACTAGGCCTCCTCCAATCAGATCCCCCATTTTCTAGTAGCTATGCAGTAACAGCCACAAACTGTAATCCCATCAACAACCACATGCCAGAGACTATAAAATAAAGCTCCCGAAAGAATGCACCCGCAATCGCAATTGCAGCTGCATGGCGCTTATTGTCTAGTTCTCCCTCTTGGAGAACCTGGCAAGCTACCAAGAGAATCCTGTTCATATGGTAGAGCCTGGCAAACTCCCAATGGCGTACTCAATATGCCAAAACCAGTAACAATGATGGGTCTCGTTCTGCTGACCCTGAAAGAGCCTCCAATGGTGCACTGTTGGGAAGGACGAGTAAAGAGAGGCTGCTAAAATCTCAGAGCTAGGATGAATGGAGATGTTATTGGCGCCTGCTTGAGCAAATCGATGAACAACAGAATCACAGTGAGACAATGACAGTGATACTTTACAGTATATAGGCGAATATCAAAATACATGAGCCACTATATAAATGAATGCACAAAGAATACAAAGATACAAATTCTCACCCCTCTTACACCAAGAACTGGCAGATATAGTCTGTATATCTGTCTCACAAGACCAGCTCTTTTCTGGCCCATAGTGAATGGCATTTCCAAAATAAATACACCTTTTTGAGGCTGTGTCTCTTGGTATTATTCCTGATCCATGAATCTAAGTTATTGTACATTAAGTTAGTCTTTAAAACATTACTCTAGAAAGTAGGCTTTCTGCAGTCAAAATCTTTTTGAATATGAACATTGACTTCAATCAGAAATTCATATATTGTGCATATCAGCAGTAGTCATTATAGATTGAAAAGTTACAAATGCCTTGGTAGTCTTTTCATGAACAATCTCTTACATTTATTTCCTGCAATAAACAGTATTGCAAGTCACCACATTTTTCAGCGCCACTGGAACCTTTTCAGTGTTTCAGGGTTTTTGCAACAAATTGATCTCAAAATCAATATGTTTTGAGAACTCTTGATTGAAATTGATAGTTTTTCTTGGGATTATATATTGTGTCATCTCAGACAGGTCAAGTGAGAAGAAACACTTGGAACAATGTTGTAAAATATGAGTGAACAAATAAAGCACCCATGATCTTGTTAACATATGTTTTGATTCTGTAATTTAGGTGTGGCACCACCTTTCTGCATTTATAATGTGTTACAGGCAATTTCAGTACTACTGGAGTAGGGATAGTTTGACCATAAAGAATTCAGTGGAGATTCCAGTATGTGACTAAACTATGTTTCAAATATGGGAAATCTAGAATTTCTTGCAATTTTTAGGGACAACAAGTCTACTGCAGGGGGAATGCTGTGTTGCTTTAGAATAGGAAATGTGGAACTTGCAAATTTCTCATTGTAATCAGTGTTTTTCTCTGTCTTCAGTGTGATGAATTCTACCAAAGTAAAAATATGTGTCTAATGCCATGTTGTCTTACCTTCTTGCTGCATTTATTTTGCGATTAAGCATCCTCATGGGGCAGGAAGAAAGGGACACAAAGTTTAAGAAGAAAACTCCCAGAATGACCACCAACTGGGAGCTCTTTGGCACTATTACAGCAACATGGGAAGATTCCATTGTTGAAGACATTGACTAGGAATACGAGGGAATGGGAAAACACCTCCATGATTGTGTGAGGAATGCCAAGAGAGAAAAAGCCACAATAAGATGCTTGTCTTCAGAAGCTCTAGAGCTCATTCGACAACGTGGTTTGGTGCAAGCCTCAGTCAATCATGAGCTAACGTCCAAGCTCGCAAAGCTATGTAGAGAAGCAATAAAGGAATACCTCAAAGAGCAGTGTTTGTCTATATGGCAGAAGCCGGGAAAAGTATTCACGATGCCTGCCTGCCCTTTGCCAACTATAAGACCAAGATGACTCACCTCTGACGTCCTGATGGATCTGTCACATCTTCCAGAAGGGAAATGGAAAAGGTTATCCACGACTTCTACTCGGATCTCTTCAATAGCCATGTCCACATGCCCACATACCAAATTCTGCAGGATGGATATGTCATTCCCAGCTTTCTCCATTCTGAAATCAGACACACCACTTCATCAGTAAAGAAGCATACAGCACCCTGTCCAGGCAAGGTCAGACCCGAATACCTGAAGAGTCTGCTGGCAGTACTCATCAATACACTGACTCAGCTCTTCACATGCTACCTGTCTGAATGCAAGGTTCCATCCCAATGGAAAACCAGTAGGATCGTTCTGTTGTATAAGAAGGGAGACTTCCACGACATCAGCAACTATCGCTTGATCTGCCTGTTGTTGTCTACAAGTTATTCACTCGAGTCATCCTGAATAAAATTGGCAGAACATTAGAAGAAGGACAACCATGTGAGCAAGCCGGGTTTCGCAAAGGATTCAGCACAATTGACCACATCCACACAGTGACCAAGCTCACTGAGGTTTCTTGGGAGTTCAAGATGCCACTCTGTTTAACATTTATTGATTTAAAGAAGGCCTTTGATTCTGTTGAGACTGAAGCAGTCATTGAAGCCTTACCCAAACAGGGCATTCAAACTCAGTACATCAAGATCCTCCACGAGTTGTATTATGGATTCACCACCAGAATCTCACGATTCTACAAGGAAGTGATCATTGACATAAAGAGAGGGGTTTGGTAGGGCAAAACCATTTCACCTAAACTCTTCAGTCATACCCTCAAAACTGTCATGCAATGGCTGGAATGGGAAGGAATGGGAGTGAAGATAGATGGTTGGCAACTACACCACCTCTGCTTCGCTGATGATGTCATTCTAATAACACCAAACATTAGTCAAGCGGCACAAATGCTGACAGACTTCAACTGTGAGTGTGGAAAGGTCGGACTGTATGTAGCTCAGTCTCACCAAGACAATGTTCATGAGAAATGAACTAGTTCCTGACATTCCATTTGCTCTCAATGGAATGAACATCTTTAAATGCAACACTTATGTGTACCTAGGTTGAGACCTCAACATGACGAATGACTTGGCACCTGAGCTGCACAGGAAGAAGAGAGTGTCGTGGGATGCCTTCAAGAGCATCAAAGTAGTTGTTACGAGGACTAAGAAACTCCGGCTTCAGGCACATCTTTTCCATTCTACCATTCTTTCTGCACTTCAGAGACCTGGGCCCTAGGAAACCAGGATAACAACGCTATTTAGGTCTCCCAAAGAGGAATCGAAAGAGCTATGCTTGGAATACCACATTTCACTTAAGTGAGAAAAGGAATCCGGAATTCTGATTTTTATCAACGATCGAGGATCAGGGACACTGTCTCATTTGCCAAGGCATCGAAGATCAAATGGGTTGGATATGTAATGCAATTCAGAGATGACCACTGGACTAGAGCTGTTACAAACTGGAATCCACAGGATGTCAAAAGAACGCGGGGCTGCCCACCTACGAGATGGTCAGAATTCTTTGTCAAGACTCTGAATGAATGGTTTGAGGCTCTTCATATTTCTGGAGCGAGCAGATGCCATTGGTCTATACTAGCATGTGACAGGGACACATGGAGATGTTACTGGCACCCGCTCGAGCAAATCGATGAGCAACAGGATGACAAGTGATACAAGTGAAGTGATCAAGCAACTGAATAACTTGGATATTTAACACAAAATTCTTTTGCTGCATGATGAATTTGTTTTTTATTGTATTTGAAATTTACTGTGCAGAATTAGCATTCTTTTCAAGAAAATCGAAAAATAGGTTTGGCTATTTCTGAGAGCGTGGGTTGTCTATGAATGAATATAATGAGTGAATACAAGGAATATATGAATATAAGGGTATGACTATGGATGGATGGAAAAAAGAGGGTGAAGGGAAGGAAAAAAAGTACAAAGAAAGGGTATATAAAATGGTAGAGAAGAAAAGAGACTGACATGAAAGCAAAAAACGTGAAGCCTATACTGAAATTTACTGAATGTTTCAAGTGATTAGGACATATTGAAATCAGTCTTCTGTGAAATAACATTTATGGTTGAGAGTCGCTGGAATTCATAGGATTACCTCTTTACTGAACTCAAATGATTCTATCAATTACCCTCCAATCTCAAAGAGGTAGTTTTCTAAAAAATTATTATGAGTTAAGATTCCCATATTCAGATGATAATAAATTCAAATATGGAAGTTGCTGGAAAGTACTAAGTGAGAAAATTTCGGCAACTGAAATAGATGAAATGCAATTTTAAATTGTCATTATTTTTACAGTGACTCTTATATTGTTTTGTATTCCTCTCTGCACTCCTTTAGATTCCACTTATTCATAGAAAATAGGGTCACATAATTCCTCTCATACGTAATTTGTGTGCCATTTAGTAACTTGTTCAAGGAATAAAAGAATAATGAAGGCATATATAGAAACTTCTCAGGAACCAACCAACCAAAGTATATGAGGTAAAAGTATGACATCTGAGTAGCTTGTTTTACCCCTAAAATTAATACATATTTTTTAGATCAATGTGAAATAAATCTCATGACACATTATATCGGTTCAGGATTTAAGAGAAAAAGTTCCTTTGTACTGAGATACACATACTAAAAATAAATTAATCTTGTTCTCTGTTTAGATTGGACTTTTGAGAGGTAAACTAATTCAAATACACCCTATCTTATTCTTCTTCTTATTATTATTATTATTTTTTTTTGGTTTGAGGGCCACATCTGGCAATGCTCAGGGCTTACTCCTGGCTATTGTACTCAGGGATCACTCCTGATGGATTTGTGGAACCATATACAGTACCAGGGATCAAACCCTGGTCAGCTGCATGCAGGGCAAAGGCCCTGCCTGCTTACTATTGCTATGGCCCCTATTTATCCTTATTAGATATTTGATTATCATGAGTCACGAATCACGAAATCCCTGTTAATCATCAATTTCTCAAGCGGGCTCAGTAACCTCTCCATTTTTCCTTTCCCTGAGATCTTAGAATTCTCTGTCCACTCGGCACTCTCAACGATGTCGCACTGGAGGCTCTTTCAGGGTCAGGGGAATGAGATCCAGCTTGTTACTGGCTTCAGCATATGAATACACCATGGGAAGCTTGCAAGGCTGTCCCATGTGGGCAGGAAACTCTCAGAAGCTTGCCAGTTTCTCCCAGAGGGAGAAGTAGTCTATAAGATATCTGGGAGCTCACTTTTAAGTCTCTGGATGTTGGCCGTTGATGGGATTACACATACCTGGGTTCCTCTGCCGGTACCTTCATGCGTGAGGCCTGTCTGAACATGTGGAGAGGGGTTTCGAGCATGGCTGTAGCTAGGTTCCGGTGGTCTTCGGCCACCAGGAGCTCTGCTCGGGGTGGGGAGGGAAGCTGGAGCCCATCCCCTCCGATGGGCCCCGGGAAAGATAGCCAGGTGTGCAGGCAAGAGACTCTCAGCGGGCAGAGAGTCATGTGATTATATGTGTAATTTTAGCTTCACTTTTTTATCTATCAGGAGAGTTGCACTCCTATTCACATAGTCTAGTTAGAATTACAGGAGATTATATTTTTAGGAAATTAAATATAGTACCTTCCACATGGAGGAAAAAAAGGGAGGAAGAAGGAGGAGGAGGCTGGTGTCTTGGTGGCTGTTACAAAAGCTTCTCAAAAAGAAGGTTTCTGTGGGAAAATATAGAAACCATTCTAGCTATTTTCATATCATTTTCCATCACTAAAAACGTTTTCTGACACACTTCTGTTCCACCACTCCTCCCTTCTCTAATTAATTCTGTCCACATTAATTCTGGACAATCTTTTCAAAAAGCCAACCCTTGGTGATTTGTTGTTGATCCCAAGATCAGATATTCCTCAGTAGATACTACTCAGGTTGGAGGCATGCTTCATACTCCCTGAGTTGTGACCTTGTTAGTAACTTCTGAAAACCCCAATGAATTAAGCTGGAATGTAAACATCTTTCTCTGTGAGGGTGGCATCTGTGCCTTGCCTTGATGCTCTTACTCATGAACACCACTCATATCAGTCTCTTTCTTCAGATGGAAACTATGGTTTATTCCAAGCAATTTATCTTTTTATTTTTTTAAGTGTTTATAAAAAATTTTTTATTGAAGCACTGTGAGAAATAGTTACAAATCTTTCATGTGTGAGTTTCAGCCATATAATGTTCGAACACCCATCCCTCCACCAGTGCACATTTTCTACCACCAATGTCCCCAGTATCCCACCCCTTCCCAACCCTATCCCTGCCTCTGTGGCAGACAATTTTGCCCATACTCTTTCTCTACTTTTGGGCATTATGGTTTGCAATATAGATACTGAATGGCTATCACATTGGGTCCTTCACCTACTTTCAGCACACATCTCCCATTCCAAACAATCCCTCCAACCATCATTGACTTACCAATCCCTTCTTTATTCCACCTGTCTTATCTCCCAGCTCATGAGGCAGGCTTTCAACTATGGAGCAATATTCCTGGCCCTTGTGTCTACTGTCCTTGGGTGTCAGTCTCATATTATATTATTTTATATTCCACAAATGAGTGTAGTCATTGTATGTCTGTCCCTTTCTTTTTGACCCATTTCACTTAGCATGACTTCAATCTTTTCTAACAGCTGCATAGTATTTTGCACTTGGAGTAAAATTGTTTCCTTACTTTTTCTTTCCTCTAACTCAGTATTGGTCCATAAAAATTCAACATTGTGTAAATTGACTTTGTGGCTTGTCATTTTGCTGAACTCAGAATTTTTAGTAATAATAAATATAAAAAATTGTTGTACTTTAAGACTAATAAATGAATGACAAAAAAGAAAGGTTTTACATCATGTAGGAGGTCATTGTTAATTCCAATTTGTAATTGTGCTATTCAAAAGTTTTATAGTAGAAAATTTCTCCACCTGCTCTTTTAATTTTTTTGCTATTTCTAATGTTTCTGTTATCACAGTAAATAATATTTAAATTATCTTTAACAGACATAATTTGTGCAGTTTTGGTTTTGGCTTTGGCTACAACCATACTTAAGTAGATTCAAGCGTTGAGATTCCATCTGTAAGGTTTTACCATTTATCCTTAGGTAAATTCAGTCTTCTGTATTTTAAAATTTTTTAGTTTAGACACTGTGATTTATCTTATTGTTAATTGTGAGGTTCCATGCTTAAAATATTCTAACACAACACCCTCCACCACACTGTCCACTTCCCACCACCATTGTCCCAGTGTCATCTCTCCTGCATTCTCTTCCTACCTGTCTCTCTTCCCTGCTAAGCTATCTGATGAAGACCAGGTCTCAGTTTCTATTGACTTTGGGCATTTGTTATTTCCTTCCTATGTTTATTTATGTCCCATGTATGAGTAAGATCGTTCAGTATTTATACCCCTTTCCTCCTACTAACTTTACTAAGGATATTATGCTCCAAATCCAGCCAGGTAAGCAGCTTATCACATGATTTTGTCTTTTCTTATGAGTAGTATTCCATTATGTGTGTGTGTGTGTGTGTGTGTGTGTATCACAGGTCTTTTTAGACTACTTTACATAGTGCTTCAATGCACATAAGAGTGCACATGTCTGGACTCCTGCGGAATGCATTTTTAAAAAAAGAATTTATAGGAGCTGAGTTTTGTTGAAACAGATTTTAAAATAACAATTAAATTATTATCACTTATTTTTTCTTTCTTTAGGGGCCATACCAAGCAGTGCTTATGGATTACTCCTGCCTCTGTGCTCAGGGATCACTCCTGGATCCCAAGAGACCATATACTATGTGGAGATCAATCCCATATTGACCATTGGCAGGACACACACCTTACCTGATATATTATCTCTCTCATCCCAAATCTATAAAAACTTGACATTTATTTGATGTCAAAGTTTGAAGGTACAAAGTTTGAAGGTAAATCAATCTGTAACATTCATAATGTATGGTATCTAATGGAGCTAGTTATTTCTTCTTTGGTATTCAGAAGATGAAAATGTCTGACAGAAATTAACAATTAAGATTTTCTTTCCTTTGAGAAAACAAACTCTGAACATAAAAATATACAATGATTTTTTAAAAGATTAGGAAAGAATGTAGGTTGAGTAGGTTGAGTTTTTAGATTGGGAAGTAAAGGAAATGAGGGCTAGGAGGGAGGGTAGGTCAAATAAATTAGAAGAAAATGAAAGAACCACAGGAATAGTTCTGGGACATAAAGTGCACTGGATCCATTTTCATTTACTGAATTGGAAAGTAAAACTCACTGCTCAAGAGGTGTAATAAGAGCGGGAGTATAAGAAATACAGTGGATTAAGAGGCTGTGGTTTGAAACTATGAGAAGTCAGTGGGATGATAACAAGGTTCAAGCTGTGACTCTCGATGTGAGTGGTCAAATCCATTAGCCCTGAAGGTCAGTGGTACTGAGGAGTAAAAAGCAAAACAACACCAGAAAGCTCCTATCTTGTGTTGATTTGGATGCGGGATTAAAATATGTTTAGGGCAATAGAAAGTTTGTTTTGCTTATTTTGGCTTTGAGGCTCACTCAGTGGTGCTCAGGACTTACTCCTGGCTTTATGTTCTGATTATCACTTCCGGTGGGCTTCAGGGGACCCTATGAGGTGCTGGGGATTGAAGTGAGGTAGGCTGTGAGGAAGGTGAGTACCTTCCTGCTGTAAAAAATAGAAATATTTTTGAGACAAGATGAAGATTAAGCCAGGTTCCCAATTATTTGATGACTATGGAAGTAAAAGTCAAATATTAGAAAGGGCCTATGATTTCAATTCTTACACGTCAAAAAATGAAACAGGAAGACGTTATGTTTCGAAAAGGTGTTCTTTATATTTGTTTATATTTGCCAAATATAAACTTAAAGAACTACCCCTGCTCGTGAGGGATGTGTGTGTGTTCGCGGGTTCTCTGGGCAGCTCTCTCACCGCCCACATTTGGTGCTCTCGAGCCGCTGTGAATGGACAGGATCAGGACAGCTGTAGGCGTGTAGGCGATGGGCAGGTAAAGAAAGAAGGAGGATTCTTCTTTTGGATTCTGATCTCCACTGCTTCAGGCTCCACCCCTATTTATATCTTTCCACCTTGCCTCAGGGTCCAAGCTCCACCTAGTCTGGAAGCAAAAATTACATAAGGAAGCTCTTCCTGAAGGCCCCGGGCAAAATACCACTTAAGGTGTTTTTCTCCTTTGGTTATTTTTGTATGGACACAATAAGAGATACATTAAAGCTTGTAGGGCTGCTCTCCTGGGAACATTTTGCCACAGACTTAGACTACAGAGTTCAGTCCAGATTAATCATTCCTAACCCTGCAGGGTTTGGACCCTAGTTATTACTTTTTGGATCATGATAACATCTGTCCATGACCAAGCTCTTAACTTATAGTTAAACATTAGGCACTTTGGCCAGGCCGATCTCAATGCCAGGGTAACATATAGTTCACTGCTTGCCATGGGTCCATCCAGTCCCTCATCGGGACCCTGCTTCTGGGGGTGCTAGGAAGTAAGGGCAGTTGAGGTTTAGGTCGAGAGAACAGATGCCCAGGAGGAAAGTACAATTTAGAGTCAAATGACTCCCACATTACAAAAGCATAGCATTTACTACTGTCTTCCAGTGTCCATACAAAAAGGACATTGCTCTGAATATACTATACAAAGAATGTAAGAAGAGAAAAACAATATTACAAGTCAACCGAGCACAAAGAAAAAAGTTACAAATAAACACAGAGGAAAGGGAGCACTGTGATGGGAACAACCCAATAAATCTAAACTACGTGAAGCTATATTATCCTACAATTAACAACTATTCGGGTTTAAATCCAAGAAATCTGTCTCTTAAGACTGTAATCTAAACTTTATTTGTAGCCCTACCTCCAAGTATGTATGTATGTTGAGGCAGCTATTGTTACTTATGTGAATACAACCCTAAAGTACAGTGTAGGGCAGAACATCATGAAACTTCTAGGTTTGGTGCACTGTCCTAAGTTTCTCTGTGCATGCAGCTTGGGGACCTTCAATATCTATTTTCTAACGCAGATTTTGGAAGGACATTTATCCCAGAAAGCAGTTGGGTTACAAGGCAGGGTGATTTACATTTTATATATATATGTATATATATATATATGTATATATATGTATGTATATGTATACATATATATATCCTTAGAAATTTCAGAAACACTTTTTTAAATATATGCTAAAAGACATAGTAAGGGACATTCAAGGTAAAATCCTTATACCTGAGTAACTTAAAATTTAATTGGATTACTACAGCTCTCTAGTTTGAAGTTTGGAAGAGATTTCTCCCATTTTCTTTTTCTTAGGATTTCTTTGGATATTGATGGAGCGGATAGAGGAAAACTAATTCATATAAACTACTACACATTTGACCTATGTTTTTTTGAAAATGTCATGGATATTAGGCTGTAGTGATAGCTCAGCGAGTAGGGCATTTGCCTTGCACATGGCCGAACCAGGTTCAATTCCTCCACCCCTCTCAGAGATCCCAGCAAGCTACCGAAAGTGTCTCACCTGCACGGCAGAGTCTGGCAAGCTACCCGTGGCATATTGGATTTGCCAAAAACAGTAACAAGACTCACAATGGAGACATCACTGGTGCCCTCTCGAGCAAATAGATGAGCAATAGGATGACAGTGGCAGTGATACAGTGATTGTTACAGGGACTGCATCAAGTCTGCATAATACTTTAGGCAAGACTGTCATTTGAACCATATTAATCCTTCCAATCCATGAGCAGGAGATTTAATTCTACCATTCCGTAAAATCTCCCTCAAAGTTCAATCTATCCTGGTTCAGACTAAGAACATAGCACTCAATTTCCTGATAGTGAACTGTGGGTGCCATTTTTAAATACGTTGATCAAAAGTTTGGAGGGGAGGGGACTAGGGAGGGAGTCAAAGAACATTTGACACTGGGAGAGGGATTAGTGCTGCATGACCTCATGTCTAAAACTCAACTCTCAATTGCTTTTTAAGTCACAGTGCTTTAATTAAAATGTGGAATATATATTTTATTAAAATGTAGAATATATTATATATATATTAGCCTCTCATAGAAGATGGGAGTCAGAGGGGGGAGGAGGCAGGCACTGATGAAGGGAAATGAACACTGGTGAAGAGGTTGATGTTATTAAATTGTATTATTGTATTCCTGAAACCTATTCATGAATAATCTTGAAATTTCACGGTGATCAAAAATAAATAAATAAACTCATAAGAAAAAGAAAAGGTAACTATGTATCCTTGGGAGTCCTTAAACCATGAATATCTGAATTCTGACCTCTCTTTACTATTCCTGTAACAGTGTACATCTGCGGAATCCCAGTAAGGTGTCTAAGTAGAAGAAGAACCCAGTCTTGGAGGAGCTGATTTCAGTCTTCAGGAGCCACTGTGGTCTCACTCTGACCGCAGTCCTTCTCTCCCTCGCTGTTTCCAGGCACACAGAGCTCTCTCTCAGGGATCAGGAGTAGCCTATGGCACTCTAAATTGCAACACAAGCATGGCTGCTGTTTTCAGAGGTGGAGACCCAGCAGAAAGAAGGAGAATCCACCTCCAAAATATATGAGATCAAGATACTTGGATGCCAGCACCCACTACTTAGAATTCTTGTCCTTGGTTCTCAATAAGCATCCATTTGTAAAGAACAGCCTCACAAAAGAAAACTAGCATAACAAGAATACTAATAGTGTTGATTTTCACTTGAAATGTGGTAAAATGGTTTTTTGCCTCAGATTAATTTTTAAAAGCCCCAGAAACTGTGGTTGTTGGCATAAATTGGATAAACTGCTCATGTTCAGACAGATAACTGAGAGGTGGGGGTATCAGGATGATGCCAATTTGGGGTGGTAGCTACTGTGTTGTAATCAAACCATTCTAGTGATGATCACAGCTACTGCATCACATACTTGCAATGGCAACAGTAATATGTCCCAGAACAATGATGTGAGCAGAAAATCCCTAGGTGTCCACTACATTGCTCCCGGAAATTAAAATGAGCTGACGTGCAACAGAATAGGATGGTTTGGAACTGAACATCTTTAATAGATCTCTAATGGAAATTTGTTTTAAACAGAGGTAAGTGCATAATATTTTAGGAGTGGGAATAAACTGAATCATGGCCAGAGTGCAGATCCCAATTAGAATGAGGCCACGGGCTGAATTGCCTGTATTCAAGGAACTAATTGCCAATTTTTCTCAAGACACACAATTTGACAGTTCACAAATATCCATCACACCTGCTGTTTATGATCATAGTTATGAGCGCACAGCAGAAATGCCCATCAACAAATAATACATCAGATGTCGCAAAGTACAGACAAAACATTTTTGGTTAGTAAAAAATGAAATGCTTATAAATAAAGAAGACCCTCGTTGGGGTATCTACAATGATGCAATAATTTTCCCTAAATTATGTGCCAGAAAATGAATAACACTTGAAAAGAAACACAGCGTTGCCTGCAGAGTTTGAAATTGCTGCCTCCAACAGCATTATTTCCTTTTGGTATTGGCTTGCCTCGGGGAAATATGTTTAACTAGCAGTTCAACAAACTGAGTACAAATTGTTCCAGTATTCCTCATTTGAGCATTTGTTGAATACTTAAAGCAAAATTTATCAATCTCTGGGGTCATAATTCCTAATCATGAATACATAAAATGGTATTTTTTTACTTTAGCCATACACGCACTTTCATCCTATGTTTTAATTATTCTATATCATCTACAAGAGGAAAAACTCCTACAGGATAATTAATATGAACTATTTATCTCTATATTCCCTAACAAATATCCTGCTGAATACTAAGCATTTGATAAAAGTTTGTTGATTAAATGAATGACACATCTAAACAGTGAAAAATGACTATAGTAGATGTCAGAGGACGAATTTCTACAACATAATGTCAACTATATCCATTTTTTAAATTTAATTTTTTTATTGAATCACCATGTGGAAAGTTACAAAGCTTTCAGGCTTATGTCTCAGTTATACAATGCTCGAACATCCATCTCTTCACCAGTGCACATATTCCACCACCAAAATCCCCAGTATACCTCCCACCCCCTCACCCTCACCGCCGACTTCATAGCTGATAAATTTCACTTCACTTTCTATTTACCTTGATTACACTCCATATTTCAACACAAAATTCACTATTGTTGTTGGAGTTTCCCCCCAAAAAAAGCCCTTCTGAAAAGGAAGCATTTGATAATTAGTTTTCCATTGCTGAGAATGAAAAGATATGAAGTCACATGGCCACTATCGCATGGTTTGGGGTTTCTGTATTTTAGTATTTTAGTAACTAAGTGCAGGGAAATTTATGTTAGAAATTGCATCATTTCTTCCTGAGGCAGCATGGGGCTATGGCTTACTTCACAGTCTAGAGACATTTCTGCAAGAAGCTGCTGGTACCAAAAGTAGTCTAGCTGGCCTCTGGATCGTGGTCAATCAGCAGTGGAGTGGCTGCACACACACGCGGCCACCCGGATTGCATCTCAGCGGAGAGTGTGCCGGTATCGCTCCCCTCAACTGTATCCATTTTTAGTATTAGAATTCTTTATTATAGAAACAAAGGATTGGTTTGTGCTTATTCATTTTCCATTGCCTTGACCATTAACAGGAGACAAACAAGATCTAGTTCAGGAATCTTGTAAGGCATAACAACCTCTGAAGTGCTAGTAACTTCTGAAGTGGTGAAAGTGAGTAGATTCTGAATACCCTTGAGAGTCAAAGCAATGGAAAAGCAGGTAGGGAGCTTGCCTTACATGAGACTTACCTGGGTTTGATTCCTGGTATCACATAAGGTTCCCCGAGCCTTATGAGGAGTGATCCCTGACTGCAGGGCCAGGAGTAAATATTGTGTACAACCTGGTTGGGCCCTGGACAAAAAGAAAATCTGTATACCTGTGAAAGTAGAAAATACAAGATATGTTGAGGAGAGGAACCCAGGCATGCGAGACCTGGGGCTGGGATCTCCAAGCCTGCTCAGATTAGGACTGGGCCTCCTCCACCCAGACCCCCCATTTTCCAGTAGCTTGGCAGTCACACCTACAAACTGCCCCCAGTGCCATGTAATCTCATTAATGGCCAAGATCCAGAGACTATATAAAACAAAGCTCCAGGAAGTCTTAAAGTCTAGCACACTGATGTGCCTAAAGCAACACAAATATGTTTGGTTTTAACATACTTGCTTGCACTCTCTGATATACATTCTTTGTCCCTCTTGGAGAGACTGGCAAACTGTCAAGAGTATCCCACCCGCACAGAAACACCTGGCAAGCTCCGTGGCATATTTGATATTCCAAATATAGTAACAATAACGGATCTCATTCCCCTGGCCCTGAAATAGCCTCCAATTGTTGGGAAAGAGGAGTAAAGAGAGGCTGCTAAAATCTCAGGACTGGGACTAATGGAAACTTACTGGTGCCCACTCGAGCAAATCGATGAACAATAGGATGGCAATGGCAGTGACAATGGTAGAGTTGATGAGCTGTGTAAGCTATGTGAGGTAGTGAAAACACTCTGGTAGAGGGTGTGGTGCTGGAACATTGTGTGCATGAAACCCTATCATTAAGGGCTTTGTAAATTGAGGTTCTTATAAAAAGAAAAGAGGAACACCTTGCCTACGCAAAGACAGTGACAGGAAATAGGGAAATAGAGATAAACAGATACAGAAAAGAGAGGAATTTTGCAAGAAAGATAACTATGTGGAAATAGCCTGTACACAAAAAATGTATAGTAGAAATGACATCTGCACTTGTATGTTCATTGCTACACTGTTTACAATAGCCAAATTCTAGAAAAAACCCATGTGCCCAAAACCAGATGGCTGGTTAAAGAAACTCTGGTACATCTACACAACAGAATACTATGCAGCTGTTAGAAAAGATGAAGTCATGAAATTTGCACATAAATGGATCAACATGGAAAGTATCATGTCTGTGGAATATACAATATCAGAATAGGAAACTAACACCCAAGAATAGTAGAGACAAGCACCAGGAGGTTTACTTCATTGCTTGGAAGCCGGCCTCAAATACTGGGGAAAAAACAGCTCAGATAGAGAAGGAAACACCAAGTAAAGGGTGTTTGGAGGACCCGTTTGCGTTAGGAGATGCATGCCCCGAATGTAGATTATAGATCGAACACAATAGCCACTCAATGCCTCTATTGCAAACTACAAAACCCAAAGGAAAAAGAGAACAAAAGGGAATGCTCTTCCACAGAGGTGGGGAGGTGGGGATGCGATGGTGTGGGCAGAGGGATGCTGGGATCATTGGTGTTGGAAAATGAGCAGTGGTGTAGGGATGGGTACTCGATCACTGTATGACTGAAACACAAGCACGAATGTTTGTAAGTATGTAACTGTACTTCAGAGTGATTCACTAATAAAAAATAAAAAGGATATAGCCTGTACATCAATTCTTTGATGATCAAAAGATAGAAGGTATTTAGAGAAAAAAAGTTGAATAATAAACACAGTGATAACATAGCATGTGAAAAGGAATGACTACAAAAGAGGAAAAGTAAAATAAAGTATGTCTATAAAAGAAACTAACACATTTTATTAAATATCATTTGTAAGTCAAGTACTTGACTGCATTTTACTTGTAAGTCACATAAAATGAAGGCTGCAAATCAGAGGTCTTTTGTCAACTAGAAGATATTAATAACCCTGTTGAAACATTTTAGGAAAAACATGGGCAGAAAACATTGACAAAAATGTTACAGAGAATAGGAGGTGTTAAAAGATAAACTAGAGACATATTAAGAGTTTATTTTACCATAAATCTTTTTTGAATCAGAGCTTTAAACCTACAGTGGGTAGAAGCTTGCCCTAGATGGGAGATGGGGGAAAGACTTCTATAGAGAAAATGTGGAAGCAAATATAGAAATGTCTGATTGATAGCGGCCTGAATTCCAGTTGACTTTTGGTGTTTATTTGTCCTTGGCTTTCAATTCTATAACACTGACATGCACAGATTTGGATATTAGGTTTACTGATTTAGGCATTAGAGCCATATCATTCAAATGTGTGTAACTGAATAAAGGAAAGGACATTTCATTTTAAGAAGAATTTATGAAAGGGGCTGTGATGTGGGAGACTGCCTGCAGAACAATGGATAACAAAGGTTTTATGGCATAAAGAAAGTTTATTATTTTTTGTTTGTTTGTTTAAGAATGACACCTGGCAGTGCTCAAAACTTTCTCCTGGCTCTGCGCGCGGAGTTCAGCCCTGACAATACTCACTGGTAGAGGAAGTTTATTTTTAATAGCAGAAAAGTCTACAGGATGCTTGCAGTATAATAAAAACAATGGGGGAATGGTGTTGGATAGAGAGAAATCAAAAGAGAGTGTAACTACAAAAGCAAATTTTCAGTGAGTGCTCACAGCACTGTAGGGGCAGAGGCAAGTGACTGAATATTTAATTAAGTTCCAACAATGCAACGATTCCCAGGCCAAAACAAAAGTACAGTACATAGGGCATTTGCCTTGAATGACGCCAACCAGAGTTCGAACCCCAACACTCCATTTCCTTTGAAGTGATCCCAATGGAGTGATCCTTGAGCACTGAGCCAAGAATAAGCTTTGAGCACAGCAGGATATACACCCCAAACAACAAAGAAAAACCAAATGAAACAGCCTTATTGAACTTCATGGAGTAAGCAAAAACAAAATTAGTAAGTCTTGCTTAGGTCAATAATATTTAGGGTTAAGTGTTTTCTTTCAGAATCATACTATGAATAAAATTAAGATAAAATTAAAAATAACTTATCTCATGATAATCAATCTCATATCCCAAAATTGTTTCGACTTCCTCTGTAGATAAGTAGTTTTTACAAAATCCCTTCCAATTTCCTTGTGTTAGAATGCTGCCTTAATTTTTGTTATCTGTGATTCATAATGTACAAACACTCTCACCTAGAGATAGTCTCCTTCCATTAATCTTCTAAGTACCAGGATGGGCCCCTCCATTATTACCCTCTACATTGTATCACAGCTTGATTTCTAATGAAGGCTGTTTGAATCCACATTCACTAATGTTCTTAACTGAAATTGAGGAGTGCATTTTATGCTTGTTTGTGTCATAATCAATTCTTCCAAAACTAGTACATACAAAATGCAGGATCATTTATCCAGGACCACTTTAGTTGTTATTTCAGGGCAAAAATAGAGAAAAAGCGTTCAAAAAAATAGGCCACCTGTCAATTATGCATGTTGCAGCATAACCAATTTTCTGGTTTTCAGTTTGTGGTACCTTTCAGATAGGACTGGGTATAGCACCAAGTTTCAAGGCACTTTAAATGTACATTATATATTTCTTCAAACATGGCACATAAGTACATGTGTAATTAGAGTATGTTTTAGGGCCTCTTAGGGTCTTAATTGTTTCAGCAGCAGTTAATTATGTAAACAGATTGAAAATTCCTACTGATTCACAGCTCCAAGATTGACTCTTGGAAACAATCCCTAGCCAAATAGTGAATTTCTCCCAGTGCAACAACTTGGTAAACAACAACAACAAAAAACCTTCTAGGTGTTAATCCTAATCCTGTCAACTGGGTTTTCTCTCTGTCCCTGTAGTCTCAATTTCTATTTTAAGGTTTGTGGCAATCTTTTGTGTTATTTCCACCAAGTTCATGTGAAGATTGGCAGGAGTAGGGCATGAGGTGGTGGATGGAAGCAAACACTTTAGTGGATGGTGTTGGAACGTGGTGTGCATGAAACCCTATGGCAAACAGCCTTATAAATCAAATTAAAAAATTAATTGGCATATCCAGCTCTTAAGAATGTACAAATTATAACAGTCCTTAAGATGTTCAAGACTATTTCCACATATCATAGAACGAATTGAGATATACAGCTTTGGTGATCTCTGGCTGATCAGGGACATGATTTTTTATTTCATTTTTGCCAGAAAATATGCTGATGACATTTTCATCATAGTCCCAGGATACTAATCCCATCCCATAAAATGAACATAGCTGGCTAATATTTACTCTGTGTGCCTTGGAAAAAGAACATATGGAGTAATTGGAAATAAATCACCAACCAATGGTCTGGTTGAGCTAATTCACTTTTTTATTATGATGAAAAATTGACCTCTCTTCAACTCTTGTGTAGTAAATAATACGTGTAAATAAACTTGTTGTTTACAGTGAAGAGAAAGCCTTTTTTTTAATTTTTAAAATTTGTTTAATTTTTTTATTTTATTTTAATAAAATATTAAAACTCAAATATTGAGGATGAGCTCTGGCCTTAGGTGCATCGACCTGAAATTCAACCAGAAATCCAGAAAATGATTCTTTTTAGCCCTTCATTGTACGGGGAAAAAAATTAATGCAAATGAATCCAATGACAAGGCACTTTTGGGCTAAAACTACAAAATAAACTTTTTTAGGAAAAGATTTCAAATTATTTAAAAATTGTCTGATATGCTGATCTTCAGAATAAACATCTAGTCCATATAAATTCGTCTTGAAGTACAAATGAGGCAAATGACTTTTAAAGGGTTATTATTGATGCCCTTCAGATTACAGTAATGATGACCATGATCATTCTATGAACAAAAGCAACACAATTCAGAGAGCAGTGTGGCCTTGGGGACCACCCACACCCTCATACTGTACAAACTAGTCTTTAGCATCAAGTTAAAGGAATGGGCAGATGAGGTCAGTATCAGAGGTCAAATGTTTTTATCACGGTCATTCAGATTGAATTACAAAAATTGTCTCCTTATATTCTTCTACCATATGATTTCAAACCGGTCACACAGAAATCCTGTTCTACTTTAATATTTTAGGGTGGCCCTCCATTTTCCTTGATTTATTGTGATTTAAAGTCTTTGAGTAGCTTAATCATGAGGCCCAAGACAGTGCCCCACACATGAAAAGTTAGCCTTGAATTGCTTAAAACACTGTCACCATCTGACTGCACTATTGGTCTTCACAAAGCAGTTATTCTGGAGTCTGAAGTTTACTGACAAACTAAGCATCCTGTGAGACAAGCTGACGCTTACTATTTGCAAATCAGTTTGAAAGTCATTTAAAGCTCTGCTTACTGTTCTGGAGATTCCTAAAACTTTCCTGGCTTAAGCACTACTCAGTACTTAATGTGGAGGCTAAATTGCTAGAATCAAGAGAAACAGAAAATACAGGCTTAAATAAGATAGTACTTTCTTTATCCTAAAGTAATAATCTCACTCTGGGTGAGCAATGACAAGTAAAAAGATCCTGCTCTTGTTGGTTACACATAAAAATATTTCTCCTACCCTTTGCTTCATCTTTTAGCAAACACTTCTTGTATGTGTTGAAATTTGGTACATGCCATATTTTCTCTATAATAGAATTTAGCTGGGGCCAAAGCGATGTTTCAATGGGTAGGTTGATTGCTTTGCATGCAGCAGACCCTGACTCAGTACTCAGCATCCCATATGGTTCCCCAAGCATTTAGCTTCATTTCAAAAGTAATAGCTATACTCCCATATGTGGATCTGGGGAGAAAGTATGAAGTGTCTGGGAAATATAGACTAAAGCTGAATACTTCTATTTATGAATATTGAAATAAAATGCTACTATTGGTGAAAGAAATATATTATATGTATTGGTTGTCAATTCTAAACTGAAAAAAATCTATTTTTCTTGGAATCTACTGAGCTATTTTAATTTTTCATCAAAAACTACTTCATGCATTTTTCTGCAGCATTCTCATTTAGAGGGGTAGTAGTGGTGTAAAAAAATTGAATTTCTTACAAAAATTCTGTTTCTAGAATAAAATAGTAAGTAAAATTTTCCTAAAACTTCAAGCATCCTAGTCTCTGGTAAAATTTGCAGAAACTTAAGTGGTTCTAAACAGATGCCAAGCATCAAATTAACTCATCCTGTTATGCCTGAGTCTCTTGATTTAATCACTGGAACCCTGTGTTCCACAGTCTCAACTCCAATTAAACCTTGAAAGTTAGTAATTCTGTAACTTTATATGAAAATTCTAATAAATTCCTAAATTTTCTTTGCAAGTTGCATTATATATTTTTTAATTTTATTGAATCACCATTAGATAGTTACAAGCTTTCATGTTTGGGTTACAATCACACAATGATCAAACACCCATCCCTCCACCAGTGCACACTTCCCACCACCCATATCCCTGGTATACCCCCCCTTCCCCACTTTCCCCATGCTTTCATGGCAGACAATATTCCCTATACTC
This sequence comes from Sorex araneus, assembly GCF_027595985.1. Classification (NCBI taxonomy): domain Eukaryota; kingdom Metazoa; phylum Chordata; class Mammalia; order Eulipotyphla; family Soricidae; genus Sorex; species Sorex araneus. Next base: position 50,464,199 of record NC_073308.1, on the reverse strand, counting down.
TCTCTAAACTTTTGGACATTATGGCTTGCAACACAGACACTGAGAGGTCATCATGTCTGGTCCATTATCGGCACACATCTCCCATCCCGACTGATTCCCCCAGCCATCATTTTCTTAGTGATCCCTTCTCTGTTCCATCTGCCTTCTCCCCTCCGATCATGAAGCAGGAAAGTTGCATTAATTGATCAACATGTACTTGGATGTTATTTTATTTTTCAGGTTCTCTAGGATTGGGGTCACAAGCTTAATAAGAAGAACAATAATCTAAACATTCTAAATATAAAATCTTAGGTCTAATGTTTTAGCAATAGTTTAGTCCTTGTTGCCTAAAATATTGTCACCTCATTTAAAATAAAATCAGGAAAAGGTATTTTTAGACTTCACATTCAGTATTTTTTGCATAAGTATTATATATATATTGTAGGAAGTTGAAATAGTTGCATTAACATTTTATTGTTTTTAATTTGTGTTACATTATAAAGCTTCCATTATTTACAAAGATGTAAGAGTTTGTTTATTTTAGTTGTACAATGCTTAAACACCATAACCAATGTCCACATGGATAGATTTTTTTACAATAATCCACTGGATCCTTTCAGTTCGTTCAATTTCCATAATAATTTCAATTTTGTGGTCAAGTTTGTCTTTGTTTATTTATTTTTGGACACTGTTTTCTTGCTTTGTTTCTTTGTACACCATATTTGCTTGAGATTATCCAGCATTTTCTTCTCTTTTGGGTGAGTTTTCTAGGCATGACCTCCTTCAGTTTGACCATGTTCTATCAGAAGGCAACATTTCAATTTTTTCTAATGGCAAACAGTGTTCCATCATGTATATTCTTTAGCCACTTATCTAATGCATATCTGGATGGTTTTCAAATCTTGACTATTGCGAATAGTGCTGCAGTGAAAATAAATAGTGTGTATATCTTTCTAAATTAGTGTTTTGTGGATTTTGGAACATATATCTGTGAGTGAAATTTCTGAGTCATACCGTGTGTATTTTTTTTCAGTGTGTGTATTTTTTTAAGTTCACAAGAGATTTTTTAATAAAAAATTTTATTTATTTTTTTATAAAGCTGTTTATGACTGGATTTCAGTCATATATTGTTCCAACACCCATCCCTTCACCAGTGTACTTTTCCCACCAATGGTCCTAGTTTCCCTCCAGCCTCCCCTGCTGCCCCCTCCCCCCCAACTATGGCAGGCACTTTTGTTCTCTCTCTCTCTCTCTCTCTCTCTCTCTCTCTCGCTCTCTCACTCTCTCTTCTCTCCCCCCCCCTCTCTGGGCACTGTGGTTTGTAATATTGAGACTGAAAGGCTATTTAGAGTATCCCTTACTTACTTTTAACCTTCAGATCTTGTCCAGCATGATCATTCCCAGCTATTATTGTCATAGTGATCTTTTCTCTATCTTCCCTACGCTCAGCTCCATTTTTCACATTTTGAGAATCCTCCATAGTGTTTTCTAAACAGGCTGGAGCCGTTTACATTGCCATCAATTATGCAGAAGGTTTTCCTTTTACCCACAACCCGGCCAGTACTTATTCTTTCCAACAATTTTAATGTAGTACAATTCCACAGGTGTGAGGTGATATCTCACTGCCATTTTTACTTTTATTTCCCTGGTAATGAGTAACAGCACATAGTCTTTCAAGTACCTGTTGGATACCTGCGTGTCTTTCTTTGGGAAGTGTTTAATCATTTCAGTCTTTATTGTTTGATGGGAGTATTTTTAGTATTTTTGGTTTTTTGTTGTTGTTTTATTAAAACGAAAGTTTCTTACCTATCTTGGATGCATGTGTATCTATATTGAAGCAAGAGGCAGGACTTCATCTTATCTTAGAGCTGAGCTGTATCTATTGTGCATATGCATCATAATTTCTTGTGTCCTTGGGTTGCTTTCAGATTTCGTTTATAAAAAATTTCTGTCTTAATGTCACTTTAATTTGCCTCTGGCTTACGTACCCTGTCCTCTCCCACTGCTCCATAACCTTGTCTATACTCAGAGTCCAAAGGTTGGTTATTATATTTACTCATGCTGTAGTAAACATGGATATATATTTTAATGTTGATGACATAGATATCTTAGGATAGATGCCAAGGAATAAAATCATTGAGTCATAAGGGAGTTTTATTTTAAATTATTGAGAAGTTTCTGTGCTCTTTTACACAGTGGCCAAATCAAACTACCTTCTCACCAACAGTGAATGAGAGGGTCCCTTTTTCACCTCAACAAACCAGCACTGGTTGCTTCCTGACTTCTTAATACTAACTATTCTAACTTGTGGGAGCTAAGATGGTTATATTAGATTTGCATTTACCTGGTAATCTGGGATGATGAACACTTTTTCATATGCCAGTGGCCATCTGACTAGAAGGCCGCCTGCAATGGAGAGAGAGGCTTTCCTTCACTGCCATCCTTTCATTTTACAAAAGAGGAAACACCCACAGAACTAAAGCCCTACTATGTCTGTAACACAGATATGGTGACACAGGAAAACAGCTTTCCATTTAGATTCCCAGTCTGGAATTGTTGATTGTGGGAACCATATAACTATGTCCTGCATATCTAACCTTTTCTCAAAAGTCGCTGTACAATCCTTTCTTTATAATCCTTTGGTCAATAATAGCAGATGCTAAGATTCCCGCATCTGCTGTTTTTGAAGCTGTACCTTTTTCTGAGTCAATTCAGTAAGTTGGATTCTTCCTGGGAGCTGCCGTCTTATGATGCTTTTAGTTCTCACTCCCAAGCTTTAGTTTGCTGGCTCTGTGATTGATAAGGCTCTGTTCTTCGGTAGCCTTCCTGCTGTTCTATGCTAGCATTTTCAAGGATGGCTTAGTGGGCTGTTTCAGCACATCACACAGCTTCTGATTTTATGCTTTCTGTTGACATTTCTGTCTTTTTTTTTTTGCTTTTGCTTTTTGGGTCACACCCTGCGATGCACAGGGGTTACTCCTGGCTCATGCACTCAGGGATTACTCCTGGCAGTGCTCGGGGAACCATATGGGATGCTGGAAATTGAACCCGGGTCAGCCGTGTGCAAGGCAAATGCCCTACCTGCTGTGCTATCGCTCCGGCCCCTGACATTTCTGTCCTAAACATCACCAGACAAGAAAACATGAAGTTGCACCATTGAACTGGTCTGATACATTCCTATGTGATTAATTAGCAGTGTTGAATTTTGTAAGTGATGGTCTTTGTAAGATTTGCAATTAGGAAACAGGCCAGAGAGATAACACACTGGGTAAGGTTCCTGCCTTGCCTGCAGCAGACCTTGACTCAAGTCCTTAGATTCCAGAGAGTCTCCTGAGTACCTCCAGAACTGATTCCTGGGAGCAAAAGCCAGGAGTAGCCCCTGAGCATCTCCAGGTCTGGATGAAAATCAATAAACAAATAAATTTAGGAAACAATGAGTAAAATCCAAATCCTTCACTTGAGGTAAATATTAATGTTTTCAGAAGGTAGAAAGCATTCCTGTCAAAATCTGTTTTTCCATGTCAAAGTATTTGCAATGTTGGCCCTGGTGTCCACCCCTCACCTGAAGACTTAAACTTTCCTGGGATTTGGAAAAGCTACAACATTAGAGGAGGGGACATGTGACACCTTCCTGCTGTAAAAAGCTACTTTGTCTTTGATAGGGCTGTAAAAAAAAACTCAGAACTTTTTTTTTTTTAACCTATAAGGACCCCTTTTCGGATTGCACCTGTTAATGCAGATCATGCAGCAGAGTCATCCTTGACTTCCAATTATCCTTCTCCTTACTGCCATACTTTAAAATATATCTTAGGACATTTCTTTGTCATTTTCCATAAATGGGGCTTATGTGCATTGTATGCCCCTTGGCTGCACTTGCTCACCATGCTTTCTCATATATATATATGTGTTTCTTTAAAAACTGCAGAAAAAGCAGGCACATGCATCTTCTCTTTGAAGCCTAATTGCCAGCGTGGCCTAGCGAGGCAAATTTCCCAGCATTACCGGGATCCCTGAGTGATGCCTGAGCACCACTGGATCTGCACCACGACCACCCCAAGCTCCTCCCCACCAAAATCCATTTGACCATATCAACAGAACAAAATTCATACTTTTGTTTTAACTGCAGTTTATATTTTTAAAAATTAGTCAGTTATGACTTCCATAAGGTTTTTGATTTCCAGGGCACTATATTTTACCTGAAGTTTGTCCAATGGGTGATACTAGCCTCATAGGAATCACAATCACTGGTTATTTATGTACTTACTATTATATTTTTCTTTAATAATATTGCACATACTAATGTGTAACTCCAAGAGCTATAATAAAGAGACAGACAGAGAGAGAGAGAGACAGAGAGAGAGTGTTGAGATTAGATTGTCATTCTACTCTGCTTTGTGTTCTGAGTTGTTTATATTCTTTTAAGTTTAGCTCGTAATAATATTAGCATTTCACAATGACAGCAGCTAAGTGTTCTTATATATTTGTTGTTTTTGTTTCTATAAGCATAATAAAACATCTACTTCTCTACATGCACATTACATAATTTTCTCAGGAGTTCTAAATTGATTGATGATTTGTATTTTTCTGCTCAGCAAAACACCTACGAGGTGTCAGACACCTGAGAAGGTGTTAGGAGTATAGAGTTGAATAAGATATTGCAATTTTCTTTTAGAAATTGCTCCCTAGTAAAGCATATTTGTGAATGGTTTACAAAATGGTCTTTATTATTCTGTCATCAAAGTCTTAAATTCACTTTTCAAGATTATAAGCTGAGACCTGTTTCCACAAAACTAATGCTGAATCCAAGTTTGATTCTATTTGAATACTGGATAAAATAACGTCATAGAAGTGGTGTTTTTAGAAGAATGAGACATCAGGAATGTGTGAAATGCATGCACATGGAAAAGCATTATGAAATGACTGAGAGAAGGTGACTGTTGACAAGAAAAGTAGAGAGACCTCAGGAGAAGTCAACCTGTCAACACCTTGATTGTTAACAACCTGTCAACATAGTTATTCTGTCTTAAAGAACTGTAGGGAAAAAATAATTTCTGCTTTTTTCCAGGGCCAGTGCGATAGAACAACATTTACCTTGCATATGGCCTACACAGGTTTAATCTCCAGAGTCCCATATGGTCCCCCAAGCCATGCCAGGAGTAAGCTCTGAACACTGAGTGTGATCCCCCAAATAATAATAATAATTTATGCTTTGTAAGTCACCCCTTCTGTGGTATATTGTTACAGTGACCCTTGCTGACTAAAAGCTGCAGTTTTTAGTTTGTCTGTTTGTTTTTGCCACATGATTGCAAATTTTCTTTGAAAAATTGCCATGCATCTCTTTGCTTCTAGAAACATCTTAATTTTAAAGCATCTGATACTCCATAATCACCACCATGCTCCCAGTCAGACTACTGCTTAGATGAGCCTCATCCAGAAATTAATTTGTTGAAAAACTCAGGTATGTGGGTTTTGTGACTGAAATCTGCAGCTTTCATAGGGTTTAGGATGAATTACCTCACCCTTCTCCCTATATTTCTAGAAGCCCGGCAGTCATGTCTACATACCACCTCCGACAACATGTAAGCTCTTTCACCAGTCATGATCCAGAGACTCAGAAATAAATCCCAAAAGAGATCAACAAGTGGCAGGATTTCTCCTGTAGCCTACATGAGGCTGAGCCATCCTGGATCAACCTGGAGGGGGGTGAGTGAGCCTCAAGCCAGCCTAAAAAGACCCCTGGCAGCTGAAAACCTCCACATTCCAGAATCACTGCCAGGTTCCCTGCTGAACCCCAATGCTCAGAGAAGCCTCATTCAAAAATTAATTTGTTAAAAAAAACTAAGGTGTGCAGGTTTTGTGACTGAAATTTCCAGCTTTCACAGATCAGGCATGGGCTACTAGCCACCATCTCCTTGTACCTTGGGAAGCTGGCAGTCATAAACACGCCCCAAAGTTGCCAAGAATTTAAGAATTTAACTCCAGCTATATCACCGCATTAAAAATTTTGTACACTCTAAGAGAGTGTGACTGAAATTGTGGCCAGATAACATCTCAGCCTCTGTAACACTGACTAACCAGAAGTATCATACCAGATTGCATGATATGTAATGTAGAAGGCAACCAATCTTGATTAACATAATATCAGCACAGAAGACTTAACCTGTAACAACGTCTTAGTAATCTCTTATCCAAGGGTATAAGAGCTCCATGGTGCGATACAGCAATCTTCACTAACTTTGTTTTAGGTAAACATTTTTGATCATAGTTTTAGCAAGTTATTTATAATAAGCTGTGGAAAATAAATTATTTATGACTTGCTATAAGGGCAGGCTGGGAAAAATTAGAAATAATGGTGATGGGACTGGTGTTGGAATACCTAACTAATGTCTGTATCAAAACTAATGACTTAATAAATTTATTTTTAAAGCATCAAAACCAAAACATCAGGCTCAATAATATTTTGATTGGGATGAACCCCATTTTTCTGAGCGAAAATGGCGGCAGCGGCAGCAACCACGCGGTGAGAGCCACCCTCTAAGACCCCTCCACCAGGAGGTAGGACTCTCTTTAGTGACGTAGCCTGTAGGTGATCCTGGGAGGGGGGGCGTTCCCGGCGCGCCTTCCGCCCAGAGATGAACCAAGAGCCGCGGCACGAGAAGCAGAGCCTCCGCGCCTACTGACTGTGATCCTGAGGTCTCCTAACCCATTTTGGCACCAGAGCAGATTCTTGCAGCCATCCATTTTGACTGTGAACTGAGCTAAAATATTAGAAACCCAAAATCCGATAGCGGCCGCGCGGACTCAAAGTCTTCACTTTTACCAAGGAAGAGAAATTATTAGATGATGCTTATTCAGCAGGCCTGATTGTTGGGGAAAATTTCCAATCAACAATAGTGAGTTCTGTATGGAAATATGAAATGTACTCAATATATAGAGAGAATAATGGGAATATCATTAGGTACTTAGATGGGGGATGGTGTGGGAGGGGGGTGTATTGGGGTTCTTGGTGGTGGAACGGGTGCACTGGTGAAGGGATGGTGGTTTAATCAGTATTTGACTGTGACTTAAACCTGAAAGCTTTGTATTTTTTTTCTTGTTTTCACCGTGGTTCAATAAAATATTTCTTTAAAAAAAATATTTTGATTGAATATTTCTTCAATTTTTCTCCCCTGCTCTTTTCTTCAATATGATTAGAATAGCATTCTCATCCTGTTTTCATAGGGCCCAGGTCTCTGAGGTGTATGTTAGTGCAAGAAGAATGGTGGTGTTGAAAAGATGTGCTGGAAGTGCTTGGTCGTCTGAACCACTTCTTCAATGCTTTTGAAGGCGTTCCATGCTGCTCTTTCTCCTGCACAGCTCTGGTGTCAAGTCATTTGTCATGTTCAGTTCTCGACCTAGGTACACATACATTCTGCATTCGGAGATGTCCGTTCCATTGAGATCAAATGAAACATCAGGAACTAGTCCGTTTCTCATGAACATTATCTTTGTGAGATTCAGTTGCAGTCCAACCTTTCCACACTCACCATCGAAGTCGGCCAACATTCATGCCGCTTGACTAATGTTTGGTGTTATTAGAACATGTCACCAGCAAAGCAGAGGTGGTATAGTTGCTGACTGTCTATCTTCACTCCCATTCCTATTCATTCCAGCCATCGTATGACTTTCTTGAGGGTGGCACTGAAGAGTTTTGGTGAAAAATGGTATCACCCTGCTGAACTCCTCACTTTATGTAGATGATCACTTCCTTGTAGAATGGTGAGGTCCTGGAGGTGAATCCTTAATACAGCTTGAGGAGGATCCTGATTTACTGAGTTTGAATGCCCTGTTTGGCTAGGGCTTCAATGACTGCTTCAGTCTCAACAAAATCAAAGGCTTCTTTAAATCTATAATCATTAGACAGAGCGGCATCTTTAACTCTCGCAAAACCTCAATGAGCTTGGTGACCGTGTAGATATGGTCGAACATGCTGAATCCTTTTTGAAATCCGGCTGTCTTGCATGGTTGTACTTCATTTAGTGTTCTGCCAATCCTATTCAAGATTACTCGAGTAAACAACTTGTAGACAACAGACAATAGGCAGATCACATGATAGTTGCCAATGTCGTGGATGTCTCCCTTCTTGTACAACAAAATGGTCCTGCTGGTTTTCCACTGGGACGAAACCTTGCATTCAGACAGGTAGTATGTGAAGAGCGAGCCAGTGTATTCGCAAGTACTTGCAGCAGATTCTTCAGGTGTTTTGGTTTGACCTTGCCTAGACACACTGCTGTACGCTTCTTTACCAAAGAAATGGCGTGTCGGATTTCAGAAGGGAGGTACGTTGGAATGACATATCCATCCTCTGGAATTTGGTATGTGGGCAGGTGGATGTGGCTATAGAAGAGATCTGAGTAGAAGTTGTGGATAACCTTTTTCATTGCCCTTTTGGAAGATGTGATAGATCCATCAGGACATCAGAGGGTAATCATCTCGATCTTATAGTTGGCTAGTGTTGCAAATACTTTTCCTGGCTTTTGCCACATTGGCCAACACTGCTGCTCTTCTGTCTTTGAGGTATTCCTTTATCGCTTCTCTGCATAGCTTTGCGAACTTGGACAGTTAGCTTGTAATTGCCTGAGGCTCGTGCCAAACTATGCTGGCAAATGAGCTCGAGAGTTTCTGAAGACAGGTGTCTTTTTGTGGCTTTCTTACTCTCGGCGTTCCTCACACAATCATGGATGTTCTGAATCAGTTGATCGCATTCCTCGTTGATGTTGTCAACGATGGCATCTACCCATATTGCTGCAATTGTGCCAAAGAGCTCCCAGTTGGTGGTCATTCTGGGAGTACTCTTCTTAAATTTTGTAGCCCTTTCTCCCTGCTCTGTGAAGTAAAATTTCACATGAAGGAGACAGTGGTCCTGTTTGGAATTTTGGGACAACAGCAACATCAGTCAGGCAAAACTGTCAATTAAATATGATATGGTCAATTTTATTGTGGAACTGTCCACTGAGAGACTCCCATGTCCAATGTTTAGATTCGGCCTTCTAGAACTGTGAGTTACCATGGATGGTCTTGGTCGACATGATGAACTCACACAGTCTCTCACCTTGCTCATTCCGTTCTAGGCCGGGGGTCCCGATGTGGAGTTCTTTGGGTGACCTTCTTGGTCCTCTCTTAGCATTAAAATCACCAACAATGACCTTATAGAAGGTGTGGTTTTCTTTATAGAACTTCGCCAGCTCTATGTAGAACTTCTCAATTTCTTCTTCATCATAGTTGGATGTTGGTGCGTAGAAAACGAAGATAGATACTGCCAGAAATGATCCACATCTATTCAAGTGTAAGCATCTGATTCGGGCTATTAGGCATTCAAATGAATCGATTTATGGCCAAGTTCATGTTGACAAGGACACCAACATCACTGTCGCCTCTACTGCCGCATGTTCTGAGGAACATTTCTTCTCCAGTATCAAAAATGGCATGATGTAATCTATGCCTGCTTGTCTCCGTTAATCCAATGATCTTCTGCACTTGCAACATCAGGTCTTCTATGGATAAGAACGCTATTCAGGTCTCCCAAAGAGGAATTGAAAGAGCCATGCTTAGAGTATCACATTTCACTCAAGTGAGAGAAGGAATCCAGAGTTCCAATCTCCATCTACAATTGAGAATCCAGGACGCTGCCTCGTTTGCCAAGGCATCGAAAATCAGATGGGCCAGAAACATAATGCAATTTGGAGATGACCCCTGGACTAGAGCTATTGCTGACTGGATTCCACGGGACGTCAAAAGAACGCCTGGCTGCCCACCTACGAGATGGTCTGACTTCTTCATCAATACCCTGAATGAATGGTTTGATGCTCTTCGTGTTCCTAGAATGAACAGTTGCCATTGGGCTACACTAGCACGTGATAGGGATGAATAGAGATAGGGCCTAATAAAGATGTTACTGGTGCCCGCTGGAGCAAATGAGCAATGGGATGACAAGTGATACAAGTGATGATTCCAGAAAGGCTGTGGAGAGACAAGTTAATTATTTTACTCCTCTTTCACCTGAGATTCTCCTTTCCCCCCTCTATTTGCTCTGATTCTTTCAACCATCTTTAACTGGAGACAGAGGTGAGAAACATGGATCCAATGTTATATTTTTATTCGTATGACAACCTAGTAGTTGTTCATGGTGTTCTAAGGAATACCACTGCTAGATTTCAGAGAAACTCAAACTCTCAGTAAAATGGTGATGAGTGAACGTTCCTCAATATAGTCAGAGCCATTTATCACAATCCACAATATATATCATACTCATAGATGAAAAACCAAAAGCATTTCCTTATTTCCTTTTAATCTGGCATGAGACAAGGTTGCTCTCTCTAACTACAACTATTAAGTATGCTATTGGAAGTGTTTGCCATTGTGATTAGACAAGAAAGACATAATAATAATATCCAAATAAGAAAGGAGGAAGTTAAACCTTAACCTTATTCAGGCAATGTGACCTATACTTAGAAAATCCCAAAGACCACACACACACACACACACACACACACACACACACACACACACACCACACTAAAACTCCTAGAAACAATAGATTTGTACAGTGAAGTGGCAGTTCTACAAAATCAATGCAAGAAATCTATGGCTTTCCTAAATGCAAAGAATGAAATAGAAGAAAGAGAGACATTGAAAAATCAATAATATTTACAACTGTTATTCAGACAATCAAGTACTTGGGAATAGACTTAACAAAAAAAGCTGAAAGACTTAAACAATAAAAACACTATAAAACACAAATAAATCAAAGAGGAAATATCAACACATCTGCTACTAGTAAATTAAAAGAATTAATATTGCCAAAATGGCAATCTTGCCCAAACATGTTCTATGTAGTACCTATAAAAAAATTACCATGGAATATTTTAAAGAACTAGACAACATACTTTCAATTTATTTCTATTTTTGCTTTTTGAGTCACACCCAGTGATGCACAGGGGTCACTCCTGGTTCATGCACTCAGGAATTTCACCTGGTGGTGCTTGGGGGACCATATGGGATGCTGGGATTCGAACGCAGTTCAGCCGCATGCAAGGCAAATGCCCTACCCGCTGTGTTATCATTCCGGCCCACTACTTTCAAATTTTATATAGAATAATAAACCATCCTGAATGGCCAAAGCAATCCTAAGAAATAAGATGATTGGATGATTCTCTTTACCCAACTTCTAACTATTCAAAATTAGTTATCTTTTAATAAGTATGAGATGTAATCTTATGTGATTTTGATTTATGTCTTTGTATCAGGATTCATCATGGCCAACATATGCAAATAGTCCAGATGTCCATCATTTTTATTCCAGAGCACCCATAACTTTTTATTTGTATTATTTATTTTTCTTGCTATTAAGTTAACTGCAAGTAATTACAATATTTTTCTCAAATAAAATAATGATTATAATTTTTCAATTTTTATTCAAGTAGAAAATATATTCATTATCTAGTTTAATAAATAGCTATACACTTGCACATAGTACACATATACATTTTGTGTGTATAGATATATACATATATATGTACATAAAACACAGGACTTTCTGAGTCCCTTATTAGTCCTTTTACAGTACCATCCTATATTTTCAGAAAATCTTGATTTTGAATTTAGAATTTTCTTGATGTTTAATACAGTTTCACATCATATTTTGTTGTTACTAAAGAATATAGTTCTCAAATTGCATTTTGGTCTGTTCTCAAGATTTATTTAAAGAAATCAACAGTGTATTTAATTGCCTTTTTATTCAACAATCCATTAATAAAACTCAAATTGATTTAGTAGAACTAGTTATTTCAGTCTCCTATTGCCCCAATCATTATATGAATATAACACAATTTTTACTTATTTTTTTGTAAATAGAGACTATTTACCAAAAAAATACATATATATATATTATGTTAATAGAGAGTATGGACTGGAGCGATATCACAGCAGGTAGGATGTTTACCTTGCACATGGCCGACCCGGGTTCGAGAGTCTGGCAAGCTACTGAGAGTATCCCGCCCGTACAGCAGAGCCTGGCAAGCTACCCGTGGCATAGTCAATATGCCAAAAACAGTAACAAGTCTCACAATGGAGACGTTACTGGTGCCCCCTTGAGCAAATCGATGAACACCTGGACAGTGCAGACAGACAATAGAGCCAATAGGTATTTTACATGAATCTTTTAAGAATAATTCTACCATGAGCAATCTTATGCATCAGAAATATTGCTGAATTGATTTAACATCAACTTTAGAAGATAATGTCAATTAATGTGTGTGTTTGTTAAATAAAATAAAAATTAGAATTTTTTTATTTTAGCCTTGTTGCTCAGCTCTTTCTCCTCTTTTACTTTTTTTGTTGTTTGTTTTAGGATCACTGCACAGCTGTGCTCAGGGCTTATTCTTTTTTTTTAAGGTTTATTTATTTATTTATTTATTTATTTATTTATTTATTTATTTTATAGAATCACCATGTAGAAAGTTACAAACTTCTCAGACTTATGTCTCAGTTATACAATGCTCAAACACCCGTCCTTTCACCAGTGCCCATATTCTTGATTCTTGCTCAGAAATCACTCCTGGTAGGCTTAGGGGACCATATATGGTGCCAGGGATTGAACCCCAGTTGGTCAGATGCAAAGCAAATTCCCTACTCTCCTTACTATCACTCTAGCTCCTACAATAGTTCATAGAGTGTCCATGAATTTGAACTTTCATGAAAGGTATATAAGGAGTATAATTGCTACATGTTTTAAAAAGCAACTTGTTCTATTGCACCTTCATTTTGCCAATCTGGTCTGCATAACATAGTATATGTCTTTTATTTGGATTTCACTATGTAGTAATACTATTAAATTTCTTTTCACACATTCATCAGACATTTATCCTTTCTCCTCTTTGAACTGCTCATTCAGAACTCTTAATAAATTTACAACTAGGTTCTATTTCTTTATCTTATTAAGATGAAGGGTTTTTTCATATATTTGAGACTCAATCATTTGTCAGTTGCACATAAAGCAAAAATCATCCACTTTATAGCTTGTCACTTCACTGCTTTTATGGCTTCTATGATGTAGAAAAACTCTCGGCTTTAATGAGCTCATTTATGAATCTTAGCTTTTGTGGTTTATGCTTTTGTGCATAATGATTTTTTCTGTTATTCAATACATAATAATTACTGTCATTATCCTTTATGTTGCTCAATTTATCAAAGTTGGCAAGTGAGCATCCCCTGCCAGCTATGACTTGTGTCATTTTTATGCATTAGCACATTTTGTTTTTTCAGAGTTAAGATATCTCAGTCGAAGCTATACTTTCCTGTCTCAGGCTTAGAATCAGACATTTCTCTAATATGACTTAAATCCTTTTCAGAAGAAATTAGCTTAGGAAACCAAATCCAGGAAACAAGCACAAAATGCTCTAAGGCATCTTTACAACATAGACAACACGAGAAAGGATCATGTTAAGTGAAATGAGTCAGAGAAAGGACAAATATTGGATGATCTCACTCATCTGTGATAAATAGAAAGAGAAAAACAAGGGTTGTAGATAGTATCAAAAGATGAAAAACACTTGGCCTTGGATCAAAAAATCTAATATTACAATTGGGGCAAGGGATTAGGGACTGGGTGCGGTGGGTAACAGGTGAAGGGGAAAGAGGAGGTGAATTAGAAAAACAGGGAATGCTGTTGGAAGTTTTTAGGCACTTTGAAGGTGGTGAGGTACAGTAACCACATTACAACCATAAGTGTTAACAATACTACAAACACATTACCTAAACTATAATTATAACTTATATGCAAAGCAACATTATATACTGCTATCAATCGCTGTATCACTGTATCACTGTCCTCTTATTGCTCATCGAATTGCTCTAGCAGACACCAGTAACGTCTCCATTCATCCTTGTCGAATTCAGGCTCAGGAGAATGAATCTCATTATTGTTACTGTTTTTGGCATATGAAATACGCCATGGGTAGCTTGCCAGACAATATAAAGAAATATAATCATATCATCATGTGATTGTAATCATATGATAAATGTGGTGCAGAGAAAGTAACTGGCAAGATACAATACCAACTCATAATTAAAACTCTTGGTAAAATGGGGATAGAAGGACCCTTATCGGTATAGTTAGACCCCTTTACCATGAACCCACAGGTAACATCACAGTTGTGAAAATTGAAATCCTCTCTAAGACCAGGCACAATATAAGTTGTCTACTCTCATCACTGTTGTTTAATGTGGAGTAACTGGCAAAGCAGTTAAACAAGGAAGAGATATGAAGGGCATCAGTTAAAAAAGAAGTCAAAGCACTATTTGCAGATGACATCCCACTATACTTAGAAAACACTAGGGACTTTAAAAAATGGCAAATTTTAGAACTTAGGAAGATAAAATATCAACCTCATATATAATGGGGACAAAGGATGAACAAAAATATCATCAAAGAAGACAGACATCAAAGAGCCAGTAGGTATATGAAAAAAAATTGCTTTGCACTTTAATGATCAGTTATCATTAGAGAAATGCAAATCTAAATAACAATGAGATATTACCTCATACAAGTACACATTAAAAAGGGTAAAAATGAGTGTTAGTGTGGATGTGGGGAAAAGAGGAATTTTCATTCGCTCCTGTCGCTCCTGGTAAAAACATTCATTGATTTAACCTTTTTTTGAAAACAATAATGACACTTCTCAAAAAACTAAAAATTGAGCGATCATATCAATATTTCTACTTCTTGGCAAATATCCCCAAAGCCTGAAAATTCTATTCCAAAGAAGTTATGTTTCTAAGTTCATTGCAGCACTGCTCACAATAGCCATTGACTGGAAATTAGCCAAGTGTCCAATAACAGATGAGTAGATAAATAAGCTGTCTATTGTATATATATATATATATATGTGTATATATGTACATAAATACATATACAAACAATGAAATACATCATGGAGGGTGTGTGTATGAAATCATTATCATTAATATATTGCAATCATGAAGGCTAAAGCAAATTTAAAATAAATAATTATGAACATGAGAAGGGCCAGGAGATAGTAAACACGTTAAGGTACTTGCCATGTAGAGATAGTACAGGCTTAATTAACAATAATTACAAAACAATACAATTACAGGACAATAAATGCTACTTTTGGCACCTCATAATTTGGTTCTCCTGAAATACTCCTTTAACATTTTCAGTTGTGTTGACACTTCCATAATCCATTTCATTCTGCTTTTCAAAGTCTGCAATCACGTTTTAAGGATATTTAACTTCTGTCAGAATAGTATGTGACAGGTTTCATCTGTACTTTAGAAAATTTTATGGGCAGCACTTGTGTCAACTGAAAATAATTTTTTCTACTTTGAAATAAGTTTTCATGAATAATACACTTTTTATAATGCCTTGGATGTATTTAAAATGTTTCTATATTTCTCTTTTTTAATTTATTTGTTTTTAATTAGTGAATCACCGTGAGGGTACAGTTACAGATTTATACACTTTTGTGCTTATGCTTCCCTCATACAAAGTTCGGGACCCCATCCCTTCACCAGTGCCCATTCTCCACCACCAGTAAACCCAGCATCCCTCCCACCCTCCCCAATCCCATCCCCCCCACCCCACCCTGCCACTGTGGCAGGGCATCCCATTCTGTTCTCTCTCTCTAATTAGCTGTTGAGGTTTGCAATAAAGGTGTTGAGTGGCCACTGTGCTCAGTCTCTAGCCCTCATTCAGCCCGAAAAAAAATGTTTCTATATTTCTAAAGCAGCAATATATTGTAGTTGTAGTTGAGAACCAAGTATAATTTATCATCCCTCAAAGAGTTCTTTTTCCCACCTTAATTATCTTCACCTTTAATACTGGCTGAATGTGAAATAAATTATGTCCTAGCTGGAGCTCATTTATATATTTAAAATAGAATGTTTTTGTTGTATTTCTTGTTAGTAATCTTCCATACATATAGTATGCAACTGCCCTACCCACTGTACTATATTTCCAACCCTGAATTACAATGTAATTAAAAATTACAAAAAACTTGACTCATATTTACATTGTTAAGTTCGTGATTTTTCTATTCCTTTAATCTTTTTGATACTGGGGCCAGAGAGTATCAAACTGAACAGGGAAGCTTCCATACAAGAAATATGATTTCCCCCTGAGCCTACCTATATATTTGTACCTTCATGCTTGTTCAATAAGGCTGTTCGTTAATTTCAGAAACAAACTGTATCACTGGACTTCTATACTGTCTAACTAAAATTTTAAAAAAAGCTGAAAATATTTCATGTCCAAATTAAATTTCTATCTTATCCTAAGGAATTTCCTAGAAACCATTATTCTTTTTTTAAAATATTTTTTATTAGAGAATCACTGTGATGTACAGTTATAGACTTATGAACTTTTGTGTTTGCATTTTACTCATACAGTGATCATTTACCCATTAGAAACCATTACTCTTGAACTACTGCAATTACTCTTAAATGAAAGAGAATATATTAAACAATTTTGATTTGAGCCTTGACACAACCATGCCAACATTACTTCTAATATTTTCAAAAGCACACAAATTCAAGGAATACCTAAAAGATTGTCAATATGTAAATGAGATATTTTATTTTAAAGTAAATTAAATAAATGAACTTTATCAAAATAAATTTAAAACAATATCAGCTATTTGCTGACATTTTTCAAAAGAATGGGTTAAAAATAATTTTTGAAATCATAGACATTGTTAAAGCATTATTTGATTAATAAACATCCTTTAACATGGTAAAATGCATGTTGTTTATATGATTATTGCTTATATAGGAAAAATGGATTATATGAGTAATTCTATAATTTACATATATGAGAACTATTATATATCATGCATAAAATTATCTAAACAGCAATGAACAAAAATAATACAATCTTCAGAAGTATAGTGTTATGAAATCTTGAATGTGAATCATACCCTTGGTTTCTGATATGAAACCTAATTTAGAGGTTATATAAACTATAACTTATTAATTGTAGCCAAAAACAAACTACAATAGACATTGTCTACTTACTTTGAACTACTAAACCACTTAAATACCACTCTACATTCTAGAAAATTAAAATTTCTGAAGAATAATTAGTAACTTACATTTATAGTTGGATAATCACAAATCTTAAAACTTTGTCAATGTTTGAAATAATAACATAAAGTATGAATAAAAGGAAATGTATGGAATCAGACAATACATTTCAAAAGAAGAAAATGAAAAGTATAAAATTAGATTTAACAAAATATTTTGGAAGTAATATATCCTAAATTTCATTCCTTTAATATCCACTTGAACAAAAATGCACTTAAATTCCTTCAATATTCACTTCGAAAAGAATATTCACTTTGATTCCACCATTCTTCCTGTACTAACATATGCCTCAGAGACCTAGGCCCTATGCAAACAGGATGAGAATGCTATTTAGGGTATCCCAAAGAGGAATCGAAAGAGCTATACTGGGAATATCATGTCTCACTCAAGTGAGAGAAGGAATCAGGAGTTCTGACCTCCATCGACAGTCAAAAATCAGGGATGCTGTCTCATTTGCCATGGCATCAAAAATCAGATGGGCCGGTCATGTAATGCGATTCAGAGACGACCGTTGGACTAGAGCTGTTACCGACTGGATTCCACGGCACGTCAGAAGACCTCGTGGCCGCCCACCAACTAGATGGTCAGATTTCTTCATCAAATCTCTGAATGAACTATTTGAGACTCTTCCTGTTCCTAGGGCGAGCAGCCATCACTGGGCTACACTAGCTCTCGACAGGGACAAATGGAGACATTACTGGTGCCTGCTCGAGCAAATCAAAGATCAGCGGGACTACAAGTGATACACGTGATTCACTTTAAAAAATCATGACAATTAAATTTAAAAATATAATGATATTTTAGGGTTAGAAAGACAGTACAATGTAAGGTGTTTACCTTATAGGAGACAGACACTGGTTCAATTCCCAGTACCACATATGGTCCCCTGAGTACCACCAGGAGTGATTCCTGAGTACAGAGCCAGGAGTAAGCCAGAGCACTGCAAGGTGTGCCCCTACACACGCACCAAAACAAGCAAACAAATCAAATAAAACTTTTAAACACTGGGAAATATCTGCAACATTTGATAAAGTTAAATAACAGCTCATTTTATGTCTAACATCTAATTAGAGGTATATCAGATGTTATGTGTTAACTTCACAGTTGGCAAAGTTTGGCAAAGACAATGACTTGAAGATTATCACTTTATTGATTAAGCAGCAGGATATTTTTTTTTATTATCTGCTCTTTTTCTTCTTAAAAATTAGTCCTTAGAGAATAAAACTAGAATACATAGGCACTGCTGTAAGTAAATTTTATGTGACTGGGACATAAAATTCCTGAAGATTCTAAGAACTGTGCCAGTTTTGACATGCACATTGCATGAGAAATCTTGACCTAACAAGTCAGAGGCCTTTTTTTTTACTGCATAGTTATTAGTACAGTTTTGTACTGCTTAAACTCCAACCTTTTCAAGCCTAGTAATTTCCAATATTGTCAGGCACTGTGTTCTTATATGAACTTTCCTTCTATGATCTCTTGAAACTCTTTCTCCCTCTCTTTTTTAATTAGCACTTGCTGTTCAATGAGGCAAAATATTCTTTGAAAAGTACAGGTAGTTGTTAATGATGTGCTGCTCCCAGTCATTCTTTTTATTATTAACTCTGGGATACAAATTAGAGGTGGCCTTTTCTCTTGTATGCCAAACCAGAGCATAAAAGGACCACCTGCCAATTGTATAAAACATAAGAAAACGGGGTCATTGCTTCATCCTCAATTTCTTGTTAGCCACAGGCAAAGACATGCTTGTTGCCTCTATGAATCTCATTCTCCTACACATTATTCCTATAGAGGCTTTTATTTTCCTTTAATGGTGTTTGTGCACCTGAAGCCAAATACGTGTGTTCTAAGCAAAAGCAAAATGCTCAATATACACAAGAGTTTCATCAAGGTTTGTGAAACAACCAACCAAAAGAATAGATGTTGGCATTCATTGCTTCAAGTCACAAATGGAAAATTATGACTGACTAAAAGGATGTCAGATAAATGGAGTGGTGAAGTCTTAGGGTATGACTGAAAGGAAAACAGCTCTAAACTGTTTTGCATTTATGTAATTCATTCTTTTTGCTTCTGATGTACTTTGTTTGTGCCCTCAGTGCTCTCTTCTCTGTCTCTTTTATCCCTCTAATTCAGCTTATTTTGCTTTTCCCATATTCATGATAATATCCTACATGTCTCCACCAACTTTTTGCAACTCACATTTGTAAATATAAAACTGTTCTTTCCATTTTGGGTGATTTTCATCCCAGAAATGTTTATGACCACAAAATTCAATGGTGTGTGTGTATATATATATATATCATATATAACATATATATATGCACACACACATATATATATAAATTCTAGATATAAAAGCACAAGATAGGTAGACAGGAATCTATGATACAATAAATGACACAAACAATCTACTTTAGGTAATAATTGGATAATTTCTATTTAGAATTAGACTTCCTTCTTTTTGTTTTTGGGCCACACCTGGCAATGCTCAGGGGTTACTCCTGGCTCTATGGTCAGGGATCACTCCTGGAGGGCTCAGGGGTCCATATAGGAAAACAGAGAGAAAACAGGGTTCGGCAGCATGCAAGGCAAGCACCTTCACTGCTGTACTGTCGCTCCAGACCCTAGAATTAAACTTCTAAAATAAATTCTTAGGCAATTTCTAAGAGCCAACAAATTATACTTTTTATAATTCAATTTTAAGTATACTTTAAATATTCTAATGATGGTCATCAAATATTCCCTTTTCCAGATTTATTCACTAATCTTTGGTAATTTCAAGTCTATAATGCCAAAAATTTCTCTGATGATTTTTTTTTTAAGGTCAAGCTTAAAGAGTCTTAGAAATTTAAAATCTGGGATTTAAATTTGGTTTAGCTTTGCTGTTTCTTAACCTAAATGTAATGCCTTAACAACACAATGTCTTTATTAAGTACATTATCTCAAACCTCAATTTCCTCTACAATTCCTGAAACTATATTATTTTATTTCTCGAACTTGAGAATAAATCTGATTTTATCATAGAACAGATTTGAAATTATTAACTGATTTTTACCAACTCTTTGAAATGCTTGTCTTTTGCAGCTGTCTTTTAAACACCTGTCTTCGGCAATTCAAGACATTTTTAATATACAAGATCATCAGAGGCACTCATACTAAGGCCTTCCAATATATGTTACATTGGCAGAAAGAGTTTTAATACCTTGTGAGTGTCTCAGTCCTCTCTACTTTCTCCTTAACCTTCTGTGTTATAGTCTTCTTCTAGTCCCAGCAGTTGCTCTTCTATTTTATAAATTTCAAGAAATAGCCTCCTGTTTTCTGTTCATTTGTTTCTATTTTATAATCCATTAATATTTAAAACAAGCAGAAGTTTAATTATTCAACAATTGACTGGATCAATAATTAATACCACAATTTTGTGAAAACAAGATATAAAGATTAATAGTCACTGTCACTATCATTCCGTTGCTCATCGATTTGTTCGAGCGGGCACCAGTAATGTCTCTCATTGAGAGACTTATTGTTACTGTTTTTGGCATATCCAGTTCACACGGGTAGCTTGCCAGGCTCTGCTGCGCGGGCTTGATACTCTCGGTAGCTTGCCGGGCTCTCCGAGAGGGGCGGAGAAATCGAACTCGGGTCGGCTGCGTGAAAGGCAAATGCCCAAGTGCTGTGCTATCGTTCCAGCACGAAAGATTAATAGTATCTAAAGTTAATTGGGCACCGACTACTATGTGCCCATTACTTTTCTATACATTTAAAGAATATCAAATCTAATCTTGCAGAGTTAACATCACATAGTTTGAACCTACCTACTTCAAGGTGAAGAATCTGAAGTGCAAGTAACTTTTCTAATGTTACATGACCTAAAAGTAACAATGTTATCTTTAAGCTTGTATCTTAGTCATCAAAGAATACAGTTATCAGTACAGTATCAATAGGGTATTTCCTTTCCCATGCTAATTTATATGTCTGTAAAATTATATATGCTATCTTCAACTTCCTGTGTAATCTGTTCTATTTTTAAGTAATTTAAGACCATAAACAAAGGCATGAAATTTTATATTTTTAAAAGATGGATACATTCACATAAAATCTATATTATAAAACCTTACACAAAATTTACATGATAAAACAATAAATGTTTATTATGTTTTGGTTACACACATCATAACTATAGAAGTGAGTCTCATTGTCTAAAATTGAGGTGTTGGTCTGAAGAGATAGTACAGTTGTAGAGCACTTGCCTTGCCAGCTGTACTATCTGCATGCCTTGCATGCGGCCAACCTAGATTTGATCCTAGGCACATTATGTGGTTTTCTAAGCACTACCAGGGATGTTCTGAGCACAGAGTCAGGAGTACACTCTGAGAATTGCTGAATGTGTCCCAAAATGGGAAGGGAAGGGGAGAGGAGGAGAGAAAAATGGGGAGAGCAGGGGGTGGGAGGAGAGGGGAGGGAAAAGAGAAAGGAAGGAAGGAAGGAAGGAAGGAAGGAAGGAAGGAAGGAAGGAAGGAAGGAAGGAAGGAAGGAAGGAAGGAAGGAAGGAAGGAAGGAAGGAAGGAAGGAAGGAAGGAAGGAAGGAAGGAAGGAAGGAAGGAAGGAAGGAAGGAAAATAATGGTGTTGAGAGGCCTTCATTCCTTTTCTAGTCAGCTTTTAAGTACTGCCAACATGTTCTTGGCTTGAGGCTTTCCTCACTCAGACATTGCTTCTATCAGTACAACTTCTTCTAAGACTCCTGACATCTGCCTTTTTTCTTCATTAAATTCCTCATTGATAAGACTCTTATAGCTAGATACCATTAGATTACTCCATAATAGTCTCCCCAACTCTATATATTTAATCCTATCTATAATATTCTTCCTTTTTTTCCTGTACAGCAGCACATTCACAAGGTCTAAAAATTAGAACATATTTGAGTAGACCATTATTCTGCCTATCAAATTAATAGAGCTCTCCTTAATTAATTCACCAATGTTGTGATAACACTTATTCTTTAACACTCTGACTGATATATGCAATGATGACATTTGTCTTAATTATTGCTTGATAGTTGGGAAGAAATAGAAAGCTTGATGTTTAAGCCATGTACTATTATCCACTTTCACAGTGAAGAAAAGAGCATTTATTTTTTCTGCCTTGTTTACATCTTTCCAATCTTTTCTCATTATGTTCACTTTTTTTAAAAGTTGGTTTAATATGTTCTTTTATCTCTCCAATATCAAATAGAATCAAGAAACACATTTCATATCAGGGAAACTGATTTGTAGAGTACAGTGAAGTTCTCCTTACAAATTTGTTTCTAAAAGGGACTTACCTAAACATTCACAGATGGACAGTCACACGGAAATATCCAGCAAAAGAATTATTTGTTCCAATAGACTTATCAAGTAGCTGCCAGATATCTGGTGTTCTCTGTAATTATGGCTCATTGGTCTTCAACTTGAGAAAAGAGGTTAGGAATGTGGCAAATGCCATCAAAATTCTTCCTGTTCCTAACTGAGATTTAGCCTTTTGTAAAAGAATATTCTTCAAATGCTGTAAATTTTTGGTTAGGTTCCATATTTTTGAAAAGGCTATTTTCACAATCTTGGTCAATTTTCTCATTATTTTAATGGAAGAGAAAATTATGGGAGGACCTTCTGTGCCATTTTTCACTGATATGCCAATAAAATTACTAAAAGATTGGGTATGGGATCAAATATTAAAAAGTACAATGTTGTATGCATTTTAAAAGCTAGAATTGCATGAAAAATAATCTATTTACAGCAAAGTTATTGCTAAGGCAAAATTGACACAGATAAAACATTAGCAGTTCATTATCTTGTCCATGGTTGAAATGATGCCTGTTTGGATGATGGTGTTGGTAATAGAACTACACAGAAGTAATCAAACTTTAAAGTTTTCTTTGTATTTTAACAAAATGTTATTGATTTATGCTATTGTATAATTTTGTAATAAACCCACATGTGAAGTTACACATCTTGATATATGTGTCTATACCTCACTATTTCTTCTTCTGCCCCTCTCAGAGTGCCCGGCAAGTTACCAAGAGTATCCTGCCCGCATGACAGAGCCTGGCAATCTACACATGGTGTATTCAATATGCCAAAAACAGTAACAACAAGTCTCATAATGGAGATGTTACTGGTGCCCGCTCGAGCAAATCGATGAGCAATGGGATGACAGTGATACAGTGATAGCTCACTATTTCTAACATCGAAGTTCTAGTTTTATGTACTTCCACTGTCACCCTCCACATCCATCCCCTTTCCTTTCATATGACCACAATATTTTTCAGAGACAAGAGCTCTTTATCATTGCTCTGCTTTGTTGGTTTCTTTGCTTTGATTATTCATATTTTATGTCACTTTATAATTATTTCATTTAGTATGATCATCTGAAGTTCCATCCATGCATGTTGTTAAAAGGGTAAGGCTTTATCCTTTTAAATGTCTGAGAAATATTTCATTGTCTATATGCTAGTCATAATAGGCAGATGCATATTTAATGACTAGTCATCTGCCTATGGATATCTATATTATTTCTATGTGCTACTGTAACTAATGTTGCCATGACATTAGATATTTTTCAATTAGGTATTCATGCTACTTGAATATGTAAGAGTGGTATTGATGAATAATATGTATTTTTAAAATTTAGGTATTTCTGAATAACATGTATTTTTAATTTAGTTTTTTAAGGAAACTGCATACTGTTTTCCACAAAGTCTGCACTAATTTTTATTTACAGCAACAATGTACCAACTTTTTTTTCCCTCCATATCCTAACTAGTAGTTGTTGTTTGGGGGACTTTTGATAGATACCACTTTCAGGGATGTAAAGTTATATCTCATTATGGTTTTATTTACATTTCTTAAAACATAAGTATTAAATTTCCTTTGACAATACCTTATAGTTATTACTATACATAAGCATATGTATATATACATATATATGTCAACTTTGTATTATATTATCATTGATTTTCTTAAAAACATTCAAAGTTACTGAGATTACTAATTTGATCCCATATGTCTGGATGATGACAATTATTTTGAGCTATTTTTCTTTCTTGTTAGTTCTAATGTAATATTTAAAGTTTTTTGACAAATGCTCTATGTTTTAAGTAAAAGAAGCTGTTGATTTTAAGATGTGTTTTGTTTTGAGGACCTCAGATATCATTGGAGTATATGGGTTGACCTGGCAGGTGTTTCACTGAATCACTTACATGGACAGAGAGGACCAATCTAGGTTTAAAACTTATGAGCCCACGAACCACCTCCAGCACCATGTAGGCTCATTCACTGGCCATGTTCCAGAGATTCATAAATAGATCTCAAAAGAGATCAACAAAGTGCAGGGATCCTTCTGGATCCCATATCAGGCTGAGTTGTCTGAGCACCCCAGAGTGGGGCAAGTGAGTCCAGCACCCGCCCAAACAGCCCAGGCAGCCAAAAACCTACACAGTCCACATTCGCAGCCATGTTCTCAGCCAGATTTCACTGCTGCAGACAAACCTCATACAGAAATTAATCTGTTGAAAAACTCAGGTATGCAGATTTTGTGACTAAAGTCTTCAGGCTTTCACAAAGGCTAGGATGGTCTACCTTCCTCTCTCTCTCTGTACTTCTGGAAGCTCTGGCAATCATGCACTGGTAGTCTGCCACCCAGTTAAATATTTAATACCCTATTTAAAAAATTTGGACTTCCTGGACACCTCAAACTCTATAACATTGATAAACCAGGAGTAGCACACCAGATTGGATAGGATATAATGTAGAAGGCAGCCAATCTCAATTAATAAATATCAATGCACAAGACTTAACTTATAACAACATCTCTTATACAAGGACTTAATGACTCCATGGTGTATGATACAATCTTCACTAACTTTCTTCTGAAGAAGCATTTTTTGATCATCCTCTGTTGCAACAATGTTGCGATTTTACCGGAGAGTCAGAGGCACTTTACTCAGAGAATAAATAATATCTTTTGTGGAGTATCACAGGACTGCCTCCGAGGTTTGATGTTGTGGCCTGCCGGAGAGCAGCCTGTTCAACCTCCTTTTATTTATAAAATTAACATATAAACCAATCACAGTCAGCCACATAGGCAAATATGCAAATCAACCAACAGAAACAGTAACTGCCATTTAAAGTTACAGTAACCAAAACATAAACCGTTTACATCCAGGCCTGAGATTTCAACCGTTTACATCCAGGCCTAGCTAGGCCTGAGATTATGGGATGTTGTATACCAACATCCTCTCAGTAAATTATAACAAGCAATATAAAATAAATCATTGAGAGCCTGCTATGGTGGAAGACTTAAGGGATGACTGGAAAAATTGGAGATAATGGTGTGGAAAGGTGCAATGGTGGAGAGATTGGTATGGAAATATTGAATGTCTGTAACAAATCAGCATGAACAACTTTGTAAATCACAGCATTTATATAAAGTGTAAGGAGAAAATAAAAGCATTTATATAAATGTAAGGAGAAAATAGTACTGTAGCACTGCCATCCTGTTGTTCATCGATTTTCTCCAGCAGGCACCAATAAGGTCTCCACTGTGAGACTTGTTACTGTTTTTGGCATATTGAATATGCCACGGGTAGCTTACCAGGCTCTTCCGTGCAGGTGGAATACTCTCAGTAGCTTGCCAGACTCTCCAAGAGGGAAAGAGGAATTGAACCGGGGTCAGCGCGTACAAGGCAAACGCCTGACCAGCTATGCTATCACTCCATCTGAAGGAGAAAATAAAACTAAAAAATGAAATAAAATTAAATTCATTGCCCCCTTGCCTCTTGAACTAGACTTTTATCTATCTAAGCTCAATAACTGTCAACCTGTATCTTGTCTCTGGTCTTAACCATGAGTGTATATTGCCATTGGTGGTTTATTCTGAAGTCAGATTTTTTTCCAGATAGGCAACAGTAGGAGAATCTCAGTCTTCTAAGCAATAGTAATTTTTCTTATGACATACCTGAGCAACAAGGTAGCATTTTATGCCTGGACATGGCTACTGTGATGCTCCTGTAGTAGGGAAAGAACAATAAATATGTTAGTTTCAAGCTACAAAGTTATAATCCCAATTTGTGGGCCATTAACATCAATGTCTGATGACTCACTGATGAGAAGATTTATATAACTTTAAAAGAGCAAAATCTTTATCTGGGGTAAAGCTCACATTTTTAATATATTGCTCTTAATTATACTCTCCTCTAAAAATTTTGTATTCTGTTAGTTTAACTACACTAAAAAAACTTTAAACTTTAAAGAATGTGAATTTAGCATCAAGTTTTACAGATTCTATATGTTGCAGGCACTAATGAAAAAATAGATTTCCCTATGTATGAAAGATTCAGTACAGAGGATAGTGTTCCATCCTAAATATTTTATTTCATCTAACAATATTTTCTCACAGTGCTTTTAGTATAGAGATTTTTTAAAACTTCCTATAGCGTAACACTGTCATCCCATTGTTCATCAATTTTCTCGAGCGGGCACCAGTAATGTCTCCACTATGAGACTTGTTGTTACTGTTTTTGGCATATCGAATACACCATGGGTAGCTTGCCAGGCTCTGCTAGGTGGGTGGGATACTCTTGGTAGCTTGCCAGGCTCTCTGAGAGGGATGGAGGAATTGAACGCAGGTCGGCCGCGTGCAAGGCAAATGCTCTACCCGCTGTGCTATCACTCCAGTCCTGACAGTTTCCCCAGTACAGTTAAAAACCTCCTACTTATTTCAAAATTAATTTGGTCTTAGTATCAACATCCTTCAATCATTTACAAAAGAAAAAAAAGACTTTGTAAAGTTAGTTAGAGAAAATAGATATATTAAAATATAAAATAACCCAGTAGGACTGGAAATATTATAGTATAGCAGGTAGGGCTCTTGCCTTGCATATGGCAGACCTGGGTTTGATCCCTGGCATCTCACATAGTTTCCTGAAAACTGCCAGAAGTAATTCCTGAGTGCAGAGCCAGGAGTTACAAGAAAACCTAAAATAATCCAGCAAGTAAAACTTAGTGTCAAAAAATTGTATACATAACGTATTCATCTAACTTTCCAAGAAACTGTAGTATTAAAAATAACATTAAGCTTCCAGAAATTTACAGGTTAGGGTGGGGGAGAGATAGTGTAAGATTAATGTACCTGCCTTGTCCAATCCAGGTTTGATCCCCAAATCACATTGCCTACTGAGCAGTGCCAGGAGTAGCCCTGAAGGCCTCTGAGCACTGTGGAGTGTGGCTGCGGAGGGCCCTGACTGGGCCCTGGTGGTCTTTCCTGGTTCCAGCACCTCAGGGCCTGAGCAGTACCACATACACAGGCCCCACATCTACCAGTTGGCCCAACTGCTAAAAATTGCCAGAAGTGACCCCTCACCACAACTTCCTGAGCAGCACTTGGAGACCCTACAAAATCATTTTTAATTTAAAAATGTACAGTTAATAGTAAATGTAAAATAATGGTTACATGCATAGAGTATGAGTTATTGACTGTGACAATCAAATGTACCGAAGGTACCATTGAGTCCAATTTGAGTGCTGGCTAGTTTAGCCAATAGTCAAAAGAAACAAATTGATGTGAGCAAGATAAGTTTATTCAGGAGCTAGAAGTCTGATATGGCAGAATTATGTCCCCTGAAACAAATATCTAGTCTCCATGGTCACAAAATTCAGATTTTATTCAGAAAAAGAATATAGAAGCACATTTTTGGACCAGTATGATCAACAGACTCATCTATGGGCTGATATAATAGCAATTAATGTTTCTGCCCTTTGATCCTTAAGACAAGTTAGGGGAACAGTTCCCAACATTGTCAATATCCCTAACCAGACAGGTTTTATGGTTTATTGAATTCAACTCTAATTTTCTGGTCTGGATTGAAAGGGATGGAGGAAAGCATGATATATTATTAAACGTCCTGTCCTGGAGGCATTCCTAGATTCCTGTTATAATAAAATATGAGAGAAACTCAGCAGGTCCTATTCATTCTCCTTAAGTTTTAATTTCCTACTCTATAAATGAAGGTTTCACAATCTGTTCTGAATTAAAAATCCAAATTTTCTAATATAGCAGTGAGCAAAATAGCCTTTGAATTCCTTAAATTACAATGAATTAAGTCCCACATCTTTTGTTTTCCATATCAGCAACTGCAAGGTAGCAAAGAAAAGGAAATGTAAATTGGTAGAAAGTTAATAATGCAATATGCAAATAAAGGAGCAAGAGAGAGAATCTAATCATAAATATTTCAAAGGCACAAACAACATTTTTTTTAATGAGGATCTTTCAAACAGTGCACAGTGGGCTTAGAGAACCAGAAGTTACTGCCAGCGATTCTCAGCAAAACTGGTCAGTACTTCAATGCTAAGGTGTAAGGATGCAGTACTGTTCACACCCAGCAATGCTAAGGATGCCCTGGACCACCTGCAGGTTGTGAGATACCACCAAGGTATACCCAGGTGAGAGAGATTTTGGTGCCACGGACTGAACTAAGTTTGATCATATGTAAGGCATGCACTTTTTAACCCTGCGCTACCTCTTTGGCCCCCAAAGAACATTTCTTGAGAGAAAGATGAAAAGAATTCCTATCCTATACCTGGTGTATCTGTACTTTGACATACAACATGAAATGCATGGGTCAGTGGAACGGTATTTTGAATCCTTTCCTAGAATAGAATTTTGTATCATCTAGAGATGCAGGATCAGACATGCAGAATTCTTTTCCTCAACTTACTAATGCTGCTGCTTCTAGCAAATGAGGTGTCATCCATGTTTATGTGCATGCAGTGTAAACTCCCAGAGGTGCTTTTCTTTATTGAAGTACATGAATCAAGCTGGCTGCCATGGGAGCTATAGCAAAAGGGTGTCCAGGTCCATGAGGGCTAATAAACACATGGCCAAGAATCAGCAAGACTAGGATTAACAAAACACAGGATTAGACAAGACAAGAACTATTCCACCCCCTACCACTGTCTGGGAACCCCCTCAGGTTTCCTTTATGTTGTAGATCCTGGTTAATTAGCTATTTTGTAAATAGAGTTTGACATATTTTTTCTTTCTCTCTTTGTCTCTGTTCCAGTACTGTGATTATATGAATGTACAAGTAAGTAGCAAGTCTACAAAAATCTAAAAACATCTACTTTTTATTTAAATAAATTAATTTTTAATTGACAAGTAGTAAAAATAAATTGAAGAAATAGTTCAAAGACATACAACAGCCAAAAAAAAAGACATGGAGAAATGCTTAGCATTGTTATTCATTAGAGAAATGCAAAGTGAAAACTACACTGAGATGTCATTCCTATATTAAATTGGCTAAAATTTTTATTTTTTAATTTTTTTAATTTTAATTTTTATTAATTCACCATAAGATACAGTAACAAAAATTTCATGTTTCAACTTCAATCATATGGCCATCCAACACCCATCCCTTCACCAGTGCACATTTTCCACCACCAAACTCCCCAGTATTCCCCCCACCCATTCCATACCTCCCCTTGCTTCTGTGGCAGACAGTTTGCAAGGGATTCTTTCTCTACTTTAGTTACCTTCTATATTTCAAGACCAGTCCTGCCTCCCCTCATATTTGCCGAAAATACAATGGCTAGACAATGTGTTCTGTATTGCTTGTTATGTATAAAATATAATGTCACTTAGGCCGCTTCGTGAATTTGCTTTAGGAATTCTAAGATTTTAATGAATAGGGTCTGAAGAAATCGTTGTCGCAGGTTGCTCGGGTCTGAGATTCCTGTGTGTGTCTCTGGATTATGGCCATATGGGAGGTGGTGCTTCTTGTTGGCTTCTAGAAAACGGTGACCACTGGACCTCTTAGAGGGCAGGTGGTGGGACGGCACCTGCCCCCGTCTGGAGCGGCCCAGTGGAGAAGGCCTATTGCAAAAGTCCCGGGCCATCTCTGCGGAAAGTTACTCGGGTCTGAGATTTCTGCATGTGTCTGGCTAAAATTTTTAATCCAGGGTGAAAGAAGTTCACTTTTTTTCAGTGAAAATACCAAACAAATGATGATGTAGAGTAGGAGCCTACTTCGCTCTTTGTTCATGGGGTTGCTGATGGTGTGATATGGTCACTTTGGAATACCACTGAACAGCTTCTCAGAACTTTAAACACATGCTAATACATGCTTTAGAAATTACTCTCAAAAAAAAAAAGAAGAAGAAAGAAATTCCTCTCCAAAGCTTTTACCCTGAAAAGAGTGGAATAGAAAGAAGTCCTGATAAATTTCAATGTTCAATTTTAGTTTCTGTTTTTTATCTTTATTAAGGTACAGTGATTTGCAAAACCGTTAATGATAGTTGCAATGCATTCATCATTCCAGCACCACACATCTTTTCACCAAAATCCCAAAGACCTTGTACACTAAAATTTGATTCTATGAATCAACTCCAGTTGTCTTTGACCATTTCTTACCTCCTTACTATGTATCTTTAAATCTTACATATTTTTAAACTAAGTTTTCCTGTTGTTTGTTTTCTATAAATAACATTTCTTGTGACCATTCTGACAATACGGCTACTTGGAGAACATGAGTTGACCATTTTCTATTTACCATTGTCATCCTATTTCCATTAGTTTTCTTTTTACCTATAACCATATTTATCAATTGGCCCTTTGCAGGGACAGTGAAATCTTTGTGGTGATCTATTCCAAAATAATTTTTTCAACTGGATCTTTTCTAGATCCTCTATTTACAACTGAACCATTTCTCAATCTATTTTTCTTTTTTTCTCCCTATTTTTCTTGATTCCCTAATCAAGAATGCTAATAGTTATAATTTAATGTAAAATGATAAATAATAAAGCAACCATGATTCAAATCTTCACAATGTATGATAAGAGTCAATTCCCCAAACCTTCCTTTTAATATTTTCAGAGACTTTTATTGAACACAATGGGTCGCAAAATCAGAAGGCTCAACCAAAACAGTAATAGGTCAGAAATTGGCATATTACTCAGTGAGCCTTGGAGATAGAAAAAATGAATCATTTCAAGGCACTATTTTCATGAACTTGCTAGGGGAAAAAATGAACTTTAGGAGTTTCTAACCCCTAGAAAAGAAGGGGATTGGTTTGCTGCCTACTGCTTGTATTTGTTGTGTAGTTGGGTTAGAACTAGAACATGCCACTGCATGTTTGGGAAATGGCAGCTAAGCTCCACCCTGGGCAGAGTATTGTGTTCCTAGTCCCCCAGAGTCAGGTCCTCTGGGTTTTGTGAATGGGGGCTTGGATTGTCACCAGAAACATCCGGCAGTGCTATGCCGGTTCTGTTTCTGGAAAATGGCTTCTTTCAGGGAAGTCTGAAATAAGAATAGATGGGCAGAGAAATTATTCTACAACCACCGGGAAACAGTTGCCAAGAATTAATGGCCGGTAATAATAGCACTAAGCTGGCAAGACTGTGGGCCGTTGCTGTCCATGGATTTCATCTAACAAGAAAAAACGTTTTTAGTTTCAACTTTTTTTTAATGTATGTCTCTTAGTTTGGAGAGCACAGGTCACTTACCTCTTGTTGAGGAAAACATCTTAGTGATATTTTTGGTACTGAAGACAAGGGAGTTGAAAGAACTAATTTCCTCTACTTGGTTTCTTAATAAAATAATGTAAGATTGTTTTGATCTTTTTACTGGACAACATGAAAAAAAGGAAGGAAGGTCACATTGTAAAGAATATGTGAAGAGAAGATGATTTTCATTAGGGTTGATAAAAACACAAACATTAAAAATATAACCCAGCTAGAAAGATAATATAGGGGTAAAGTGTTTGCATTGCAGGCAGCTGATGAGGGTTTCATCACTGGCACCACATATGGTTCCCCAAGTAATTCCTGGGCACAGCTTGGAGTGATCCACCCCCCTAACCCCCTTCTGCCTCACACACACACACAAAGAGAAGATACTGGAAAGTTCTCTGAGGTGGTGTTGGAGATGATGACATCATTAGTGACCCTGACGTTTAATAAAAAAAAATTATGTACTCTGCTATAGTGTTCCTTATTCTGCCAAAGCCTTGAATAAAAGTTGCTTATAGCAAAAAGCATCCTACTAGAGGTTTGGGAGGAGGCAAAGGGGAAAAGTCTACTTATAGATTAATGACACAGGATGATGAGAAAGAAGCTGCAGGTGACGATATGTCAAGTCTGTATCAAGCCATTTAGTAGTGACTGATATATAAGTCTGGACATAAACAAGTAAAGACCAAGAACAAAAACTATGGAAATAAATCCGGTGACTCCTACTGCAGGGACATACTTTTTTTTCTTTTTGGGTCACACCAGGCAATGCACAAGAGTTACTCCTGGCTTTGCACTCAGGAATTATTCCTGGCGATGCTCAGGGTACCATATGGAATGCTGGGAATCAAACCTGGGTCAGCCGTGTGCAAGGCAAACGCCCTACCCGCTGCTCTATTGCTCCATGTCCGTGCAGGGACATACTTAGCCAAGGGAAAATCATGCAGGGAAGTGATGAAAATATGAAAGGAATCCTATGGAAAGGCACGAAGATAGCTATATTGATATTGGTGGTGATTGTGGCATGGTAAGATAATTTGAAGAAATATGAATTCATACCCCCAAAATACACAGTTGTGCAGCCTAACTAAAATAAATATTCTTGATTTAATTTTAGTTTTAATTTTACCCTAACTATAGTCTCACAAATTTAGTTCTTCATTTACTTGATAAAATAAAGGAAAATAGTAATTCATTTATTATTCCAGGAGGCAAATGCCATATCAAGCAAAGCAAACAAAGTGCATTTTAAAGTAAACAGAATCAGAAGTTGGGTAGGAAACATAATTAAAGGATAGAACTTAAAAAAATTATATTGCTTGGTACCGTGAGATTATAAAACAAGATAGAGATTTATATATTTCATAATATTTATCTTCACATGTCTGTTAGAAAGCAAATGCCAACTGAGAAAAAGCACACGAAAACCAGCATCAGTCTGCAGTAACTTCACATCAACTAACTTTTAGCTAACTAGCTTTCATATTGGAAGAGAAATAATAAAAGATAAAAAAAATCATGTAAAGTGAGTTGCAAATACAAGAATAATCAAGCACTGTAGCATTGTAGCACTGTCATCCTGTTGCTCATCAAATTGCTTGATCGGGCACCAGTAACAACTCCATTGTGAGACTTGTTACTGTTTTTGGCATATCCAATACGCCATGGGGAGCTTGCCAGGCTCTGCCATTTGGGCAAGATACTCTCCGTAGCTTGCCAGGCTCTCCAAGAGGGAAGGAGGAATTGAACCTGGGTCAGCTATGCACAAGGCAAACGCCCTACCTGCTGTGCTATTCTGAGAAGAACGTATTAAACATGAGCAATGTTCAACCAAATTTTTCTGTAAAAGTTCAGATAAACATTGTTTAGTGAAATGAAATGGTTTTATTCAGAGATATTTAGAGCAATGTGAGGGGGAAAGAGAGGCTGTCTGTTCAAGAAAGAATACAGTCTTTTCCAGAGTTGAAAAATCATAGAGAGCTAACAGTTTAGACTTAGCAAGTCTCTATATGTACGTCACATTTGGTCCCTGTTGTAAACTCTTCACCTCTGGTATCTGTAGAGCCTAAGGGGTCGTGAACAATAAGTCAACATTGTATAACTTACTTACCAAAAACTATAGTAGATGCAACTGTACTATAGATCATAGTTGACCGTGATCCTGTCTGGAAGCCCAAGCTTGCCATCTGTGTCCCAGAATGATGAAGATGAAATGGGATCTTAGGAAAATGATTCGACACAAAATACAAACATTTCCTAAGGTTTCTTAATTCTCTTTAGAACTCTTTTTATTGTGACTTGTAGCACCACAAGCCCAGGGACCTGCAAGGAGTCTCACTCACCCTTGCCTGAGGTGATAATCAGGTCAATCTCAGCCCCAATTATGGATCCTGCAGTGCCTCGAAACTGGCTCCAGTGATAGTTTCTAAATCCCTGAAAAACACGTTTTCAATAATCACCCACGAAGAAGAATGAACTTCTAGAAACACAGCCTCATAACAACGAATCATAAAGTAATCAAAAATCAAGTAATAGAGATAGAAAATCTGAACAAACCAATAACAAAGGAATTGAATTAGTAAAGAAAAAAGTCCCTATGAAGAAAAGGCTGAATTATATAGCTCCATTAGATAAGCAGGCCTGGGAAATAGATGGGAAACTAGGGTGATGGTGAAGGGAAGATCACACTGGTGGCAGGACTGATGTTGGAAGGTTGACTGTCCAAAACAACTATATTATGAACAACTTTGTAAATTATGACATTAAAATAAAGTTTAAAATAAATAAAATTAATAACTAAAAAAGAATACATGCAGATGGCCATAGATATACTAAGAAGTGTTCATCATCAGTTATTATCAGTTGGACGCAAATCAAAACAATAAAATGTCATCTCACATAAGTAATCTATCCCATATATCAAAAAAGATTAGAAACTGCCTCAGAGCCCTGCTAGGAGAGATCCCTGTGAGCAGGGATGGAGAAAAAAGAAACACTCATCCACTGTTGGTTAGAATGTCATCTGTTCATTCTCTGTGGAAAACAGTATGGTAAGTTTATTTAAAAAGAGAGAAGGAAACCCCCATTAGACCCAATAATTTCACTTCTGACATCTACCCCAGAACACAAAACCACTCATTAGAAAATATATACACATATCTATGCTTAAGGCAATGTTTATTCCAATAGCCTGCCAATGGAACAACCCATTTGTCCAACAGTAGACAATTTGGGGGGAATTTCTAAGTGACAACCAGCTGTACTAAGAGCTTTGTCCTGGTTCTGCATGCTTACTCCTGGCGGAGCTCTGGAAACCATATGTGGTACCAAGAATTGATCCTGGGTCAATCATATGCAAGTCAAGCACTCTACCCTCTATTCTATAACCCCAGCCCTTCCAACAATATATAAATGGTTAAAGAAGCTGTGGTACATACGAACGATGTAATATTATGCACCTGTAAGAAAAGATGAAATTATACACTTGTCTGCATCAGGAGTGAAACTACAGGGCATCATGTTAAGCAAGATAAGTTGGAAAGAAAATGACATGAACCAGTTTATTTCACTCATCTGTGGTATCAAAACAAAACCAGAAAATAGACTAGTATTGGGTAATGACAAACACTTGCCCTTGAATTACAAAATTCAGATTACCCAAGCAGTGGGGGCAGATGATGAAGAGATGAGTAGGTGGGCTAGAGATGATAGAAGGATAGTGGTGGTGTGTTTGGGTACTGTGGTAGGGGTGGAGTATAGTCAATTTGTACATCAATACCACAAACTTCAATACTTTACTAATCATGTTACCTAAAATATGATATAATATATGTTTATGTACATCCAACTTTGGAAACTACTGTAACACTGGAGACCACTAAGTATAGGACATGATTTACTTTGCTATTAAAGGGCGGAGCGATAGCACGGTGGGTAGGGCGTTTGCCTTGCATGTGGGGGACCTAAACTTGATTTCTCCATTCCTCTTAGAGCCCGGCAAGTTACCAAGAGTATCCCACCCACACAGCAGAGCCTGGCAAGCTCCCCGTGGTGTCTTCCATATGCCAAAAACAGTAACAACAAGTCTCACAATGGAGACATTACAATGGGATGACAGTGCAACAGTGCATTAAAGATTATAACTTCACTTATGAGGTCCAAATAATCCTATATTTCTTCACACATGAATAATTTAACTCCTAGAAATAATCATAACAGAAAGACAATTTCAGTCTATTCTCTCTGGGACAGACGTGGCCCTGTTAGACTATGGTATTTGAACTACCTCTCACTGCTCTGAATGAAAGAAGGCAGATTAAACCAGCATTTCTTAGCTCTAACATTCTTAAAACCACTGATAGATTTTGCCCCTTTACCCCCACTGCTTCTCATCTGTTTCTTCACCCTGCCACCCCCCAATTTTTACAATCCTATCAGAGTATATTCTTCCAAGGAGTTTAGAGAGTGGGAAAAATTAAGGAAAGCTTCTTCTAAGTGTGAAACACTGGTTTATTTTTATTCTCAGAGAAGTAAAATTAACATCCAGTTATAATTGAAAATGAACAATTGTTTATATTTCCCACAAAATCTTGCTGACCTGTGACTGAGTTTCTCCTAAAAACACTAATTTAACTTTTAATTTCTTCCCCCGTTTTTGGCCCAAAAGAATCATCCTTTGACAATATCTCCTGCGCAACATAAAACATGCTGTTGATTTTCATTACATTTATGATTATCCATCTGAAACAGTCCACATACGTGGAATTGTTCCTTTCTTTGTTCATCCAGACAGTACATAATTCTTAAGTCCTACAAGCCAACGGACCTCTCTCTAGACCTATCAGGGACTTTGAATTGTAATAGAAAACACACACACAAAAACAACAAGTGGTAAATCAACGTTTTAGTTTGTGATAGGTGATTTGGAGAAGAAAAGTAGTCAAGGAGAGAGTGTGACAGGGCACAGGGGAGCTTGTGCTGAAAACGACTATGTTGGCAATACAGTTAGACAACCAGTTCCACCATTTCCTTCACATTAGTTTTACAAGAATTGGGGGAATGGATGGATGGATAGATAGATGCATAGATACATGGATATAGATAGATATATATGTAACATATACTTATTACACACAGACTCCCTTTCAGCAAGTTGACCAGGTGTGGTTTATGTATTCTACTAGTGAGTGATAGATCCTTGGATAAAAGGTGGAAGTTTGGGGGTTGTCAAAGTTATTTTCCTGTGTTGGTATCAATCGAAAGACTTGAGGAGATGTGAGATTCTGGTGCCAGAGTGCACTGTCTGATACTCACTTCCTAAAGATGAGGTGGATAACAACCAATTTTTTTTAACTCTGATGTATCATAGTAAGTGAAAAAGTGTTAGAAACTCGATCTGACGCCTCACATATGGATGTCTTATAACCTCTCTTTTCTTCTCAGCCTTAGTCCTTTCAATCTGAAGAGATGTTCTCAAATATTGTATGTTTACTCCTGAGTATTGTAAAGTTGAGATAGACTGGGGAGTGTAAGCACCAGACCTTCTGAAAAGACTTTTGAAGGTTATCGTGCTGCCCCTAGAGATGAATTGCTGTTTAGTCACGTTATTTCAAATTTTTACAAAGAACAAACCACTGTGCTCCAACAAATGAATCCTCCAAGGATTGTTAACCAATGATTCCAGCCTGGACAGCTTCAGTCACAACTATAAATTTCTTTTGTCCTGTCCATAACTATAAATTTCTAACTTTTCTAACCAGTCCTATATAAAACCCTAGCCCAAACCTGAGAGAAGATGTTTTTTGCTATTGTTGTTTCTTCAACAAGAAATTTACCCTCTTCTTGTGTTGCTAGTACCAGGATAAAAGATTTTATTTTTCACATCAACCCTTATTTGCAGTAATCGACCGTGGATCTTCAAGCATCTGAACTTATGGTTGGTGGCATGACTCCAAATTAGTTACTGTCTGGTGATCCTTTTTCTTTGTTTCCCTCTATGCATTTTGCATATATATGTACGTATATATATATATACATAATTTTATAGGTTAACTTTTTCTATTTTTATTGATGTAATGTTGATTTATAAGAGTACAAATGTTTATATGTCTTTTTAAATGTATTTATTTTATTTTTTAAAAATCTATTTTATTTTTTAATTAGTGAGTCACCATGAGGGTACAGATACAGATTCACACATTTTTGAGCTTGTTTTTCCTTCATACACTGTTCACAAGCACATCCCTCCACCAGTGCCCATTCTCCACCACCAATAAACCCAGTAACCCTCCCACCCCGAAATGTTTATATGTTTTAAGGGTAAGATATTTCCACACCATTCTCACCACCAAAGTTCCAATATCCCTCTGCCATTGCCATTGCCTAATGGATCCTTTCACCTCATTTGTTGTTTATCTTGGACATTGTCTATATCCTTGCTTTATTTCTTTACATAATGCTTTTGAATGCATCCATCTGTTGTCTTTCTTCCTCTGACTTTCATTTAGCATAATCTTCCCATTTCTACCCATGTTGTAGCAGGAGGTATAATTTCATCTTTCCTTATAGCTGAGTAGTAGCCTGTTTGTATATGCCATATCTGCTTTACCCATTCAGCTGTTATTAGTCACTTGGTTTGTTTCCATCTAACGGCTATTATAAATAGTACTACAATAAACATAGATGTGCACATATAATATGAGTTTACGGTTCTTTAGATAACTAGCAAGGAGTAGAATTGTTGGAACATTTGGTAGTTCTATTTTTATATTTTTTCACAAATACTCCTTTCTATAAAAGCTGGACCATTTCATATCATCAAAAGTGTTTTCATTTTTTTCTCCACACCTTTGCCTATACTTGTTTCTGGACTTCTTGCTATTGGTCCTTCTCACAGGTGTGAAGTGACACCTCGTTGTCATTTTAATTGCATTTCCCTAGTAATAGAGATGATTATTTTTTCATGTGCTGATCTCTATGTCTTTGAAAAAATAGTGTTTGTGGGCCAGAGCCATAATACTGTGGGTAGGACACTTTGTCTTGCAACTTGTTAACCTGGGTTTAATCCCTGGCACTCCATATGGTCCCTAGAGCCTGCCAGAAGTGATCCCTGAGTATAGAGCCAGGCATGAGCCTTGAATACAACTGGGTGTGACCCCCAAACAGCAAAGTGTTTATTTAGTGCTTTTCCCTCATTTTTGATGAGGTTGTTTTCTTATTGAGTTTTGCACGGGTTTTATATCTTTTGCGTATTAGCTGCACATAAGATGTATTGGCTCACATTTAGTAGGATGTCTTTTATTTTTACCCTTTGCTGGGGCATTGTGATCTAAAATACTGTTAGTAATGGTTTCATGCCTGCATCATTCCAAGATTACAGGAACCACTAGAGAACCCATGTCCCTCCACTAAGGTCCCAAGAGCCTCTCCTACTCGCCTTCCCCTACCCCATAAGCTCAGCTTAGTGGACCAGCTCTTTGCATCTTCTAGCCTTCAGCCATTTGTTGCTCCCTTCTTGTGTATCTTTAAATCCCCAACATATGAGAGAGATTATTCAAAACTTTCCCTTTCCTTCTGGCTCCCTCCACTCAGAATATCTGAGAGTTTCATTTATATAGTAAAAAAATCACATGATTTTGTCGGTTCTTACATCTACATAGTATCTCATTGTGTATATATACCACGATTTCTTTATCCATTCATCTGTAATTGGATATTTTGATCATTTCCATACCTTGGTTATTGTACTAAGTGTTGGGCCAGACTAAGCCGTCAGGATGAGCCCATGTAGACTGTACTGCACACGGGCAAGAACAAGGAACCCATGAAAATGGGCAAGATGAACTCGTGTGTCCTGACTGGTTTGGATGAGTCAGAACATCTCTTTCTTCACGCTGCCTTCAGTAAATAACATAAATTTCAGGATACCAAAAGAGTCAGTCTTCTCACAGATCCCAGGTGCTTACCTAGCCTGTTTGTAGATCCTAAATACTTAGCCAGCCTGTCTTTGACATGCAGGTCCTAGGTGCTAGCCTAGCCTGGTCTTTGACATGCAGATCCCAGGTGCTAGCCCAACTTGTCTTTGGAATGC
The DNA here is from genome assembly GCF_027595985.1 of Sorex araneus. Taxonomy (NCBI): domain Eukaryota; kingdom Metazoa; phylum Chordata; class Mammalia; order Eulipotyphla; family Soricidae; genus Sorex; species Sorex araneus. The sequence goes on along the minus strand of NC_073308.1, from coordinate 50,424,457 downwards.
AAACCCTAGGTGCTTGTAGCCCAGGAAAGCTTTTGGCTTTGTATTTCTGGAGGTGCCAAACCCACTGACTTGTAGACATAAAGAAACAATGTGTGCCTTGCTACCTCAATGTTCTTGCTGTAACTTCTTTAGTGATGAAGTCACCATCACCATTAGTATCACTGAATTGAGCCCTTAGAGGGTATGTACGGTAGGATAGTAATAAAAGGAGATCTCAGGACACTCTACCTTTTGTCTCAGGGTCTGAGTGAATCCCCTGATCCTCCATGAAAATAATTTCTCTCACATTCCTTGTTTCAGTGCCTCCACCTTAACGAACATTCACACAACAACTAAGCACTGCAATAAAAGATGTGAGGCGAGAGGGAGAAGTGTGTGTTGAAGAGAGAATGTGTCCAAGTTCAAGAAGACTCTGTCTACTAAGGGGTGGGAAGAAACAAAGACACACAGAAACAAGCAAGTGAGATAGTTTTGCTGGAAGGCCAACACCCCACCTCCACGCCTAAAGTTTTCTTAATTCTTTTCTCTCTTACTGAATTTTCATTTGCAGGATTTATATATTTCATGTAAATTTGTACTTATAAAATGTCTCTTCTTTCATGCAGAATGTCCTAATAGTGTATAAAAGTGACTCCTAGTTGCCTCTACATAATGGTTGTGTTCCTAAGAAACATAAACATGTGTCTTTAAAATGCCTGGCTTTAGCTTTCTTCACTTTTCCTAACGCCACCAAAACATAAGCATAATTGAAAGACATAAGACAGGGTGAGGAACAAACTGATGATTTTCATAATTTCTAGATTTATAAACTCAACAAAGGATAGTTATCTTCCTCACTGCTATTTCACCCAGCCTACCCCATGCTAGCAAATTACAGACATTGTAAATTTTATTTTTTTATTAGTGAGTCAAAAGTGATGGGGAGAGTTATGAGTAGACAAGTTTCTAAATTTTTGATCACATTATTTGTTTCTCACTTATTTCTAGCATCATTTGTCTACATCCAATTGCAGGTTGAATGGAAACTCTTCATTTCAAACACCACTAATTCCAAAGGTTGAGCTCCATTTGAGAACTAGCTTTGCTTCCTGTTCTTAATAGCTGCTGATGTCTTCAGCCCAAGCGCCTCGTAGGCCCAGCTGAAACCCATCTTTCTAAATTATCCATAAAAACTGCCATTCCAGAGCATCTTAGACTTGTATATTTTACAGCTGTCTTGTTTTCATTAACGGCATTTACGGCTAATCTCTTTAATTAATAAATGTTTATGTCATTAGAGCAGATAAAACAAAATTGTATTCAGATGCTTTTTTTTCTGGAATGTTCAACTATAATGACCTCAGGGGAATAAATATGACAGAACTCAGCCAGTGGATCTGTGATTTTTTGCCTCTCACATTCAATTTAAGAAAACTAAACATACTGTGAAAGCATTAGCTTCCTGTCCGCGGGCGCCTTTCCAGCAGCCAAGCTGTGCTTACTTCTGATGTCCGTCTCCTCCCGCTCTGGAGCTTGCCGGCTATGAGAAGCGCTTCATAATAATGTGCCTCTGCTTTGTACAGACAGCACGATCCTAGGCTGTCTTCTCCTGGGTAGGAAGGAATATTACTTCTGAAAGACAACATAAAAAAATGAACAAAATGGATATTCAGAACAAATCAGAGCCACTTTTATGTGTACCCTCAGTCAAGTGATATAATCAGAACTTCCATCTAGTAGATGACCTATCTGAAGTTACTTACTCAAAAAAAATGTCTTAGGAGCAGGGTTCAATTGTATGTTCTGTTGGTATATTTTATTTTTTGAGCCTTTTTAGTTGTATTTATTCTTACTGAGAGTCTGTGCTTTTTAAAGCCCTTAATAATAGTTTTACATGCACATAATGGAAACATCAAATATGTTCTTTCTCCTCAAATACTATAATGTTTTGGATGTGAATGGCTAAGCGTCATCGTATACTGCTTTGATTAAAGATTTGTAATGGTACATTAGTACTCCCATATCTATGTGGGTAGCTCAAAACAATAGAAACATATTGTCTTACTGTTCTACTTCTCTGGAAACTTGTAATCTGAGATCAAGGTATTGATAGAACCATCCTCTCTTTCTGAAGTTTCTAGGGAAGAATTTTCCTTTGCCTCTCCTAGCTTCTGAGCTTGGTGGCAATTAATGGTATTCCTTGCTTATAGTTCACTTCAATCATCTGGACACCTTCTCCCTATTTGTCTTTATATTATCTTCTGTATACACAGGTCTGTTTCTATGTACAAATTTCCCTTTTCAAAATTTTTAAAAATTATTTGGGGGAAGCACACTCAGCAGTGTTCAGTGCTTACTCTTGGATCAGGGATCACTCCTGGCAGACTTGAGGTACTAGGGATTGAACCTGGATAAGCCATATAAAAGGCAAGCATACTACCCACTGTACTATTCCCCAAGCCCTCTTTTAATTTTTTTTTTGTAAGAAATGTCAACTGTGTTGATTTAAAGTCCTCCCAATGACCTCATTTTACCCTTTAGCCACACAGATGCTATTTCCAAATAATTGCACATCTTAAGGAATTAAGTATTATGGCAGTGGATTGGCATAATTTAACCCATAAAAACGGTAAATATTGGGGTAAGAGCAATAGAACAGCAGGTAGGACATTTGCCTTGTACATGGCTTACCTGGGTTTGATTTTCATCATCCCATATGGTTCCCCAATCCCGCCAAAAGTGATCCCTTAGCACACAGCCAGAAGTTTGCTCTGAGCACCATAGCTGTGGCCCAAACCCCTTCCCCTCCAAAAATGGTAAAATCTGAAAAGAGGACTCTAAATAAAGAATAATTTTTTTCTTTTTCTTTCTCACTACTACAACTTAATTTCCTGTGGTAGTGGAAACAGGTGCCAGGTTAATATAACTAAGGAGAGTCAACTATTACCCATCCCACTCTAATACATGTGTGTGTCATATGAAAGGAAGGGGCCAATCTGCTGCTTATCACAAGTTTATGTTACAACACTCATGTTCTAAGGACTATACTCTATTTCCCCATTTGCTGTGTAAAATGAATTACTTGTGCATCCCACAGTTTCAGTTCAATGTTTCTGAAACTATTAAGGGTATATTTTGATGACCTGGGGAGAACTCTGGGTCCCAACTTCAGAGTATGTAATTCAATACATTTATTGAAGGACCCAAAATGTTAAACTTCTAAATAAAGAAACTATGATACATCTATACAATGGAATACTACACAACCAGGAAAGACAAAGTCATGAAGTTTGTTTATAAATGGATGGACATGGAGCGTATCATGCTGAGTGAAATGAGTCAGGAGGATTGGGGCTGGAGCGATAGCACAGCGGGTAGGGTGTTTGCCTTGCATGCGGCCTACCTGGGTTCGAATCCCAGCATCCCATATGGTCCCCTGAGCACCGCCAGGGGTGATTCCTGAGTGCATGAGCCAGGAATGACCCCTGTGCATTGCCGGATGTGACCCCCCCCCAAAAAAAAAAAAGAAATGAGTCAGGAGGAGAGGAACAGATATAGAATGATTGAACTCATTTGTGGGATATATATATAAAAAAAATAGTAGGAGACTAGTACCCACGAACATCAAGGACCAGGAGGTTGGAAGCTTGTTACAAGCGGTGAAGTGGGGAGGGCAGTTAGGATAGAGAAGTCTACTATGATAGTAATAGCTAGAAGTAATCACTCTGGACAAAAATAGAGTGCTAGAAATAGGTAAAAAAATAAACATGATAACCTTTCCAACATATTTGCAAACTATAATGTCCAAAAGGAAAGAAGGGGGGAAGGGAGAGAGAGAGAGAGGAAAAGTGCCTGCCATAGAGGCAGACTAGGAAGGTAGTGAAGTGGCAGGAGAGAAAGTGGGAACACTGGTGGTGGGAAATGTACACTGGTGAAGGAAAGGGTGTTGGAGCATTGACTGGGATTCAATTAAAAAAAAATTAATTAATAAAAATTAAAATGGAAAAAAAAGTCAAACTAAGAAGTACACTCAATGGCACATTCTCAAGGACCACACATTGAGAGCCACCAATCTAATGTAATTTTTGTTATAAAATATGATTTTTGAAAAATGTCAAGGGCACTTTCCACAATACTTTCCACCTTGTTACACTTTTTAAAGCTGCATCAATTTTAATATAATTAAATTTTCCTTAAAATGTGTTTTACTGTATTTGGAGGAAAATTAGAACATATTGCACATTTCTTACATTTTTACATTTTTTTCTGAAGTTTGGAATGTGTTTACATACCCTTTTATGTACTAGTATTTTCTTTTATATTTTATTTTACCAAGCTCATTTTTTCCAGTAAATATTTATTCATATTATCAGAAATTGAACAACAACTCTTTCTTTTCATTATAATGTCTTCATATGTCACTATTTGGAAGACAAATCACTTTTAAGATATTTTAGAAATTTTATCATGATTTAGTGTCCTAGACTAAGACACAATATCCAGAGATTGTCAGTCTATTTGACAGCAACGTTAATCTCATATGTGAAAAATGCCACAGTTTTCTGCTCAAGCCTTCCTGAAATCTCTAGTATTATCACTTCTGTCTCAAATAAATAAACACATGACTTCTCTGGGTCGACCCATATTTGAAAGCCCATGTAGATGCTTTTCAATAGAGCTGTAGTTCAATTTAGAAAATAAAGACATTTGATTTATCTGACCAACATGGAAAAATGTTCTTGATGTCTTTTCTGGGTAATCAGAAACTCCCTTAATGGATTTAAAAGGATTCTGATTTATTGAATAAAAACATCATTGATTCAATCAGAGAGAAATTAGTGTCAATAATGTTAAACCATCCTAAAATCAATGGACAGCTAAAATTGGCATCGGAATTTCAAAAGAGCTTGTGAGAAATAAATGCCCTTTTACTTCACCAAAACTTATTTTGTTTTAGTCAACAATTTTTTTGGGGGAAATATAAATACATTTTGAAACTAGCACTAGGGATGCAACTCAGCTGTAGAACACTTGCTTGCAGGCATGAGGTCCTACTTCCTGGCATCACAAGTAATCACTGTCATTCCGTTGCTCATCAATTTGCTCAAGCAGGAGCCAGTAACGTCTCCATTGTGAGACCTGTTGTTACTGTTTTTGGCATATCGAATAGACCACGGGTCGCTTGCCAGGCTCTGCCGTGTAGGAGGGATACTCTGTAGCTTGCCAGGCTCTTAGAGAGGGACAGAGGAATCAAATCCGGGTCGGTCGCATGCAAGGCAAATGCCCGACCTGCTGTGCTAACGCTCCAGCCCACAACAAGTAAAGGATAATTAAAATATGCTTTTTAATTGTGTTTCACTTTTTTCCTGATAATTTTCATTTATGCCCCTTTTCGTTTTTATAAATCATGGATCTATTGCTAACATTTATCTTCTTGAAAAAGGGAAATTCTTTTTTATCAACTTTTACAGTATAGAGTACCAAACTTTAGATTATAGCCTAATTGTAAGCATATACTAATTATATAAGTCCTTAAGCTGCCCTTTGGATATTCAGGACTAATTTCGGACTCTTCGTTGCTGACATAAAACTTGGCTACTCCAGTTTTCCATCAAGTTTGGTAAATGAAAATGGTAGATAATAAAATAAAGTATTATTCTAGTTCTCTAAAAATAAACTCTTGAAACTCTCAGAGGGTTATTTCTAACAGACTTAGGTTTGACAAGACCAATATTTATTTAGCACTTAGAAATAGGGCATGACACAAAACATGCATTGATTGGGCATAAGTATTTTCGTTGTGAGGAATGTCAATAGTGTCCTCTTTGGAAATGAATTGGCAAATGTAAAATTGAAATATGTCCAATATTAATGGAAAGTCCTAGAATGTCTCATTTATTCTGGTTTTCAGAAAGGTCTAACTTTGTCTCTTACATTAAAGCTTTTAGTCCAGAGAGACCGAAAGCTTTTAAAGTTTGAAGGAAGAAATTGACTTAGACATCCTCCATCCTTAGTTTCCACTCCAGTCAATTTTATCAAGAAAGCACTAGACACCATCAGCCAAGCTCTGCCGGAGCAGTGTATGGTCAAACATGATGTTCACACTATTCCCTATGGAGTCTGGTCTTTAGAATTGTTGTCTTGTTTTATTTTAAAGAGAAAGAATAATATGATGCCTCTTTCATTGTTTAAAATATCTTAAAGTAAGCAAATAATTATTTCATGTATTTCATTTGAATTGATTGGAAAAGTAAACATTAATTTCTATCTCATATGTGCACCAGTTATCATGTACCTAATATAATCCATAATGTTTATTTGTGCTATTTAACACCAATAACTTTCAACTGAGCATACATTCTGTTAATTCTGTATCACATTTTCCACAGTACTAAACATCCACTAACACTGTAGGAGCCATTTTTCCGGTAGTGTACAGCTGGCAAAACTGAGCTAAAAAGAGAATAAATGCTTGTCACAAAAGAAAACTGAAAGAGTTACAGTGTCAAAAATAGAAAATAAGTCTTCTCGTGACTCTGAATAGTACTCCACTTACTCTGAAAAATATGGTTTTAAAAATAGTGATAGGGTAGAGATTAAAAAGATGAAAGAAGACAGTTTTTTCCATTTAATCTGGTGATTTAATGATAACTTAATCTTATATAAGTAAAACTGTAATTAAAAAATAAGATATGGAGGTTGATGAAAGATAGTACAATGGGCAGGACAGTTGCCTTGCCACGGTTGATCTGGGTTCTATCCCCTGCACTTCATGATGCCCTGAGTGCCACCAGAAGGGACCCCTGACCACCATGCCAAGAGTAGTCACAATGCTGAGTGTGACCTCAAAACATTAGACAAAAGTAAGATATGTATTCTTTTACATAAAATGAAGATATGTATATATTTCTATAGAAGTATAAAAAGCCATTTAGACATTGGCTTTAGAAATATATACAACCAGGGGAGTGATTGGGAACTCAGAGACACTGGTGGAGGGAAGTTGATACCAATGATGGATTGCTATTAGAATATTATATGTCTTAAACTCTATAATCAATAATTTTGTAAATCATAGTACCTAAGAAAATAAAATGTTACAAAAACAAAAATCAAAATAAAAGAAAGAAGCTATTGAAAGTATTTTTTAAATCAGAAGGATTTCTTCTCTCACTTGAGTGAAACATGATATTCCAAGCTTATCTCTTTCAATTCCTCTTTGGGAGGCACAAATAGCATTCTTATCCTGTCTCTGAGGTGTGTGTTAGTGCAGGAAGAACGATGGAGTCAAAAGATGTGCCCAGAGCTGGAGGTCCTTCACCCTCTTAAGAAATTCTTCTACTCTCTTGAAGGTGTTCCACGCCGCTCTTTTCTACTGTGCAACTCAGGTGTCAGGTCGTTCGCCATGTTGAGTTCTGGACCTAGGTACACATAACTGCTGCATTAGGAAATGTTCGTTCCATTGAGAGCAAATGGAACGTCAGGATCTAGTTTGTTTCTCATGAGCATTGTCTTCATGAGGTTCAGCTTTAGTCAACCTTTCCACACTCACAGTTGAAGTCAGCCAGCATTCGTGCAGCTTGGCTAATATTTGGTGTTATTAGAACAATGTCATCAGCAAAGCGGAGGTGGTGTAGTTGCCGACCATCTATCCTCCCTCTGATTGCATCCCATTCCAGTATTTGAGTGACATTTCTGAGGGTGGGAATGAAGAGTTTCAGTGAAATGGTATCACCGTGCCGAACCCCTCTCTTTATATCGATGATCACTTCCTTGTAGAATGGTGAGATCCTGGTGGTGAATCCATAATACAACTCATGGAGGATCCTGATGTATTGAGTTTGAACACCCTCTTTGGCTAGGGCTTCGATGACCACTTCAGTCTCAACAAAATCAAAGGCCTTCTTTAAATCAATGAATGTTAGACAGAGCAGCATCTTGAACTCTCTGGAAACCTCAATGAGTTTTTTCAACGTGTGGATATGGTCGATTGTGCCTAATCGTTTTCGGAACCTGGCTTGCTCACATGCTTATACTTCATCTAGTGTTCTGCCAATCCTACTCAGGATGACTCAAGTAAGTAACTTGTAGAGGATGAACAACAGGTAGATAAAAGGTAGATAGTTGCTGATGTCATGGATGTATCCCTTTTTATACAACAGAATGGTCCTGCTGGTTTACTATTGGGATAGAACCTTGCATTTAGACAGGTAGCTTGTGAAGAGCCTAGCCAGTGTATTGACGAATACTGGTGGCAGATTCTTCAGGTGTTTGTGTCTGAACTTGTCTGGACTGGGTGCTGTTCGCTTGTTTACTGACAAGATGGCGTGTTGGATTTTGGAAGGGAGAACGCTGGGAATGACATATCCATCCTGCAGAATTTGGTATGTGGGCAGGTGGATGTGGCTATTGAAAAGATCCAAGTCGAAGTTGTGGACAACTTTTTCCATTGCCCTTCTAGAAGATGTAATAGATCCATCAGGATGTCAGAAAGCAGTCATCTTGGTCTTATAGTTGGCGAAGAATAGGCGGGCATTGTGAGTACTTTTCCCAGCTTCTGCTACATTGGCTAACACAGCTGCCCTTCTCTTTGAGTTCTTGCTTTATCACTTCTCTGTGCAGCTTTGCAAGCACGGACGTTAGCTTGTGATTGCCTGAGGCTCACGCCAAACCATGTTGTTGAATGATCTCAAGAGTTTCCAAAGACAGGCGTCATTGTGGCTTTCTCTTTCTCAGCGTTCCTTGCACAATTATGGAAGTACTGAACCAGTTGATCGTATTCCTCGTCGATGTTGTCAACAACGACATCTTCCCGTGTTGCTGCAATAGTGCCAAAGAGCTCCCAGTTTGTGGTCGTTCTGGGAGTTCTCTTCTTAAATTTTGCAGCCCTTTCTCCCTGATCTGTGAAGTAGAATTTCACATGAAGGAGATGGTAGTCCGATCTCATTTGGAATTTGAAGACAACAGTGACATTTCTCAGGCAAAACTGTCAATTGAATATGATGTGGTCAATTTCGTTGTGGAACTGTCCACCAGGAGACTACCATGTCCAATGTTTAGATTCGGCCTTCTGGAACTGCTAGTTACCATGGATGGTCTTGGTTGACTTGATGAACTCACACAATCTCTCGCCCTATTCGTTCCATTCTAGGGCATGGATCCCAGTGTGGAGTTCTTTGGGTGATCTTGGTCCTATCTTGGCATTAAAGTCACCAACAATGACTTTGTAGAAGGTGTGGTCTTCTTTGTAGAACTTCTTCAGCTCCATGTAGAACTTCTCAATTTCTTCTTCATCATAGTTGGATGTTGGTGCGTAGACAACGAAGATAGAAACTGCTGGCAATGTGGCACATCTATTCAAACATAAGCATCCAATTCGGATTGTTTGGCATTCAAATGAATTAATGCTCATGGTCAAGTTTGTGTTGACATGGACACCAACACCACTGATTACTCTACTATCACATGTTCTGAGGAACAGTTCTCCATTGTAGAAAACAGCGTGGTGTGGTTTACACCTTCTTGTCTGGGTCAGACCAATGATGTCGTAATTGATCTTCTGAGCTTGCACCATCAAGTCCTCGATTTTAGCCCCTGAGATTTTAGCAGCCTCTCTTTCCTCATCCTTCTTAGTGCTGCCGAATTGGGGGTACTTCCAGAGTCAGGTGAATGAGGCCCATTTTTCTTACTGTTTTTGGCATATCGAATACGCCATGGGTAGCTTGCCAGGCTTTGCCGTGTGGGTGGCATGTTGTAACAATCTGCATGCTAGCAAACACGCCACACACCTTGTGCATGGATATGCTGCTCGTGTACAGAAAGTACTGGCCAGGTCAACACAGTTGATGCAAGGAGTCCAGCCCTGCACTTTCCTGCATCTCTGGGTAGCACCTGTTGGTTTGCTCTTAACCAGTAGGCATGTTGCCACCCCCTCGCCATGAATCATCGAGGGGGATATATCTATCTATGTATCTATATATATAGGTATATATACCTACATACATATACACATGCACATGCACACACGCATGCACACATGTTAGCAATAATTGCTTAAAACTTACAAAATGCAATATCTATAATGTAAAGTCAGTGACATTTTATAGACAATAAAATCCAGGCCCAGAACAACAACATCAATTAATTCCCTAAAATAATTTTATTATGCTTCTGGAAAACAACACACCTGTAACTTGAACCGCTTTCTTTTGATTTTTAAGTTTGTTTCTTACTGAACAGAATACTCTTTTACTTGCTTTGTGATTTGGATAATATGAAATAGAATGCAATATATTTATAAATTACATATAAATTTTGTATAAATATATGTATAAAGATAATGCCTAAATTGGCTCATTTTTTATAAAATATGTGAGAAAAATTCTCTTATACAATGTAAATCCTGGGGGGAATGCTATAAAGCTATAATATCATCAAGAAAATTTGTAGAATCAGGGGCTGGAGCAATAGCACAGCGGGTAGGGCATGTGCCTTGCATGCGGCCGACCCGGGTTTGATTCCCAGCATCCCATATGGTACCCTGAGCACAAACAGGAGTAATTTCTGAGTGCAGAGCCAGGAGTAACCCCTGTGCATTGCCTGGTGTGACCCAAAAAGAAAAAAAAATGTAGAATCACTGCTTGGGAAAGATGTTTAGGCTTATTCATTTCAACTAATGTTTACTGATAAATGACAGCTGAAGAACTGATGAATTTTTCAGCCTCATTGTCTTAGGAGACACAACCTTCATTAAGCATTAGGACTGCTGCTACTCCTCTGAATTAAGAGTATACCTAGAAATAAGGATGGCACAAATAATCACCAAGGATGTGTGTCCAAATGATGCATGAAGTTGAAAAGAAAAAATACTATTTCTAAGTTAGAAATGTAAGACATGATGCGCTGAAGTGCTAACATGGACATATCAGGTCCAGTTATCTGAATGTCCATGAAAATGGCCCCTGGATATCCTGAGCATGGCTTTCAAGAGCCCACCCCCAACACACATAAAACACAATAAAGAATTTAAAAGACCTTCGGGACTTGTATTCTCCATCATCAGGGCAGAACAATGGTTCTTAGGGAAAAGATCACAGAGGTAAAGAATCATTCTCATCACATTTTAGCAAGCTATTTAATATTTAATAATATCAGTATGACTTATCATGGATAATGTCAATCTTTCTAATTTAACTAAGGTAGGGTTTATCAGATTTTTTTCCCTTTTTTTTTTTTTTTTTGCTTTTTAGGTCACACCCGGCAATGCACCGGGATTACTCCTGGCTCTGCACTCAGGAATTACTCCTGGCGGTGCTCAGGGGACCATATGGGATACTGGGAATCAAACCCAGGTCGGCATGTGCAAGGCAAATGCCCTAACCCCCTGTGCTATCTCTCCAGCCTCAGATATTTTTATTCTTAAGTTTTTGAAAGGAATTTACTATGCACAGCAAGACTTTAGGACTAGGCAGTTATACTCCCCCTCTTTGAAGTTTTAGTATCAATATACATTATTTAAGATTCTTCTGTACAAAAGATTTATCTGTTTTCTCCTTTTAGATTAATGTAATCTTTCATATAATTTGTTATTATTTCTTTATTTTAGATTTTTTGATATAATATATTATTTCATGCATTTTGTTCAAATTCTTTCACCTTTGGAATTTGGGGCTGTTTCAATTTGTTACTGAAGCTCTTTCACATACTCCCACCACAGTGGTACTTTTTAATTGCTTTCTGGCATAACAAATTGCTCCAGGATCTGCTTGACTAATTCCTGTCCAGCCCTCAAATCAGGCAATCAGGCCTTAAATTAGCATTGATTTAAATTATTGGAAAATGATGGTAGAAACCACTGTAGGGCCACAAAGTGTACTCATTGCTACTGGTTGTAATTGTGTTCTAGGCTCTCTTCTTATGTGATAAATCAAGAAATATATGTGCATATGCAAATATATATATACATATATACATATTTATATGTATATGTATATAAATATATATACTTGTATATACATACAAGTAAATATAAATAGCACTGTAGCACTGTAGCACTATACTGTTCCAGTTGTTCATTGATTTGCTCAGGTGGGCACCAGTAATGTCTCAATTGTGAGACTTGTTGTTACTGGTTTTGGCATATAGAATAAGCTATGGGTAGCTTGCCAGGCTCTGCCATGTAGGCCGTATACTCTCGGTAGCTTGTTGGCTCTCTGAGAGGGACAGAGGAATTGAACCTGGGTTGGCCACGTGCAAGGCAAACTTGCACCTACCCGCTGTGCTATTGCTCCAGACCAGAATATAAATAAAAGTCCATTAACCTAAAAAAAAAAAAAAAAAGAATTTAAAAGACCTTGGCAAGCTGCAGGGCTTCAACTGATTTGAGAAACATCATAAAATGAGATTAGCAGCATGAAAAGTAATTAACAAATATTCTTTAAAAGAAATATAATTGAAAAATACAGCTATAAATCCAGAAACTTTTACTTTACATCTATTTACATTAATTTGAAATCTTTAGAAGACTTGTCTTTGAATCTTCTAAATAAGATTCTTGAGCTCCTTCTTATATAAGTTATAACTATAACAAAATATCTAAAGTTTATAATTTGTGATTCCTAAAGTTGGACAATAATCAGTAAGATCTTTAGAGGCAAACAAAATATGGACTTACTCTGGATATGATATTTTTCATTATTTTCTTTCCACCATTTTAGAATTATTCCATAAACACCTAATTTAAATGCTTCAGGATATTTAATTTAATGCATATTTTACCATACTACATAATATTTAACTTACCTAATTATAATAGCAATGTTACCAGCATAAGTAGGTAAACTATTATCTATTAACTGTTGACAAAAAAAAAATGACTCTTTATAGGACTGGAAAAAGCAGAACACAGACCTTCTCGAACCTGAGTTGGTCACTAATGGCTAACTTTCAAGACATTAAGACTATCAGTCTGTATTGCACAAAAAGAAAGGAAAACAGCAATTAGTCCATGTGAAGGGCTTAATCTATGACTGGCAATGAAAGATAGCCTTAAAAGCGTTAAGTTATTAATTTGATAGAGAAAACACAATCATTCACTCTCACAAGTTAATTTAGAACTATTTCAGCTTCTCTATGTTGAATGGGTTAGTTAGCAAAAGTCATTTCTCTTAAAGAAAATACTTTAAATAGTTTGGGCTGACATATTCAGCCTACCAAAATAACTTCCTATTTGACTTTGAAATATGTTTGGGCAGCCTTTGCTATATATCTTTTAGACTAAACACAGGTTTATTTCATAATTATTGTACTGATACTGATTCTATAAGATTTATCACAGCTGTGTTTGTATTTTGAGATATTTAGTTTGGGGTTACCAGAATAGCAATATAATGTAAAAGGTTTATAGTGATATTGTTTTATATACTTTCTAAACACAAAAATTATTTGCATGTTACAGTTCAGTAATTAAACACCAATAACATTTTCCAATAAGACTGAAATTCACATTGCAGAAACTTTGAGGTAGCAAATTGTTAAGAAAAATTATCAGTATTTTTTCATGATAGTGTTTTCTTAAGGAAGGAAATTAGCAGCCTTCCTAAAGAAAATGTTTTTTTATTATTCTCTATTTGCTAAAATTAAATCAATCAAGCACATGACAGCATCACAGTTCTTCCTTAATGCTCTGAAAGATTGAATTCATCTGTATTACAATCTATTTCAAGTGTACATTTTAACTTTGTAAGCCAGATTATTAAGTTTTAATTTCTTCTTCAATTTTTGCCTAAGTGAATGAAATATAACAATTTAGAGCTATTCTTACTTAAATTAAGGGCCAAAAGATGTATTTTTTCCTTTAGACATTATTTATTAATGTTAAAGATCCTTGATTTAAAAATCCTTAACTTTAATTTCTACCAAGGCATTTTAATAAACTATTTCATACAATTACTTCATATTGCATACAATTATTTTATTATTTATTATTTCATACAATTGAAAGAGATAAAATAATAATTTTGAGATTTACCGTTTTTTTTGGATTTACATATGTAGAAATTTGACTGTATACAATGCTGAATTTATGCCAAGGTTTTCATGTTGTTTGAGATCTCTAGAACATTTGTGAATTCGAACAAAAGCATTCACTCGATAGAATAAATTGAAAAAGCTCTAAGTATACATGCTGCATTAATTCCATTGTAAATTCTATAATAAAGGATGAATTTAATCAGTGTCTTTTAATGCTATTTTAAAAGGATTATTATTTTTTTAATTGCCAGCACTTTTTGTAATGCTTAGTATTATTCATAATACCCTTCTTTAAGTACTATTATCCCTTATAATTTCATTACATTACCTTCTTGGTAATGAATAGTCAGAACAGGAGAAAAAAAACAAGAGAAGGTAATGTAATAATTTTTCTGTGCTTGTGAATATTCATTCTCATTCTCCCTTACCTTCAGTTTCATCCTCTTCTCTATCCAGACCTTCTTTGTTGCTCTTCAATTCCTTCCATCCTCTGACTTCTCTTCTAAAGTTGGATGACTGTATCCATCTGAGACTTGGCAACTCCAACATATTCTTTCCAGAATATTCTTTCTCAAAATTCCTACTTTATATCTTAACTATTTTTGTCCATTAGGTTCATGTTTGCTATCATAACGCTTATTATATTAGCTTAAAAGCCCAAGGGTGAATTTCTTATTTATGTGACCATAACTTGTTAGGTCAGTTGTGGTAGCACTGTTCTTGATCAAGTTAAGATGTAAACATGGTAGTATATCTGAAGAAATAAAACATAGCTTATGGATGCTCTCATGATAGAAAGCTAGAGAGCGTGTGAAAAGAGGGAAGTGAATCAGGAACTGTCCTATAAGCTCTCTGCTTTCACTAAGAAAAATTAAATTTCTACTCTCATTCCATGTTTGAATAAAAGAACTTACTCCAATCCCTAATCAATAGACAGGAAAGTATATTCTATCCACAGTAAGGCATGGCAAACAATAGAGCATCATTTTAAAAGTATAAATAAAAAACCTTTCAAATAATTGTATATGCAAGTAGTAGGAATAAATGATAGTAATGATCTTTTTAGGATCTGGAAATATAATATAGGAGTAAGATAATTGCATGCAGTAAATGTCAATTCAAACCCAGCACCACAATGCATAGCCATGGGTCACTTGAGCACAGAGCTCTTCCCCCACAAAATCCCACAATAATAACTACTTCTTAAAAATACCTCCATCTTATAAGTTTTACCTCACCACTTTCACTATTTCCCTCTACTTGGTTTAACAAGAGGGAGAACTAAGCTATTAGGTGTCAAGTTTCGGCCACGTGCATCCAGGAGCTTGGTTTTATAGTCTCTGGATGTTGACCATTGATGGGATTACATGGCACCGGGGCAGTCTCTGGGTGCCTTTATGAATAAAACTTAAATTTTTGCTCAAAGAATGCCTGTATTAAGAACTTTAATTTCAGGGTTTTTTACTCCCCCTCTTCTCTCCTAATTAGGTAACAAGACAACTTCTCATGTGACTATCCTCTTTGGACATCATGCCTTCGAACTAAATAATATATAGGACTGCTTACCAATGAGCCTTAAGTGCTGTATCTACAATATAAGCGTATATCACTTTTATTCACTCTGACCTTGCATGAACTCATCATATGATTTTTCCTTTCTCCTCCTGCAGAGAGGCTAGGATATTCAAGCCAGGTGACTGTTCAAGTCAAAGAGGAAATAATTTAGTGAACAACAAACCAGTCTCTGCTGCAATCAAAGTTGATCTCTTGGCCAGCAGGAGTGGCGACTGTTGTCAAAATAATCTTTCTAAAACACAAATTTGATCATGTTATTCATTGACTTGAAACCTTTTCATAGCTCTACAATCATTTGAAAATAGAGGCCAAATATCTCCGTGTGATGTTCAGGGCACTTCATGCAATGATTATCTGCTCTTTGTTCATAATGAATTACTTCCAGTTCTTTTAAAATACAAACTGAACCCTCCCTCTGCTGCATCATCTATTCTATTCACTAGAGAGTTCACCATCTACAAAGCTTAATTCAAGCAGCAGTTTCTCTGTATAGTCCTTCTTTACTGCTTTATTGTTTTCGCCTTAAAAAAATCGAATCACTGTGAGATACAGTTACAAAGCTGTTCAGTCATACAATGTTCCATCACCCATCCCTCCACCAGTGTATGTTTCAGGCTACCAATATCCCCAGTATCTCTCCTGCCACCCCCAGCCCCTCAACCTGCCTCTATGGCAGGCACTTTTCTTCTTTCTCTCTCTCCTCTCTCTCTCTATTTCCCTCTCTGTTTCCCTCTCTCCCCTCCGCTCTCCTTTTAGGCATTATGCTTTGCAGTACAGGCACTGAGAGTTTAGCATACCTCATTCTTTACCTCTTTTCAGCTTCCGTTCTTGTCCAGAATGATCATTTCCAACTATCATTGTCATTGTGAGGCCCTCTCTATCCCACCTGTCAACTTCCTTCTTCAAAACTTCTTTCCTGCTTTAGCAGTATTTTAGAAATGGTAACTATTTGGCAGCAGGGGCGAGGCGGGGGGCATGGTCAGCCATGCTCTATCGTGCTCAATATTTCCTTCTGACTCTTCTCTGAGGGATAATTCCTGGCAGGCTTTGGGGATCATATAGGGTCCCAGGAATCATGCATGCAAGACAAACACCACCTGATGTAGGTGTTTCCAGACCCTTACAACTATTTATCCACATTGCTATAAACATACAATGTACTTTCTTCTTCTTTAATACCTTTATTCTATGATCAGAGGAAAAATCCTACAAATATTCCTTGATATGGATACTTATTTTCAAACTGTAATAATACAATGTGTATTGTTATATTATTATAATATGTATCTGCCAATATAATACTGGCAGGTACTGTAATATATACTTGGCAGATACAAATAATATTCTAGTGGCAAAATTTAGTGAACTTTGTAGATGAAACAAAATAGCGAAAATGTCTGTAAAATTTACAAGCAATCTACAACTTTACCAGGGTTGTTCAGGAATGTGGAGACTACTTGAATCTAGATTTGTGTGTGCGTGTGTGTGTGTGTGTGTGTGTGTGTGTTTGTATGTGTGTGTAATGGGAGGCCATATCCAGCTGTGCTCAGGGCTTAACCTTGGCTCTACTCTCGAGGATCACTCATGTTGGAGGGTTCTGGGGACAAGAGGTGGTTCTGGGGATCTGACTGGGCAGGTCTCATGCAAGGCTCCTACCTACCTGTTATACTATTTATCTGGTCTGGCACTACATTCTAATTCTATATTTATGAAAGGATACACATATTTTATCCTTTTAAAATAAAAAAATTATCTTTTTAAAATAAGAAAATTTTACCCATTTTATATGCATTGATAAATATCTTTTACTTCATTTGTGAAACGTAATTTCACAAACATTAATAATTACTTATAAAGGCTCTTGATTGGAACATGTCACACAAACTCTAAATTATTTTTCAATAGAATAACTTGATCACTTGACATTTTGTTACACATCGATTTGCTCAACCAGGCATCAGTAACGTCTCCATTTGTCCCTGCCACGTGCTAGTTTAGCGTGATGGTATCTGTTCGCTCCAGGAGCACAAAGAGCCTCAAACTGTTCATTCAGGGTTTTGACAAAGAAGTCTGACCATCTCGTCGGCGGGCGGCCACATGTTATTTTGCCACCCCATGGAATCTAGTCAGTAACGGTTCTAGTCCAGTGGTCATTTTTCAAATCACAATACGTGCCCAGTCCATCTGATTTTTGACTCCTTGGCAAACAAGACAGCGTCCCTGATTCTCGATCGTCGACTCATTGATGGAGGTCAGAACTCCAGATTCCTAAAAAAAAAAAAAAAAAAAAAAAAAAGAACTCCAGATTCCTTCTCTCACTTGCGTGAAGTGTGATACTCTAAGCATAGCTCTTTCAATTCCTCTTTAGGTGACCCAAATAGCATTCTCATCTTATTTTTGTAGGATCCAGGTCTCTGAGGCATATGTTAGTGCAGGAAGAATGGTGAAGTCAAAAAGATGTGCCCAGAGCCAGAGGTTCTTCGTCCTCTTTCTTCAACACTCTTGAAGGTGTTCCACGCCACTCTCTTTCTATTGTGCAGTTCAGGTGCCAGGTTGTTTGTAATGTTGAGTTCTTGACCTAGGTACACATAACTGCTGCATTCGTAAATGTTCGTTCCGTTGAGAGAAATGGAACGTCAGGAACTTGTCCATTTTTCATGAACATTGTCTTCATGAGATTCAGTTGCAGTTCGACCTTTCCACATTTATGGTCAAAGCTGGCCAGCATTCATGTTGCTTGGCTAATGTTTGGTGTTATTAGAATGATGTCATCAGCGAAGCACAGGGATGTAGTTGCCGACTATCTATCTTCACTCCCATTCTTCCCCATTCTAGTCTTCTTGAGTGTGGGACTGAAGAGTTTCTGTGTAAGGGTACTGCCCTGCAGAACCATTCTTGTTACATTGATGATCACTTCTTTATAGAATGGTGAGACCCTGGTGGTGAATCCGTAATACAGCTCACAGAGGATCGTGATGTATTGAGTTTAAACACCCTGTTTGGCTAGGGCTTCAGTGATCTCTTCAGTCTCAATAGAATCAAAAGCCTTCTTTAAATCGATGAACATTAGACAGAGCGGCATCTTGAACTCCTAAGAAACCTCAATGAGCTTGATTACTGGGTGGATATGGTCGATCATGCTGAATCCTTTTCGGAACCCCGCTTGTTTGCATGGCTGTCCTTCATCTTTTGTTTGGCCAATTCTATTCAGGATGACTCAAGTGAACAGCTTGTAGATGACGGACAACAGACAGATTGGGAATAGTTACTGATGTCGTGGATGTCTCCCTTCTTGTACAGCAGAACAGTCCTGCTGGTTTTCCACTGAGACAGAAACTTGCATTCAGACAGGTAGCATGTGAAGAGCCAAGCCAATGTATTTATGAGTACTGGCAGCAGATTCTTCAGGTGTTCATGTCTGACCTTGTCTGTGCCAGGTGCTATTTGCTTCTTTATTGACAAAATGGCATGTGGGATTTCAGAAGGGAGAACATTGGGAACGACATTTCTGTCCTATGGACTCTGGTATGTGGGCAGGTGGATGTGGCTGTCGAAGACATCCAAGTAGAAGTCATGGATAATCTTCTCCATTGCCCTTCTGGAAGATGTGATAGATCCATCAGGACATTGGAGGGCAGTCATCTTGGTCTTGTAGTTGGCGAAGGACAGGTGGGTGTTGCAAATACTTTCCCAGCTTCTGCCGCATTTGGGCAACACTGCTGCTCTTCTCTCTTTGAGGTCTTCCTTTATCGCTTCTCTACAATGCTTTGCAAGCTCGGACATTATCTTGTGATTGCCTGAGGCTCGCGCCAAGCCACATTGGTGAATAAGCTCAAGAGTTCCCAAATACCATTGTCTTTTTGTGACTTTCTCTCGCTTGGCTTTCCTCACACAATCATGGAGGTACTGAACCAGTTGATTGTATTCCTTGTCAATGTCTCAATAGAATACTTCAGATAATTCTAATGTTAAGTTACTTCCCCGAGAGCTAGGACAAATATTCACAAGAACAGTCTGTTAGAAGAGCCAGAGAGATTGTTCAGAAAGCAAGAAGCTTGCCTCACTTACCAACTGAACCTGATTCTACCGCTGCATTGCATTGGTTGCTGTAGTACCAGTGGTTTCTCCAGCGCTGAGACAGAAATTTCCCCCTGTCTCCTGTGGCCTAATTTCCCCATACTCCCAAAAGAGTATGCTAGAATGTGAACCACATTTAGTTTTTTTAAAAAAAATTATTCAGTAATATTTGTACTGCTGAGTAACTGGTAATAAGAATTTCTGTTAAGGAGTCAATGAGAAGTCATAGATGTTGTTCTCCTATAGTAGACTAAGCCATTCACTCAAGTGCCACCTCATTTAGAGTATCAGTGAGGTTTCATGTTGCCTATACTAGAAACTACTAGACCATTCTTTTTTTTAAATTTTTTTTATTGAGTCACCAGGTGGAAAGTTACAAAGTTTTCAGGTTTAAGTCTCAGTTATACAATGCTCGAACACCCATCCCTTCACCAGTGCACATATTCCACCACCAAGAATCGCAGTATAGCTCTACCCCATCCTCCCACATCCCTAGCCCCCCCCAGCCCTAGCCCTCCCCACCACCACTAGCCCCCCCTTGCCTGTGTAACTGATAAATTTCACTTTACTTTCACTTTGATTGCATTCAATATTTCAACAAAACTCACTATTATTGTTTGGAGAGTCTCCCCTCTAAAGTCAGACCTGCTGAAAAGGAAGCACTTGACAATTTGTTTTCCATTGCTGAGAATGAAGAGGTATGAGGTCGAGTGACCACACCTAGTGGCCTCACGGTTTTGGGTTTCTGTATTTTAGTATTTTAGTAACTAAGTCCAGAGAAAGATCTGCCAGGAATTGCATCACTGCAAACTTGCACTTCTCAATTATATTATATTCCACATATGAGTGCAATCTTTCTATGCTACTAGACCATTCTTAGACAAGTTTAAGTTTCTAATAGTTCTTCATATGCCTTAAAAAAGGAATGAGCAACAATTATTTTTGTAATATGTTTCAAATAACAAAATACAAGATTTGGTGATGTAGTTGGGTGATAATATTTATGATGAGTTTTCAATTAAATTTACATTATTTCCCACGGCAGAGCCTGGCAAGTTCCCCGTGGCGTATTCAATATGCCAAAAACAGTAACAAGTCTCACAGTGGAGACCTTACTGCTGTTTGCTCGAGCAAATCAATGAGCAACAGGATGACAGTGATACACTGATACAGTGATTTCCCACAAACCTGACATAGACTAAAAGAAAGGATAAGAGGTTACTTCTTCCTTTACACTTAGAACTTCTTTTCCATATATGAAATAAATCCATGTGTTTTCAGTTGGGATGTTAAAAAGTAATGAGAAACATGAAGAAAATGAAAACCATTGTTTTTTATGACACTAGTGAAAAGCAGTGACACAAGAAACATTTAGATAATGGAATTACAGGGGGGAAATGGAGTATTTCAAGGATGTTTACAGAATCACAGCAGACGGAAGATGGAGATAGATGGAGACTTTAGAGGAATATGGAAAGGCTGATTTACCTCAGAAGACAGTGCATATAGAAACAGACTAAAGCCTCAAACACTCCCAAATATAAATAAGAATCATTTGGCTTGATAATTCTGAGCCTGGCAGTATAGTCTTAGACATTCTTATAGTGATTGATTAAGAACTTCTCATATTTTGAAAATACATAAGAACCCAAGAATCATTAGGCCCATTCAACTCCCACTAACTCAAACGATGCCACAATCAGAATGCAATAAGTCAGGTGTCTGAAGCAGGGATTAAGCACTAAACATTGGTAAACCCATTCCAAATAAAGAATGGCCTTTCATGAATAACACTGTCATCCCATTGTCCATCGATTTGCTCGAGCAGGCACTAGTAACGTCTTCATTGTGAGAATTGCTGTTACTGTTTTTAGCATATCGAATACGCCACAGGTAGCTTGCCAGGCTCTGCCGTGGTGAGGGGAATACTCTCGGTAGCTTGCCGGGTCTCTGAGAGGGACGAAGGAATTGAACGGGTCAGCCGTGTGCAAGACAAATGCCCTACCTGCTGTGCTATTACTCCAGCCCAATAAATGGGTACTATCTTAAATCATTAAATATATGGTTTGATATAATACACAAGAAAACAAATATGATCTCATACATATGATAATAATTCTAATTTCTTTCATAAATTCAGTGTATATATAAAATATATACCATAATATATCATATATATTTATTATACTGAAGTTCACTAAAAGGAAAAAATGATATGTTCACATATATGAGGTTATATGTCAGAATGGTAGCTAGCCTTGTGTGCAGTGAAAAGAAGTATTAACGAGTACAAGGTCCAAGGAATTGTGTAAGATTTAATAATATTGCATTTCTTGATTAGGATATTGATTACATGGCAGTGACTCTAAAATTTATCAAGATTTTTATTTGCAATTTTTCTATGTATATTATTCTCCAAAAATGCATATTAAATATTAAACTCTCAAACTAAAGACTATTATTAATCTTGTTATTGTCCTTCCTCAGTAAACAATTCATTTAATTCAGATGTAAGGAAAAGACAAATTTTACAATGATGAATTCACACTGAAAGGTTATTTTCTTTTTTCCTCCCTATCTTTTGTTATTGTTAGCTGCAATGCCAACACATTTTAGTTGTGGTGCTTGTACACCACCTGACTCTGGTACCTGGTACCGACTGAAACATACACCATTTTGTTATTGTTTTGGGGGGCCACACCCACTCCTGTCTCTGACCTCAGGGGTTGTTCTGGTGTGGCTAGGAAGGAGTGGGAGGGGACATATGTGGTTCTAGAGATTGAAACTCTCTCTATTTCTCTCTCTGTAATCACTCAAATTATGGGTGTACATTTTTCTTCTTTCAGTTCTTGTCATGGGACCCTTAGTTAACAGAACAACACTGAGATCAATCTAATACGTATTATATGTATTATACTTAAAACGTGTTGACTATACGGTCCAGGAGCTCAAAAGTTTGGAGTACATGCAGAGACCTAAGTTCATCTTTAGTAACACATGGCCCCCTGAGTGTTACTCTCATTACCCTGAGTGTTACTCCACTGTAACACTGATGAGCCCCAAGCAGTGTCCAATGTGGACCTGATAGCTCCCAGTATTACAAGATCAGATCAGCACCACAATAGCAAGTGATCAGTTTAGTATAGCCAAGAGATGACCCCAGGCCATCTAAAACTGCTAGGGCAGACTGCCACATCCCACCTGTCCAAAGATATGTGTTAAGTTTCTGACATAAATTTACCTTTAATACAAGATAATATCATAGCCCAGAGAACTAGATATAATTGGTAAAGATATTACTGCAATGAGTATAGATTTGACCAGAAAGGGGACAGAGTAGATTAGATGGCAGAGAAGAGGTGGATGAGAAAAAGTTTTCTCTGGAATGCTTCTGAAATATCATTATAAGCTTTTACAGAACACGAAGCAAGGCACAAAGATTGGAAAACACAGCTAGATGTTTTGACTTACTGTGACAAAGAGCTTTCTAACACCAACATCATATATAATGTCTGTCATTTACTGTACTTTGCTACATACCAGTTATAATCTCTATATTTTTTCATTAAATCTTCAAAGCAGCCCATTATGTCTGGCACCATAATGACCCATTGGGGAGAAAGAAATTGGTACCAGAAAGTTAAATAAATTGCTTCAAATCACACTTGAAAGCCCTGTGTCGACTTCATGCTGGAAGCACAGTTTTAGTAACCATGTCATGCTGTGGAAATATCAAATGGTAACACATACTCAACATGGGGATCAAGTACTTCATAAAACTGTGCTATTGAATTTTGTCCAAATTAATGTCTTTTCTCTGTAGCATCCATATACAAAGGATGTAATACTTGTTGACTAATTGGATTCATGGCCCATAAATGTGAATTAATTAAAAGATATTTATTCAATTGGTATCTTTGTCCAATATTTACTTTCCTCTTCTGGTTTAGTGACATTATTCACATGTAATAGGATTATGGTAAAGTATGGTAAAGTAAATTATGGTAAAGTAAAAATGAGAGAAGGAAGGCTCTTTGGCATCCTTTCGATAAAACATGATACATATGACATGTAATTAATTTTTAAAATGAAAATATAAATATATTTTGAGATACCAACATAAGGACTAAGAAGTATATTAACCCAATGTTATTGTCTTATAAAATCAGAAATTTTAATGTTAAATTTATAACTATGTTTTTAGCACCGATTTGTTCCTTTCTCAAAATTGGAATTAGCTGAATGTCAGAATATAACATCTAGCACTGATTATACTCTCATCTAATTAAGAAGG